>NW_022631018.1:10469328-10565338 GCF_010015895.1 Lontra canadensis | reverse complement strand
TGGGGGGGAGAGGGAATGGGCGGGTTTCGACGTAGGGGGCACCGGTGAGCTATGAGTTGCTCAGTGGGTGGGGACAGCAGGGCCACGTGCCTGCGAGGAATAAATGCTTGGGGCGAGGAACGCCACATAATGGCACGATCTTGAGTAGACTTCCAGGCGGACAGTCAACAAAATCACATCTGAATATGGTGACAAGCAAAAGTGATTACAAAATTAGCACACATTAAAGACTCAGGATATAAAACTATTTACTGTTTAAGATTCCAATTTATCAAGTATATGTAGGCATGTATCGCATATACACACATATGCCACATGTATGTTATAGTTGTAACAGCCTGGAAGAAAGTACACTACCTCGTTAAGCAGACTTCCCAGGACAGAAGGCTTATGAAAGACTTTTGTTTTCTTTCTTACTTTCCTTTCTGTATTTCCCAAACACAATGATCTTGCATTACTTTTACAGCCACGAAAAGAAATCAGGTTTGTTGACAAAGAAGCAAGAGCAGAGCTTCTTTCCTGACACCATCTATCAGGGAGAAGATGAAATCCCTCATCCTGCCCCGGCCCTCTTCCTTTCCTGCCTTCCTGCTTCACAAGTTGATCTTCCAAGACTTTTCATTTATGAGTTGCTGATGTTTACTTTATCTGTTCAAAAACAACTTTGTGGGGGTGGGAGAGATGGCCTTCCATGGTTTGACAGGGTCTACAGTTTAGCCATGCTGGAACACACACAGAAGCCCTGGTCTCCTCCGTGTCCCGCCCCCACCTCTCCGCCCCAGGGGACCAGGCTGATGCGGGCGTCCCTCCTCCCCAATCCTCGGCAGACTTCTGAGCACATAACCCCTGAGGCTCATTTTTGCTCTCTCTACACCTCTCTCTGCCCTTACATGATTGCCTCCTTAGAAAGCAAACCCTCAGACTCAAGTTGAAGTTTCTACAGTCTTTAAGAGCTTTAAAAAAATCAAGCCAACCTGGAACTTAGTGATTAATAATTATAAAGTCGACTCCATTTTTTAATTTTTTATGATTCTGCTCTCATACATTTTCATTTGTATTTGGAGGATTTTGACACAGATGCTAACTTTTTTTTTTTTTTTAATTCTGGAGCTACATAAAAAGAAACCAGGTACAAAAAATGACCACTAAAAATTGAAACAAAAAAGGAGCTTTGACTTAAAAACTAGTCCTTAAGTTGACTTGACGAAAGAATTCCAAAATCTCCCCCGCCCTCCCCCTACCTAGATTTGAAAAGGACCCTTCCTCCTCCACTCTGTGTCATATTTTTAAAAGTCTTGAGCTCGATTTTCAAAGTAAGTTCTATATTTTCAAGGGTGACACAGGCCAAGTAACCAGAAGTTGGCCTCGGCTTGGAAACCCTCCCGGTTCTTGTAAACATGCCATCACTAGCTCCTTTCAGGATGATGAATTCTATTGATTGGCTCAGATTGGCTTGTGACCCAGCAGTGGTATTAGACATTGGCTATAAAGCATCTCCTTATGAATTTTTCATTGGCTTGAGTGTCTGGAGAGCTGGGCAGCTGCCTCCTCGAGTGCTCACTCTCCCTCCTCGCCCTCCCTCCTCCTCTCTGTGGCTCAGGGCTTGATGATGCCACTCTGCAGGACCTCGTTATTGGATCAGAATGATTAGCTTGACGGTCTGATTTTCTGAGTCGAATCCAATTTCTTCTGCAGGTGCAGCAGGCTTACGAGTAGTCATGTGCTTTCTGTTTCGCGATGGCATCACAGGGTTACCAGCAGATGCAGTAAACTGAAGTCATTTCCCATTAACCGTATTCCCCGTGATACTAAGACAACGTGTCACTCTGCAGTTGCATTCCCGAGCATTCTTTGGGAGATAGAGCGCTTCCAGCGGCTCAAGTAAAAGCTGACAAGGACGCAAACTCTTGAGAAGCACTGTGTCAGGCACTTTCAAAAAACACCCTAGCTCACGATTCTCCTAACAATCCGGAGAGGGGAGGAAGGTAATCATCCCTTTTCCGCTGGTAGAAAGTGTAAGGCACTGAGAAATTCGGTAGTCTCTCCAAGTTCATACTGTGGATTTATCGAGCTCACACTGAAGGAGGTGGGAGGATGAAACCTCCAGACTTGATCAGGTAGCCAGAGTCACCTTTTGATAGAACAGGGAAAGCTTCACTCAGAGCAAACCTGTGTCCTGATACACCCCCGCGAGCTCTTATACTCTAGATCTGGACTGCATGAAAAATTCAAGTTTCCATGTCTAGAAATAGAGTTTGTTCCTATTAGCATCTGTAGCCAAGTGAAACTGAGTTAAAGTAAACTTCAAGTGCCAATTTAGGGGCAAAAATAACACAAGGTCAGTAGGGTCAGCAGTAGTTGGAGAAGGGTGGAGGGGGGAAGGATTAACCGGGAGTGTGGATGAGCCTTCTCTCTCACGTGGGGCCTCTCTCTGGTCCTGCTTCCTTTGTAAACACGGAGGCCCTTTGAGAAATCTTTAACACACGGTGAGTGAGCGCTGAGTCCCTGTTCTATGGCTGAGTCACTATCTAAGGCTGAGTCACTATTCTAGGGTTGACTACTGCCAAGTATTTTGTTGTACACATAAAGAAGGAAGGAAAAGAGTAATGGAATCAGGCAGTGCCATGCTGTAAGTGAAAGCCAGAATTCCTCCCGGTTTCAGTCTCTGCTAAGGGAATCTAGACTGTACTCAGGAATAGTGGCTGATTTTTAAAAAAAAAATATTTTATTAATTTATTTGACCGAGAGCGAGAGATTACAAGTAGGCAGAGAGGCAGGGGGAAGCAGGCTCCCCGCCGAGCAGAGAGCCTGATGCGGGGCTCGATCCCAGGACCCTGAGATCATGACCTGAGCCGAAGACAGAAGCTTTAACCCACTGAGCCACCCAGGTGCCCCAATAGTGGCTGATTTTAACAAAGTGTATTGTTCATCTCACTTGCAGCAACCTGCAGAGCTGAGCTATGAGCCTCTAACTGCCAAAACCACGAGGCCAAAGGAAATCTTTGTATCTATCTCTGTGTGCTTATTGGCACAGCACAACTGTGCCACATGTTCTTGATTTCTTTAAGTCGTTAGGTAAGACTGAAGAACAGACATTAACACATACCTAACAGGTCCCTTCTCTAGAGGACAGCTGAAAGGATTACATTGAGATGCCTAAGACTGCTGTTTTTGCTCCTAGACATGCGGCCTTTTCCTACACCTACCCCCTTGATTTTAAACACTCAAAATCCCAAAAGACTCCCAAGGAATTCCAAAAGCTGGTTACCTGAGCCAGACTGAATAGAAAAGTCAGGCTGTGGATTCTTCAAAGCTCACTGAACGGGAAACTTTGTTGGGATGATCAAGGTTTTCTAGACAGTGGCTGTTGGTTAGCACATCGACTTCGTGGATACTAAAGATTTGTAGGACAGGATTGCTACTCTTCACTGAGTATCTCTACCAACTCCCCTCAGACTCAAGTTGAAGTTTCTAAGTCTTTAAGAGCTTTAAAAAAATCAAGCCAACCTGGAACTTAGTGATTAATAATTATAAAGTCGACTCCATTTTTTAATTTTTTATGATTCTGCTCATGTTCCCATGCCCTCAGGACTTAGCTGAAATGTACGTCTCTTGGTAAATTCTTAATCGAAGGAGGTAGACAAAGTATTGCACTTAACTCAAGGATAGCGATTCTGGAATATCACACCTGAAAGGAACTCCCACCTGTCCTCTTAATTACTATCTACATCCGCAGTCCTCAGTGGACATCTTCTCTGCTTCCTGATGTTTTATCCTGAGGAAAGAGCCCTTGGGAGAATACCATAACCTCGCTTTCTTATAACCATGCTCTTCTAAATCTTTGGAAGTTCTCATTTCCTTGTAATCTAGACTTTTCTTAGTAGAGTAAACAGCTAATAATAGTCCCCCCAACTCAAGATAGTCACTAGTTAAACCAGGTGGTATTAAGAAGGATAAAGTTCAACCAAATTCCTTGAAGCTTAGCTGCGGCTGGGTGGCTCAGGGAGTTAAGTGTCTGCCTTCGGCTTAGGTCATGATCCCAGGTCCTGGGATGGAGCCCCGCATCACATGGGGCTCCCTGCTTGGCGGGAAGCCTGCTTCTTCCTCTCCCACTCCCCCTGTTTGTGCACTCACTCTCCCTCCTTCTCTGTCAAATAAATAAATAAGATCTTCAAGAAAGAAAGGGAAACTTAACTGTGGCGACGGAGGCTAAAAGGCAAGAGAGCATCTTGGAGTCACGTAAGTCTTCAAGGGCCACAGTCCTGGTCTCATGACAAAGATGACACAAGATGACAGGGCATCTGGGGAGGATGTCTGCGACCGCCTTGCAGTTTATGGCTGAAAAAGTGGGTCGATTCTGATGACTATGGTGAGCTCTTCCTTCCTCCTAGTCCAAAAAGGTGAGTGGTAAAGCATATCCTGGTCTCGACGTGGGTCTTCACACGAGTATCACAGATGGTGAGCCTGGTTTATTTTCTATTTCGGTGGAAAATGTTTTTCCTAACTAGTGTGGTGATTGTGACTCAGAAGAATGTTTCTGCTTCCAGCTCAGAGAAACAGTGGGAGAGAAAAACAAACAAACAAACAAACAAACAAAAGATAATCTTTGCATTCAGGCTTTAAGGAGAGCTTGCTACCTCCAAGTTAGGGAATAGCTTTCAGGATCACCTTGGTAACCTCATTCACCCCTAAGACCTCCACATCTGCCATGGTCAGGAGGGCATTTCACTGGCCCATAGGAAGGCAGTCCTCATACTTGTGTTGTCTACAGGTCTGTCCCACAGGCTGGAAGTTGCCTTCTCTTCCCCACTCTAATTAAAGTCAACCTTCAAATTCAACTTAGGAAGAAGGCCCTTTCTGCTATTTCAGCCCCTCATTATTCTAGCTTTGAAGCCATTAGTAGACTCATCCCACCATTAAGCAGAGACCATAGTCAACCCCCAGATCACCCTTTAACCAGATCCCAGTGCCTAGCACAGACCAGGGATCCACGATGTCAGTGACCCAAGTTAATTACTCTGGCTCTATTTATTGTGCGGTTCCTTGCTGGCTCACATGTAGTTTCTTCCGACATGCTGTCTCTTGCTTTCCCTTGTATTTCCACATCTTTATCTTCTTGCACAGAATCCGGTCCATACTGCTGCTCTAGGAGGTCATCAGCAACTGTCTGTTGACTGGCCATTGGCAATGGAATATATGGTGGGATGCTATGTAGCAGAAAGACATGAAAGTGGACTGGTGTGTAGTTTGAAAATTTGGGGCAAATTAATCACTTAATGGTGGAGCATCTCACAAAGAAACAGTCAAACACCTGTATCTTTTCCCTGTCCTCCAGCCTGTTTCCAGAAAAAAAAATTTTTTTAAGATTTTACTTATTTATTTGACAAACAGAGATCACAAGTAGGCAGAGAGGCAGGCAGAGAGAGAGGGGGAAGCAGGCTCCCTGCTGAGCAGAGAGCCCGATGTGGGCCTCCATCCCAGGACCCCGAGATCATGACCTGAGCCAAAGGCAGATGCTTAACCTACTGAGCCACCTAGGTGTCCTCCAGCAAATTTCTTAAAAGATCAATCCGTGTCTATTCCTTCGGCTCATACCTTGTCCATTTAATCTGATTTTATTTCCCACGCTCCACACAGATGCACACTCTCTGAAATGCTCCCACTAACATCCAGATGTAACAGCTTTTCTTAAACTCTATCCTCACGAATCTTCCCAATGAATTTGATGTGGCTGTTAACTACCTTCTTGAAAAATCTCCTTCCCTTGTCTTCAGACTGATTGGAATACAGTTTGCCTCCCATCTCTGACTAACTTTGTATGTTTCCTTTGTTGGCTCCTCTGGTGCCTCACTTAAAACATGGTGTGTCCTAAGACGTGTCCTCAACTGAATGTCTCTTCCTTGTCTATACCTCCTTCCTGGTGATCTCAACTACTCCTATGCTTTCAATTAACACCTCTGTGCAGATGCTTCCCGATCTTCACCGCTCAATGGATCTACGGAGTTCATATTTCAACTGTCTGCTGGACCACACTGTCTAGATAATCCTTTTAGTCTCTCAAATGCAGCCATTAAAAGTGAACAAACTGTCTTCTCTTCAAACTGGCCCCTCCTAACTTCCCTATGAACACTTATGAAAGAATATGTGCCGATGACATTTAAATACATCCAGAACTGAATAATCGTCCACTCTCTTGTTTCTCTCAATCCCGTATCTAAGGAGGTGACATTCATTCATTGACATATGTAATGAGCTGGCATTAATTGACTGCCTACCAATGCCAGACTCTAGGGATGTGGTGTGGAAAAAATAAGAGGGATGAGGGGACAGGGAGAGGGAGGTCTTATCCCAGAGACCTTATTATAAGGGAAGGACAGAAAATTATTCCTTCATTTAATAAATGTTTCTTGAATAACTACTAAAAGCCAGGCACTATTCTGGGTACAAAGTCCTTCAATCCCACCTTTGCATTGTCTTTTTCTCCTGAGTTTAGGTCTGGTTAGAACTTCCAGATCAATTTTTTTAAATGGGAAGAATGGGCTTGTTGCCTTAGTATTTTATTTTTTCTACTAGTAATTATCATATTAGCTACTGGCTTAAAATTGATACTTTTAAGAAGTATCTGTTTATCCTAAATCACGTCTTTCCTTTTTATATTAAAAATTTGTTTCTTTACCTTCCAAAGTTTACTAACTTTGATTCTCTATCCTCTGTCTCTTTTGTGCTTCAACTCGGCCCAGATGCCACCATTAGACAACTACTCCTACAACAGAACTCTAATTGCTTCCTTGCTTTGAAATGTTTGAAGGCTCAGCAAATACAATCTTGATTCTGCAGTCAGGAATTCAAGCCCCCCATTCTGTGACCGAACCTTGCTCTAATCTTTCATTCTGGTCTTACCAATCAGTTCCCTTTCATGTATACCTGCCTTCTATTCAGATAGGATTACTCAGTGTTCATAAACATAACCCACACTTTCTTGTCTCACCCAAAGTTGTGCCCTCCAAGTGGAATGTCATCTGGTCTCTACTACTCTCTTAAGTTCTTCACTTCTTATTTTTTTTTAAGTTTTTTTTTTTTAAGATTTTATTTTAGAGAGAGAGGAGAGAGAGAGTATGAGTGGGGGGAAGGGCAGAGGGAGAGAGAGAATCTCAAGCAGACTCCATGGCAAGTGGGGAGCCCAGCTCAAGGCGTGGTCTCATGACCCTCAGATCATGACCTGAGCCAAAACCAAGAGTCAGAAGCTTAACTAACCAAGACACCCAAGGGCCCCAAGATTGATTTATTTGAGAGAGAGAGAGATAGTGTGTGTCAGTGAGCATTGGAGGGGAGTGGCCAAGGAAGAGAGAGTCTTAAGCAGACTCTGTGCTAAACACGGAGCCCAATGCAGGACTCAATCTCAGGACCCTGAGATCAGGACCTGAGCAGAAACCAAGAGTCGGAGGCTTAACCTGACTGAACCACCCAGGCACCTCTCAAATTCTTCTCTTCTAAGTTACAGCTCACTTGCTTTATCATTATAAAGATGTGTGCCTTATTCTCCCTAACAGCTTGCTAATATGTGGAGGACTGATTCTAATCACATTTATGACCAGTCTACCCATTACCCCACATACAACTTGCAAAGGGGCTTTCTCATTATGATTGCTGAATAAGTATTTACTAAGTAAATATTATCAGAAACAATTTTCTAACGGTTTCAAGTTTGTACATTATTTCTTTCCATCATGATTATAAGGCCTTCAAGAGCAGGGACCATGTTCCCTCCTTTCCCTTTGTTTTCTATATGGTTCTCGTATAGAACTACACACAGAGAATAAGTATAAATGTTAGCAGAATGAACAAGTGAGAAGTTATGTGTTTTCATAAAAAAACACAGTATTATGTTAAAATCTGTAGTCCTATTCTACAGTCTAAGATTAACCCCATGTTTGGACACTAGGAAAAGAAAAACAAAACTGGGGGCACCTGGGTGGCTCAGTGGGTTAAGCCTCTGCCTTCGGCTCAGGTCATGATCTCAGGGTCCTGGGATCAAGACCCGCATCAGGCTCTCTGCTCAGCAGGGAGCCCTCTTCCCCCTCTCTCTTTCTGCCTGCCTCTCTGCCTATTTGTGATCTCTCTCTGTCAAATAAATAAATAAAATTAAAAAAAAAAAAGAAAAGAAAAACAAACCTGTAGCTTGTATATTAACATCCATAACATTCTTTGGCTTTTTCTAAGATTTTATTTATTTATTTATTTGTTTGTTTGTTTGTTTGCAAGAGGGAGCGGGAACGACAGCATGCGTACATATACAAGAGGGGTGAGGAGCAGAGGGAGAGGGAGGGAAAGACTCTCAAGCAGACTTCCTGCTAAGCACGGAGCCCGATGCAGGGTTTGATCTCATGACCCTGAGAGCACGATCTGAGCTGAAATCAAGAGCTGGACACTTAACTAACTAAGCCAGCCAGGTGCCTCTCTTTTTTTGTGTTTCCTAAAGAGCTATTGCTTCTCTGTAACAAAATCTATCACTTTTTATGTGCTTATTTTATAACTCTACTTTAACTGAACTTCACTATTAGTCCTTTAAAAAAAATTATCTTAAGTTTTCTTGGTAGATAATCATTATTTGTAAAGATAATTTTGTCTCTAAAATAGTTACATCATTTTCTTCTTTTTCTTATCTTATTGCATTAGTTAAAATTTCTAGATCAATATTTTTTAAATGGGAAGAAAAGGCCTTTCCCTTTTACTGTTTTTTTTTTTTCCTACAAAAAATGATCATGTTAGGTGTTGGTTTCAATTAGATAGTTGAGAAGTATTTGGATATCCTAAACCACTGTATTTAACCTTTCCTTTTGATATTAAACTTTTATTTGTACTCTTACCTAATTGCTCTTTTAGACTGGGCTGTATAACTTAAGTGAAGAGGAGACTGGGAACTGTTCAGTGATATGATCAATGACAGAAAGTGAAGCCAGGTCACTTGTACCATGAGAAGTTTGGCCTGCCTTCACTGCAAAATAATCAAGAGAATTAATGAATATGGGGTAGCCTTTGTACCATTTAGATGAGAACTTTCTGGGATAAAGGTGACAAGATATGAAAATGCTAGTGAACTCTTCCATTCCACAAACATTTATTGAGTGCTGCTGTGTGCCAGACATTATTCCAGTGCCGGGCTGTAGGAACGAACATGACTAAGTCCTTGCTTTCATAGGGCTTTCATGCTACAGAAGGCAAATGATAAATTAGCAAATAAGTGAGCAAGATATTTTAATATTTATAAGTGCTATAAAGATAATAAATAAAGTGTTAGAGAGGGCCTGACAGGATGGGTTACTCCAGCCGAGGTGGTCAGAGAAGGCTTCTCCAAGAAATGGTATTTGAAGAGAGACCTAAGTGATAAGAAACAGCCAGCTATGTGACAATGATAGGGAGACTACTGCAGGTAGAAGAAATAGCTAATGCAAAGGCTCTAGGGTTGATCCTGGCATTTTTCAAGAACAAAGAGAAGGCTGAGGAGCAGCACTTGGAAGGAGAACAGCAGGATATGGGTTTGGAGTGGTAAGAGGACCAGATGATGGTGAAAAATCTAGGTTACATGTACCACAGAAATCATTTTTAAGGATGAGGATAATAATACGTTTGTTAAGATGAAGTGTATTTACAATGCAAATTATAAACATTTATAGAATTAACTCAAATCTTAAGTAGGAAATAGGCCTAGATAAGGCAAACAAACTTTCTCCTACATTCTCTACATTCCATCCCACATCAACATTCTCATTTACTTGTGTTTTGTCACCTTGAGTGGCAACAAAGATCTCAGGATGATAGCATGCGTTCCTGGGAGCAAACTTTTCTTATGCAATAGACTGTGAGCCACTATCTTGTTGCTGGTATAGGTGATTCAGAGAGATAGATCATCCCAACCAATTAGCCATGGGTTTTACAGAGCTGAGGAATCACATCATCTCTACTAGCGGCAACCTTCATGGTAAATTAAACAAAACCACATGACTTAGTTCCTTTCTTTGTAATCTTATTTGGAGAGAAGAACCAGCAAACGAAACACTTTCGGTCCCTACTAAAATTCTCCAAAAATAAAGTATGTAACAAATGGGTCTGCGTGACTCAGGGTGGTCACTGGCCATGTGTCTTGATTTAGACTCTGGGGCTATTTTTGATTTGTCATCACTGGCTGGCTGTTTGGTGTCAGACCAGCCCAGTACACTGGTCAAAGCAGGGCTTTGTCACAGCACAGAAGCTTGTGGCAAAAAACCTGGCAACTTTCTGTCCCTTTGTGAAAGGAGAACATTGTATCCCAGTTGTGGCTAGATTCTGCTGCCTCCAAAGGGCTAGTCAAGCTATTGTTATGTTATAGCTTCAACTGTTCATATGATGATGTTTTTGGAAAGAGTGGCTCACCATTGAGATCTCTGGGGTCCTAGTGGCTTTCAGGGTGATGACAACCAGAAAAAAGCAGGGGCAGTTTCCTCTCCTCAAACATCACCAGGAGGTCCTCACCCTTCAGGCAAGCCACGTGCTCAGCGCAGGCCTGGAATAGAGTAACCGCCCCAATAAGAGTCACCGGGTTATTTCTGTATTTTGTATTTATCTGGCCCCCAAAAGGATTCTTTGGAAGTCTCTGGAGGAGCTCTCAAAGATCAGTCCATGAATTAGGCCAGTCTTTTTCCACTGGTCTCCAGCAAAATGAGAAAAAACTTTAAAATTCAGAAAACACACACATGCATATGAGACTGTTCATTACTTATCACTTCTTAATTGCCTTCGCACTGATATTTTTGTCCCTTCATGGTAGGTTTTTCTTTTCTTTTTCTTAGAGAGAGAGAGAGTATGTGTGCACACAGCAGTGGAGGGGTGGTGCAGAGGGGCAGAGGGAGAGGGAGAGAGAATCTTAAGCAGGTTGCATGCCCACCATGGAGTGTGACTGTAGGCTCCAACTCACAACCCTGAGGTCATGACCTGAGCCAAAATCAAGATAAGCCATTCAGTCAACTTCGCCACCCAGGTGTCCTCCTAGTAGGTCTTTCATAAAGTTCACATGGTCTTTCTTTCAGTAAAGAATGTTGTTAGTATATGGTAGTAGCTGTTGTTTAAATGTCTACTTGGCAACATTAAAATGCCAATCTCCCCAATTTTTTGGAAATTCACTGAGGTCTAAACCCTAAATCTGGGACCCCTCATCTAGATGTTTATAGCTTCTATGGCCTTTCTGGTCCCTACTATAACATTTAGGATGAAGAATGCTCACTCCGTAATCTCTTTATCAATTTACATCCTTCTTCTATGTAACTTCTTATAACCGAAAACTAGAGACCTGAGAGGTAGGGAAGGTGTGGGAAAATCTCAGGAATATTGGTTATTCACATTAATATCACTAGTACTTATATTAGTCTTGAAGATGGACAGAAAATAAGGCCAAAAAAATAAAACAAACTTTACATGTGACAAGAGTAGAAGATCAGGTTTTCTAATCAGACATCAACCTGTGAGTGACTTGCTTTGCCGTAATATGAGCAAAATTTAAATGTTAAATGCTTCCATCTCTGCAATGTTTGCCATCAATACTTTGCAAATATAAATGGTGCTTTAGGTATTCCTTTCAAGAAATATTTAATACTGCATGGAAAATGTAGATTTTCTGTAATTGAATCAGTCCAAATCATTGCTTAGATTATGCTACATGATGTAGCTCATAAATAAGAAGGTACAATAACTAATTTGCTATTTTTATCCTAGTGGGACATTCTAGCTAGAGTATAGGACTCTAAGATTCAAATCTCGTATTCAGCTAAGTCACCGACTTACTGTATCATGTTGGGAAAATTGCTTAAGCTGACTCTATTCTATTCTTTTTAGTTGAGACAGTAAAATTTGTAACTAATGACCCATCATTGAGGATGTTCACAAAAACAGATTATTACAAATGATGGCCTCATCTACTCAAAGGGTAGTTACCTGTGTATTTGAAGGTCATAAAACTACCATCCTGTATCTGTAATAAATAATTATTAGCATAAGGAAAGAATATAAATTTGGTTTAATAAGTTCATAATGACATTAATAACAGCTACCATGTATCCAGCATTATTAGGGACCAGGCGTTACGCTAAATGCTTTATCAACATTATCTGGTTTACCCTTTTAGGAAGGCACTGTTACTACCAACTTGCAGTTCAGGAAATTGGGGCTTTTGGAGATAATTCCCCATGAGTAACACATGCGGGGCTGTGAGGCCTCTTGGGAGACAGGGAGAGCACGGACTCCCTCAGAATCTGTGTGTGGGCTGAGTGGGCTCAGTGGTATGGAGTTCCCTCCCCAACACCTAATAAGGTAATATTTTCCTTTTTATTCCTCTAGTTCCTTCTATAAAGAATTTTTAATTTCCCTTTGTCTTTTGTCATTTGACTTTCATTTCCTGTTTTGGGTTTTCTTCAGTTAACACCCCGAGCCTTCAGTCCTGCCCTCTCTTACTCCTCTTCTAAGTGGATGTGACCCAAGTTCCAGTTTTGATGCCTTTTCCTGCGTGTTTCAGTTCCTTTCACGGTCTGCGTTTAGCAAGTGAAGTTGCCTTTTATGGTTTCCATCTCTTTCTCTCACTTTTTTTTTCTAGTTTTCCTATATTCTTTTGCCATATATACAAGTGCCTTATGGGAGTTTCCTCTGGAGCCCTCTGAACTTCAGAAAGAATTTTCTGATTTACATTCTGCAGCGCAACATTTTATTTTTTTATTTTTATTTATTTTTTAAATATTTTATTTATTTATTTGACAGACAGAGATCATAAGTAGGCAGAGAGGCAGGCACAGAGAGACAGGAGGAAGCAGGCTCCCCTCTGAGCAGAGAGCCCGATGTGGGGCTCGATCCCAGGACCCTGAGATCATGACCTGAACTGAAGGCAGAGGCTTTGACCCACTGAGCCACCCAGGCGCCCCGTGTGTAACATTTTATTGAAAAAGACTATAAATACCTACAGGTTTTGTGTTTGTTTTTGCTTTTATAAAGCAAGGATAAACAGTGACAGAAAGAAGGATGGCAGGATCTGAATGTCATTCACTGAGACGGAGAGAAAGAGAGAGAGAGTATAATGGCCTCCACTGACTCTAGTTTGGAAATTCTGGACTATCTGTATGATTTTAATACTTAGAATAATAGAGCTCAGACACGGAAACTGTCATCACAACCTCAGATATGTTGTTAGGTAAATTCTGTTTTGTTTTGTTTGTGAACAAGAACATTGTTCTACCTAATGCGCTTTAGATCCTTATTATTAGGAATCCAGCTTCTAAATGGTTTAATAAACCGGCATGGCCCCGGAGTGTATGGAAACAAATACTGTACTAGAAGCAGGAGAGACGTTGCTCTCCTGGTTTTACTAGAACTAGCTGTGTCACTTTAGGCAAGTTGTCTATGTCCTCTGAGGAGAGAAGTCCTCTACTAGTACAATGAGTTTTAAGGATTAGGTGACCTACCACTAAGGTCTATTCCTGCTTTACTATTCTCAGTACAAGACATTTGCTCCCTTTCCTATAAAAACGTACAGTTTTCATCAGCAAAAGAAAGCTCTGGGGTAAGGAAGACCATCAGTAACTCCAGCTTCTTCATAGTTAAATCTTGGTGAATAAAACTTTCAAGCTCTCCAGACACTTATTTTCTAGAGTATGTAAAATCTGTTGTAATATCCCTTTATGATTGTGATTATATATGAAGCAAATACCTTGTTTAGAAATTATCTGAACTACACTTACAGAAAGCAATGCATTTTTGGTTTGGGATTTTGTTTTTGTTTTCTCATTAAATAGGAGTTTCACTGCTTAACCTGAAATATCCCAAGTCTTCCTGTCTTTGAAAGCATACACAACTCAAAAACAGCTTTTGTGGCTTAAAAGATTATACAGATACTAAGCAAAACATTCAGAAGAAACTAAGTGCCCTAGGAAAACTTCTCTGACTCCAGCATTTAGAAAGCTGGCATTGTTCTAGAAGATGTAAGTAAGGAGGAAGACCTGACTGCCTCTATTTCTAGATAATGAAGCTTTCATAGGATTTTAAAATTGGGAAGGGTCTTAATGATCACCTAATTCAGCACAGGCATATCTCTCAACATCTCTGCCATTTGGTCAACCATCCTCTGCTTTCACATGTCCTATGACAAAGAACTTACCACCTCGTGCTATAGATCATTCCACTGAAAGACAGCCTTACTCTTTGACAAATATCTTCTGTAAAGACGCCTTGAGCTAGGGTTGCTGGAAGCCACTCTGACCCACAAACTGTGCCAAATACTTACTCTTTGTTAGAGGCCTGCCCCTCACATTTGTGGGGTCCAGGGCAAGAATACAAACGGAGGACCAACACCGTACGTCTAAATGTGTAAAAGTTATAAATCAAGCTGGCAAACTGTTGGGTAAACTTATTCTATAGATATACTTTGACAAAAACACCTTCCATAGACTGAATTGTGTCATTTCCCCCTCAAATTCATACATTGAAGCCCTAACCCTCCGAAAACACTCACCAGAAACTCATCAGCAAACAACCTTGTGGCCCCTGGGTCTTGGACATCCAGCCTCCAGAACTGTGAGAAAAAGAAATATCTGTTGTTTAAGCCATCCAGGCCATGGCATCTTGCTATGGCAGCCCAAGCTGACTAATACAACACCCAAGCTGAAAAATTGGAGAAAGTTGTGGTTTTTTTACATGAGCAAAATAAGAAAGGCAACAGAATTTCCTTATTATTTCATATGTCTGGGTTTTCTGTTGATGAGCTGTATTGGCTGAGTAATAAAATCAAGACATACATAATTCATAAATGCTATATAATTACCTTCATTTTAGTAAAATCACTCGGTATGTGGTTATAACCCAGATTTTCACAGAATTTATGTTCTGTTGGACCTGAACTGTGTCAGTCACTGAAGCAGATGTTCAGGGCTGCAGGCTGTACCATGTTAGGGCTGAGCACCAGAACCCAAGAGGTCCCCGTGTGTTCTTGAGTACAGTCTGTGTGTGTGTCTGTGTGTGAATTTACAGGGCCCTCTGAAGCCCACCACCCAGGACAGAAAGCCTCTCTTGCCTGAGACTGAGGGTGGGATGCCGTTTTATTTGAACCCAAACCTGTAAACATCACATACCATACCTTTCAGCCGACTCTGTATTTGGATACCTTTGAGGTGCAGAGTTGTCTTAGGGTATGAGCACCATGTAGAGTTTCAGAACTTTTTCCTGTACTTGAGGGCATTTTATTCAAATGCAAAACACACTTTATACACCAAAGTGCAGAAGAATAAAGAAATGAGCAAATCTGACTCCGGGCAACCAGAACTAAATCCTGTGATCACATCATCCTATATACACGCAGGTCTTTATCTCACCCCACATCCATCCATCTCTGAGCCACATTTGCCAAAAAGCTGAAAGTTAGATTCTGATAGCAGAACAAAGACAAGTTAGGATCTCACCTCTGGCTACCCAAAAATCCCCCCACCAAAAAAACCCTTATGCATTTATCTATACTTAGGCAACTATCTTTTCTTTTACTTAAAATATCATTTTCTTCACATGAACAGAACAATAAAATAAGGTGCACAACAGATACTGATTCTCTTAGCTATTCAAAGTCTCCCCTTATTTCCTTTCTCCTAAAGGGGATATAAGAACTAGGTTAATACCCGCTCTTGGTTTTTTTTTAAAAGTGCAAAAAGATATAAAAATGAAAGTAAAAATCTTTCTCTTTATTCTTAACCGCCAGTAACATTTACCAGAGTTAACCATGGCCAACATTTTCTTGTGGAACTTTCCAGAATTTTTCTAGGCATATACAGGACCTTTTATTTATTTTTTTAAATCAATGGGATCATGCCATACATGCTCATCTGAATTTTACCTTTTTTTTTTTTTACCATTACAATTTATCCTGAAGATATTTCCATTTTATCACACAGAGAAAAAGCTTATCTCCTAAAGCTCTGAAAACAAAATGAGATAGTTACCTGTCATTAACACCAGATCGCGGGTATATTGGGCTCTCAAAAAATGTTAGTTTCTTTCTTCCCTTTCAAATTTTCCTTTTCCTCCTGCACAAATTTGTGATTGTGATCATGGAAGATTTGGTCACATATATATAGATGTAGGTACAGAAAGTCACAGAATTTCAGAACTTAGAGTAGATGGCTCTTACAAATTACTTGATTTACAGGGTGGAGCCGGTACCCAAACCAAATCTTTGCTTTCAGTTTGGTATTCCTTTAATCCTTTTTCACTTCTAATATAATTTGGATTTTTATCTATTTTTCATCTTAAATATTAAAGTACAGCATGCAAAGGTGTTAAACAATGATAATAAATCAACTTGTGTATGCAGCTTAAAAGCAACAAGACAGTAATTTTCATTTAGAGAAGGTAACTCAAACCAAAGATAATATATGGTTTAATTGAAAAAATATTAATCGTGGCAGAAAACTCGGAAGTATTACTTCTGGGAAGGAATCAGGGTCTGCAGTGTGAAAAAGACTTACTTCTTCCGCTGTCTGAATCTGTTTGCATATACATTTGTTTTTCTGCTTGAAAAACTAGAATTAATACGTGCAGAGAGTCGGGCAATGTGTGGTAGCCTTGTGTTTTGCCTGAGGATAAATTCCTCAAAGCCTTTAAAATGCTAATGAAGGAGTAAAGATCCGGAGTTCAGGATGGAAAAGAGGTGGGTTAACACCAAGAATCCTGGAGAGTGCTATTAACATTGGAAAGGGAACAACACTTGGGAGTTCCCGGTGGAGGATAAAGGGAATTACGATAAGAGCTTACACCGGGCAACTTGGCCAGTGAATTTACTTTGCCCTTATTCTAAAAAATACAGGTTTGTTTGAGAATAAGAGAGAGGCTTGGGCGGGGGGGAGAGGGGAGGTAAAAAGTGAAATTACTCCATTTAATCTGGCTGAAAATTTTAGAGAATAATTTATCAGACCAACATAATAGTGATGTCAAATAAACTCTTTTTTGTTCTGAAGAGACTGGCTTGTTTTTCTCCTAAACATATGATGATCTAAGGAAGCTGCTAGAATGAGGTTAGGCAGTCTATCACATGACCCAAATCCCCCAGCTCAGACTCCCACTGGAAAAAATTCTGAAAGACTCATGTTTACATCAGAATGATAGAGTGAAGGCACAACAGAAGGAAGCAAAAAAAAAAAAAAAAAAAAAAAAAGGTTAAGCCTGAAGTTTTGGCCAGTCAAGTACTCTCTTATTTAAAAGTCCTTTAAAGCACAGAACCATAGAAGTGGAAGGAGTCCTAAAGGTCACTGGGCCCCCACATTTTCCAGATGAGGAAACAAACAGGGGCCCAGGTACTCATCCAGGTCTCACAGACAGTCAGAGAGGCCCCAGTTGTGGAATCCACAGCTCCCCAGTCAGTGCTCTGGTTATGACTGGCCCCTCCTCCCAAAGGCTGTTTATTTCCAGGGGCCTGATGTGCACTCATCCTATGCCTACCCTGCTTTTAAAAATGATTTTATGTTTTTCTTTTCCCTCTACTAATCGTATGAAATTATAAATCTAATACAAGGAGATCGTATATCTTTACTTGAGGACAGTGTTCAGTGGACACCTCAGTTATGTAAAGACACTTCCTTTATGAAAGGTGTGGGAAAATAACGATCGTCCCTCAAATCGTTCTGATCTTAGGGTACAGAGATAGAAGAGAAAGTGGGTGTGGAGAGGCAGGCACCTTATTGAAACATTCATACTATACCCAAATACACACACACACAAACCAAGCATACTAAGTACACCAAGCATATAGACAAAAACAGACCATGCCCATTCAAAGGTATGAAATAGAGACAGCAAGAAAAAGAGGAAGAGATCCTTGATTCATTCCAAAGATCTATGCCTTCAACAAAAATTTACATGTACATTATTGTTGATTATAGATATAACATTGTACAGCAGAGCCTTGAAGATTATTCATCTTGCTTAACAAACTTTATGCTTGGGATTAGTAAATCCCCAATCCCTGACAACCACCATTCCACTCTTTGATTCTCTGAACTTGACTATTTTAGAGACATCATATTAGTGGAATTGTGTAGTATTTATCTTTCTGTAACTGACTGACTTCTCTTAGTATAACGTTCCCAGGATTCATCCATGTTACCACATATCGCAGAATTCCCTTCTTTAAGGCTGAATAGTAACCCGTTGCGTGTATAGACCACACTCTACCCATTCATCTGTTGATGGACAAGTTTACACTCTTTCCATACTCTGGCTATTGTGACTAGTGCTACAATGAACATAGCAGTGCTAATATTTCTTTGACATCCTGATTTCAATTCTTTCGGATACTCAGAGGTGGGCTTGCTGGATCATATTTTACTTTTATTGAGAATATTTTGAGGAAACTCCATTGTTTTCCAAAGCAGCGGCACCATTTCACATTCCCACCAAAAGTATGCAAAGGTTCCAATTTCTCCACATTCTCACCAACACTTGTCTTTTGTTTTGTGATACTAGCCACTCTGAAAGGCATGGGGTGGTAACTCATTGTGATTTTCATTTGTTTTTCCCTAATGATCAGTGACATTGGGCATTTTTTCATATAGTTGGTGATCTTTATGTCTTCTTTGGAGAAATGTCTTCAAGTCCTTAATGTATTTTCTTTTTTCTTTTTTTTTTCTTAATGTATTTTCTAATCAGATTATTAGGTTATTGTTGTTGGTCTTTTTAATTTACTGAGTTGTAGGACTTCCTTATATGTTGTATCAGTCAGGATTCTCCAGAAAAACAGCATCAATTTTATATATATAAATACACACACACACACACACACACATATATATATTTGTACAAGAAAAAATTCATTATAGGAATTGGCTCACATGATTATGGAGGGGCTGAGAAGTCCTACAACCTGCCATTGGCAATCTGGAGAAACAGTAAAACCAGTGATATAATTCAGTAGGTGTTCAAAGGTTTTAGAACCAGGGGAACCTATGGTATAAGGTTTAAAGTCTCAAGGCCCAAGAACCACAAGATCTGATGTCCAAAGGCGGGAAAAATAGATGTCCCAGAACAAAAGAAAGAATTCACCAGTCCTCCGCCTTTTTGCTCTGTTCAGGCCCTCTATGGATTGGATGATGCCTCCCACTTTGGTCAAAGTGATCTTCTTTACTCAAGTCTACTGATTCAAACACTTAGCTCTTCCAGAAACGCCTTCACAAACATACCCAGAAATGTTTTACCAGATATCTGGGCATCCTTGAGCCCAGTCAAGCTGAAACAAAAACTAGCCATCTCATCAATTCTGGAGATCAGAATTCTCTTATCATCAATTCTCTTATCAGTCAAATGGTTTGCAAATATTTTCTCCCATTCCATAGGATGCCTTTTCACTGTTGATTATTTCCTTTGTTGTGCAGAAACTTTTTAGTTCAATGTAGCCTGGCTTCTTTATTTTTTATTTTTGATGCTAGTGCTTTTAGTGTCACATTCATGAAATCACTGCCAAGGCCAATGTGATGAACTTTCCCCTTCTTTCTTCTACGTGTTTTACAATTTGGGGTTTTATGTTTAAGTATTTAATCTATTTTGAGTGGATTCTGTGTATGGTGTAAGGAAAGGGTCCAATTGCAATCTGTTTTGCATGTGCATATCCAGTTTTTTCAGCACCATCTGTTAAAGACATTATCTTTTCCCGACCATGTATTCTTGGCCCCTCTGTCAAAGACCAGTTCATAGTATATGCATGGATTTACTTCCATGCTGCTGCATTTGGCTTGCTAGTATTTTGTTGATGATTTTTGCATCTATATTCATTAGAAGTCTTGGCATGTAGTTTCCTTTTCTTGTGGTATCTTCATCTGGCTTTGGTACCAGGGTGACGCTGGCTTCATAAAATTGGTTTGTAAGTATTCTCTCCTCTTCAGGTTTTTGGAAGAGTTTGAGAAGGATTGGTGTTAATTCTTCTTTAAATGTTGGAGAATTTACTAGTGAAAACATTTTGTCCTGGTCTTTTGTTAGGAAGTTTTGGATTACTGATTCAATACCCACAATGGTAGTAAGCCTGTTCAGACTGTCTACTTCTTCATGATGTAGTCTGATAGGCCGTATGATTCTACAAATTTATCCATGTCCTCTAGGTTATCCAGTTTGTTGGTTTATAACGGTTCACAGTATAATTTTTCTTAACATTATATGATATGCTTTGTATCGTGACAAGTTTTGACTTAAAGTCTATTTTTTCTAATGTATGTATAGCCACCTCTATACTCTTTTGGTTACCATTTACATGAAGTATCTTTTTCTTCCCTTTACTTTTAGCTTATGTGTGTCCTTAAATCTAAAGTGAGTTTCTTGCAGACAATATATTGTTGGGTCTTATTTTTTTGTTTTTTTATCCATTCTATGCCTTTTGATAGGGAATTCAATTCACTTACAGTTAATTATTGATAGGGAAGAATTTATTATTGCTATATGGTTGTTTCCTATTAGTCTTGTACTTCTCTTGTCTATTTTTACATCTTGTTTTGTGTCTGAATATACATACACACACACGGATATATAGGTCTCTATGACTCTCTATATATCCATATATATCTCTACATATGTCTATCTATATCTATATATTGCATCGGTATGCTTTAATTTCTTTTTCTACTGTGTAACTACTATAGGAATTTTGTGTGCATGTATGGGGGGTTACCTTGGAGCTTACATAAAATATTTTATAGCTATAACAGTCTATTTTTTAAAAAAGAGATCTTATTTTAAAGTTATCTCTAAAACTAACACGGGGCTTGAACTTGCAGCCTTGAGATCAAGAATCGCACGCTCTTCCAACTAAGCCAGTCAGGTGCCCCTGCAACAGTCTATTTTAACTTAAGTTCAATTACATATAAAAACTCTACACTTCAACTTCTCCCCCAATACTTTTTTACTGTTGTCAGAATTTACATTCATATTGTGTATCTTTTAACATTTTTTTAAAAGATTTTATTTATTTATTTGACAGATAGAGATCACAAGTGGGCAGAGAGGCAGGCAGAGAGAGAGAGAGAGGAGGAAGCAGGCTCCCTGCTGAGCAGAGAGCCCAGTGCAGGGCCCAACCCCAGGACCCTGAGATCATGACCCGAGCCGAAGGCAGAGGCTTAACCCACTGAGCCACCCAGGCGCCCCTCTTTTAACATATTTTTAAGGTATATTTTAACACTTTTGTCTTTTAACTTTTATACTAGAATTAAAATTAATTTACCCACTACTATTATAGGAATACAATATTCTGGTTTTGTCTATGTATTTACCTTTACCAAGGTTTCATACTTTCTTATGCTATTATGTTGTTATCTAGCATCCTTTCAACTTGAAGAATTCTCTTTAGCATTTCTCCTAAGGCAGGGCTAGCGGTGATGAACTCTTTGAGCTTTTGTTTGTCTGGGAAAGTCTATTTCTCCTCCCTTTTTATGACGGACATTTTTGCTAAGTACAGTAGTCTTGCTTGGCTTTTTTTTTTTCTTTCAACACTTTGAATACATCATTCTACCCTCTTCTGGCATGCAAGGTTTCTGCTGAAAAATCCACTGATAGTCCTATGAAGGTTCTCTTGAACATGCCAAGTTGATTTTTACTTGTTACTTTCAAAATTCTTTTTCTTTGGCTTTTTGACAGTTTGTGTGTCTCAGTGTGAATTTCTTTGCATCCATTCTTTCTTTGCATAAGCTTTATGATCCTTTCTTCCTTTCTTCTCCTCTGGGGCTTTCATAATGCATATAGTACTATGTTTGATGAGGTCCCGTAAGTCCCTTAAGTTTTCTTCACTCTCTTTCATTCTTTTTCTTTTTGCTCCTCTGACTGAATTATTTCCAATGACTTGTTTTCAAGTTCACAGACTCTTTCTTCTCTTTGCTCTAGTCTGCTATTAAACCCCTCTAGTGAATTTTTCAGTTTAGTTATTGTGTCCTTCATCTCCATGGTTTCTACTTGGTACTTTTTAAATATTGCCTATGCTTTTGCTGAAATTCCCACTTTGTTCATGCATTTTTCTCTTGACCTCAGAAAGCATCTTTATGACAGTTATTTTGAATTCTGTCAGGTAAATCCTATAACTCCATTTCATTAGGGTCAGTTTCCAGAAATTTATTTTCTTTCTTTGTTTGGAACACCTTTGTCTGATCCATCATTTTCTTTGTCTGTGCTGGTGTTTGTACATTGTACAAAATAGGCACCTGCACCAGTGTTCACAGACTGACCTTGTATAAGAGAAGACTCCCACCATTTGACCCTGCCCAGGATCTGGGGCGGGGGCGGGGGGTGTCTGTCAACTCTTTCCCTCCACAGGAGAAGCAGGAAGCTGTGGTTTTTGTATGCTTGCTCTGTGCTAAGTCAGGGGTGGGGAAGCTGTTGTATGTATCATCCAAACCACAGTCCCTATTCTCCCTGAGGTGGTTAGATAGCATCAGACCCATCACAGCTGTTCACTTTGTGCTTAGCAGGAGGGAAGATCTATGACATTCACCAGCCAAAGCTGCTGTTTCCATTCTCCCTCAGGTGGCTAGATTATGCTGGACTCATCAGAGTTCTAAGACTTACAAGACAGAAATCAGTCCTCTGGGAGCTCCCTGGGAAATTCCAGGGTGCTGGATGCATAAACCACACTCTCTTTTCCATAGGAGAAGCTGGGAGTTAGGGTTCTCTTCCTGATTGTATGGCACTGTGCTGGGAGCAGGGACTCTGGTGAAAAGGGGTCCTGAATATTGGCTTTGGTGAGTCTGGTTTCATTTTCACCTAGGGTTCAAGAGCCTTACAATTAGTCTGTAGATTTTACATAAAGTGAATCTGTTTGTAAATTGTTGCTGACTTAGTATGTTTGTGAGGGAAGCAGGATCCTGGGCTTCTAACTTTGCCGTCTTGCCAATATTGCTTCTGGAAATTCTTGTTGTATAGATTTTTCTAAAGTCAAAATACTTTGCCTAAATTTGGAAATCTTTTTTATTTACAAACAAAAGCTGCTCTTCAACATCTGTGATATTTTCTCACTTAACAAAACTGATTTCTAAATTTATGACAGTTTTATTTATAAAAATACATCATTCAGTATTTCAGAGATCATTGTTTATAAATCATATCAAGTTCAATAAAAACATTTTTCTATTCTTATGAAGAGCCAAAAATTACCAACAGTCATTAAAAAAATAAAAGAACTGGTTAGATATATTTTTGCAGAAATAACAAATGTTGATTTAACAGAGAAGAAATATTGTTTCATCAAATCTTTATTTAATATATGGAAATTTACTTCAGGTCAGAATAAAAATGTCACCATGGACTTTATTGGGATACCACAGTATATTCTAGTCTTTGGTTTCAAGCATTTCTAGATTTTATTAAAGACAACAGAAATGCTACCATAGTAATAACTGGCCTATAAGTGGCAGTGAGGCAGTTTATTATTTTGAAGTATAATCCTATTAATAAGCTTCCTGGAAAAGAGCAGGTAATAATACTATACAAACAGAAGTCTACTTTTAAGGTTTCAAATTTTAGGGTATCAGAGAGATTTAGTTAGGTGTAAATAAACATATTCTGCTATACACAAAAGAGATTAACAGCAAAAACTTTCATCTTTCTAATGGTTAGTTCAAATGCTATTTTAAAAATACACCCCTGGGGCATCTGGGTGGCTCAGTGGGTTAAAGCCTCTGCTTTCAGCTCAGGTCATGATCCCTGGGTCCTGGGATCAAGCCCCATACTGGGCTCCCTGCTCAGAGGAAAGCCTGCTTTTCCCTCTCCTACTCCCCCTGCTTGTGTTCCCTCTCTCACTGTGTCTCCCTCTGTCAAATAAATACATAATATCTTAAAAAAAAGAAAACCACTTCTTTCTAAGGTTTATTCAATAACCAGTTAACTATAGCTTAAATAATGGCAAACATTGAGTTATAAAAATTATGCTTGATTTTCCATTAAGAATTATTAGTTTTTATGATATTACTTATTTATTTGACAGAGAGAGATCACAAGTAGGCAGAGAGGCAGGCAGAGAGAGAGAGAAAGGGAAGCAGGCTCCCTGCTAAGCAGAGAGCCCAATGCAGGGCTCGATCCCAGAACCCTGGGATCATGATCCGAGCCGAAGGCAGAGGCTTTAACCCACTGAGCCACCCAGGTACCCTCATTAAGAATTATTATTAATGGAAAATATATCAGATGAAAGCATAAGGGGTTGAATTTTTCAAAACTGACAACTGTACAGGTGGTGCAGTAAATTCGCATCCGCAGTTAGGGGGATGGTTAACTGAAAATTCTAGTTAGTTGTCCAAACTACAGCTTCTAACTAAATGCGATCTTAATTATTAATATAAATCTGGTTATAGGAAATAAATGTTTATGTAAGATTGCTTGATGGACATGATATCCTAAATGTTACCTGTTGGAAGGAACAGGGCAATTAAAAAGTTTTCTATCCAAATTGAATTCAGAGTTAGATTAACGGGAGAGCCAGAAAACCTAGTCTAACGGTACTAAAACATTAGTGGAAATACAATGCATTAGAGAAAATTGGGTTTATCAAAATTTCTCTCAGAAACTGAGATAGGTGGAGGTGACTGGGTGGTTCAGTTGGTTAAGCGACTGCCTTCAGCTCAGGTCATGATCCTAGAGTTCCAGGATTGAGTCCCACTTCAGGCTCCCTGCTCAGCAGGAAGTCTGCTTCTCCCTCTGACCCTCCACTTCTCATGCTCTCTCTCTTTCTCCCAAATACATAAAATCTTAAAAATATATATATATTAAATTTTAAAAAAAGAAATGGAGATAGGACAGCATATTGTGATAAGACATTTGGGGTGGGGCATGAGACCCCCAGTGAACACGCTCCAACATCCAGAAAGTTGCCAAACTGCCTTCTACCGAGCACAAGCGCAGTTACAAGAACATGTTTTGCTTTAAGGGGGCCAGTTCGGGGAAAGAGCTAAATTAAATTATTCAGGATAACAGACTAACCTACCAACCTCCTTCTAGCCTCCTGTGAAGTTTAATGGGATGTCAATTAATAATATCCTGACCAGCCATTCACATGCTCTTGGTTCATCCTGGGGAATACTCCTGAGTCCTTACAGAATTGTCTTTACTTAGTAATGCTTTGGGACGATAAGGTACACCCTAAGAAAGTCACATGAAACATAATATTCTATCATGGGGATAAAGTTAAGAGTGAAGGATCCCTTTTATAAGATCTACAATAAGTCTTTTTGGAAACAACCACTTTGTTTTTATCTTAAGGACATTATGGAATTTGCAAGTGAGCTTACCTTCCCTTTTGCTTTGGATGGTAGGACACTTAAGGGACAGATTTGCCATCTCATTCTTGAAATGGGTTCAGAGTATGTATACCTCTTATTTCTTAGCTTCTATTTTCTTAACTAATTTTTTCTTTCACCTGTACTCCTTCAATTTTTTTTTTCACTCTTCTATGTTAGTAATGTTTTTGAAAGTTACCTTTATTCCTTTGCAACTAGCTGGAGCCCCTGATTCCAGGCTCTGAGGCCTTCCTCTTGGTTAATTCACTCATTTTGACAGAGCATCCCCTCTAGCAGCTGCCTGAGACAAGGGCAAATGAGAAATAATTTTTTTTTGATATCTCAGTTATTTTTTTTTTAAAAGATTTTATTTATTTGACAGAGAGACATCACAAGTAGGCAGAGAGGCAGGCAGAGAGATTGGAAGGGAAGCAGACTCCCCGCTGAGCAAAGAGCCCGATGCAGGGCTCGATGCGGGGCTCGATGCGGGGCTCGATGCGGGGCTCGATGCGGGGCTCGATCCCAGGACCCTGGGATCATGACCTGAGCCGAAGGCAGCGGCTTTAACCCACTGAGCCACCCAGGCGCCCCTGATATCTCACTTATTTGAAATTGTCTTTCTTCTACCTTCACCCTTGATTTAGGCTGGCCATAGAAAAGTCTCTTTTTCTGTGCTTATTGGGCATTTAAAAAGTAGCGTTATTTCATTATGTTTAGAATTTAGCTGTTCTAATACCTTTGTACTGATCAAATTATTTAACAACCGTAGGAAACCAGAGCAGGCAAATAATTGAGCCACTGTTTTCTGAACCTTAATACGATATATTATATACAAAGTTAACACTGTGTAAGGGAAACTCTTGGGTTCTATTTTTCAAAATATTAAGAACCTATTTTTTCCCATGTTGTTTGTATAACCTTACTCCTTTCTCTTTTTTATTGTAGATGCCATATGCCAAGCTGGCTTATATGGGATAAGATCGCTGACCCCTTTTGGGGCCTGGCTCTGTTTGCTCATTCATTCATCATTCACTCCATATCTCTCCCATTCTCAATTTCCCCATCTGGTTTCCCTTCTCTTCACCATTGCCACTCTTCTTTCTTTCCTCCGGGAAAACCCCATAAATGAAAATCTGTAACTAACCAAAACACAGATTGGGAGAGTAATTACACTGCTTGAGCCCACGGCTCGGATTCAGCCACCTCCCTCTGCATTCTGAAAGCGAATTCCCTCCACCACCACAGACAGAGAGCTGTGGTACCGGATTTAAAATACCTTAAGATTTCAAGTTGAAAGAACTGGGCTATGAGCAAGACACTGTGCCAGGTGCTTTAATCTCAAATTCCTCCTCATGGCAGTTCTAATAGAATTCTGTGGGTTTGTTTACTGTGATTTTATAGGTAAGAAAGATGATGCTCATAGAAATGGATTTGCCTTAAGTTCTACAGCTAAATAAATGATCAATCAGTGTTCAAATGCAGATCCACATGGAGAGATACTCGGCATCACTCATCATCAGGGAAATGTAAATCAAAACCACGGCGGGATGTCACTTTAGGCCTGTCAGAATGGCTAGCATCAAAAGGACAAGAAATAACGAGTGTTGGTGAAGATGCGGAGAAAAGGGAACCCCCATGCACAGCTGGTGGGAATGTAAATTGGTACAACCACTATGGAGAACAGTATGGACTGTCCTCGAAAAATTAAAAACAGAAATACCATATGATCCACTGGATTATTTACCCAAAGAAAACAAAACTATGAATTTGAAAAGATATATGCACTGCTATGTTTGTTGCAGCATTATTTATAATAGCCAAGTTATGGACGCAACCTAAAAGTCCGCCAATAGATGAATGAATAAAGATGTGATGTACATACACACACACACACACACAGAGGAATATCACTCAGGTATAAAAAAGAATGAGCTCTTGACATTCACAACATTGCTAGAATTATGCTAAGTGATATAAGACAGAGAAAGACAAATACCATATGATTGTACTTATACGTGGAATCTAAAAAAACAAAAGAACAAGCAAACAACAACAACAAAACCAGACACAGACTCATAAATGTAGAGAACACACTGGTGGTTGCTGGAGCAGAGGGGGTTGGGGGGATGGTAAAATAGGTGAAGGGAATTAAGAGATACAAATTTCCAGTTATAAAATAAGTTGAGGGGATAAAAAGTACAGCCTAGGGAATATAGTTACTAACACTGTAATAGCATTGTATGGTGAAAGATGGCAGTTACACTTATGGTGGTAAGCATAGGACAGTGTATAGAAGTGTCAAATCACTAGTGAGTTGTAGAGCTAAAACTAATATAACATCATATGTCAAATATACTTCAATTAAAAAAAGGATGAAAGAAATTTAGATCCAACTCTAAAACCTAAGTTTTTAACTGAGTTTTAAGCTTTGTTTTGTTTTTAAAGATTTTATTTATTTGACAGAGATCACAAGTAGGCAGAGAGGCAGGCAGAGAGAGGGAGAAGCAGGCTCCCCGCTGAGCAGAGAGCCCTATGTAGGGCTCAATCCCAGGACCCTGAGATCATGACCTGAGCTGAAGGCAGAGGCTTAACCCACTGAGCCACCCAGGTGCCCCTAAAGTTTATTTTTAATGGGAAAAAGTTTTGCTTGCAGGGAGGACAGGTTTTTTTCAGGAATGTCGTTGATAGTAAAACTGTAATAGTCGTTGATAGTAAAACTCTTTGGGCACTCAGGATATCTTAACTTGATTTGAGGAAGAAAGCAACTTTAAAGTTGAAAGATCATCTTTTAATCTTTAATGTTTACATTAAATTGCATTATAGCTGGAGTTTTAAAATTTATAAGGTTAATTTTCACCATGGCTATAATAGTAATGAAAAATTCAAATGTTGTGATCTCTAGATCACAGAGTTTTGGACTGCCTTCATAGATGAACTGCCCATACATTTAATTTACCTTCAGATAATGAAAAAAATATTCTCTTGGTAGCATATAAAGTATTCTGACATGCCAAATCTCCTCATGGTTGGTTTTTATGTTTCAGTTAGGGAGTGACATTTTTGCTGTGTATAGACTACTGAAAAAGGACGAGTTATCCCTGTACTATTTTAGCAGTTTAAAAAAGCTTTAAAAGAAATCTGCAGTTGACCCCTGAACATGGGTTTGAACTGCACACGTCCATTTATACATAAATTTTTTACAGTACTGTAAAAGTATACTGTAAAAGTACAGTATTTTCTCTTCCTTATGACTTTTTAAGATTTTATTTATTTATTTGACAGAGAGAAATCACAAGTGGGCAGAGAGGCAGGCAGAGAGAGGGGAGAGGGGGAAAGCAGGCTCCTCACAGAGTAGAGAGCCCGATGTGGGGCTCTATCCCAGGACCCTGAGATCATGACCTGAGCTGAAGGCAGAGACTTAACCCACTGAGCCACCCAGGTGCCCCTGAGTTTTAAGTTTTAACCTAGTACTACCAATACTCTCAATACTTGAGAAAATCTTAGTCATTCTCAAACCCCTTTCTGCTCAGCTTGAAACAAACAAACAAACAAACAAAATTAATTATTTAATAAACATTAGGCTTTTTTTGTATGGAAGAGATGGTAATAAACAATAAAGATGGTAATAAACAATAAAGATGGCACTGCCTTGCTCTTAACTTGCTTATTTCACAAGGGCAGAGACAATATTCACTTGTAATATTCAATGAAAAGGTTAAAATACAAACTAGCAAAACAAAATGCCTTAAAGATTTAGTTACATCAAGATATTTGAGATGGAGGGGCACCTGGGTGGCTCAGTTGGTTAACTGTCTACCTTCAACTCAGGTCATGATCCCAGAGTCCTGGGATTCAGTCCCACATTGGGGTCCTTGCTAAGCAGGGAGCCTGCTTCTCTCTGCCTACTGCTGCCCCTGCTGTGCTCTCTCCACGCTCTCTCTCTGACAAATAAACAAAATCTTTAAAAAAAAAAAAAGAAAGATCCTTAAGATGGATGTCGGGTGAAAAAAGGTAAACATAGATCATGGAGATGGAATAAAACAATAAAATCAATCCTTCACTTTATTTTGTTCTTAACACTTCTATCCAATCCTTTTAGAGTAATATACTCAAAACTTAGGTTTGCCTCAGTTACATGTGCCTTCCCATTAACGTCATGACCTGGTTTACAACAACAATGGCCTAAGGCCTTTTGCTAATTTTATTTAAGATTTTATTTCCAGGATAAGAAATTAACTAAAAGGGGGTACAAGTGAACTTTCTGGAATGGTAGAAATGTTCTCTCTTAATTGTGGTAATGCTTATATGGCTATGTTTGTCAAAATTCATAGAACTTCACACCTAAAAGAATACATTTTACTGCATGTAAATCACCTCAGTAAACTTGACTTAAAAAAAAAAAAAAGCCTGAACTCTTAACCACTCAGCTAAAAATAAAACTTAAAATACAGTTTATAATTTAGGTGTAAAACAAATCTTATTTATATGCGTGAAGCAGATCTAGTAATTTTTTGTATTTATTTATAACACTAATAATCCAACTGGATTTTATATAATTCAATATAATAATATCAACATTTTAAAATAGGATATAAAAAAATGTTTTGAATTTTTCTTACAAAGTAAGGATTTGGACTGCAAAATCTTCCTTATAACCGTAATGTTGCTAAGGCAATGCCAATGCTATTTTTTAAAAATCTCAAACAAAATAATCTAAGCCTATTAAAAGTTTCAATGATTTAAACTGCCAGAATATCACCACAAAAGCTGCTTACATAATATGCTGGAAATTCTACATTTAATAGTTAAACACAAAGAATTACCGGCTAGCTTTATTAACTGATAGATTCCACTATGTCCTAAAACACAATCGTAGCTCTGCTTCTAAAAAAGGCAAAGAAAAAAAAACATGATTGTTTTCAACATGGATTTAAAAAGACAACAACACTATTAAGAACACAGGAAGGGGTAATTAAGTTATGTCTCCCCTTTATTAAGGTTTCAATAGATGAAAAAGCAACCAAGAAACCATTTACAAAGGTCCCAGCCTCGTAATTGTTTTAGAGACCAAAGTCACTGGACTCTGTCTGGCAAAACAGTCCCAAGTTACACATCAAACTTCTCAACTCAGATTTGTAGGATCTCGATTTGAATACCCTCTGTTTTTATTCTGTCAGATATACCGAAGCCAACCACGTCAGTGTGAATTAAGAGGGCTAATGTAATTCCAAGCCCTGGAGACCCTGGACCCTTGTGTAACAGAAAGAACTTTTTCATTTTGATCAAATGAGTATAATTATGGCAGATGTCATTGATCAATCAAAAATACACACCTGATTTTTTTTCTAATATGGAAGCAAAGTGTATTTTTATTTATGACTGTGATAAAAATGCCCTTTAAGTTCACTGGGTTTGGTAACTTAACTTTTCGAAGAATGAAAAATACCTTACATGCTACTATCTATAACATCTAGAATAATTGCTGTCTCCCAATATCTGTCTTAACATTCTCAATTTTTTGTTTTGTTTTGTGTTTTTAGGAAGGGAGAGGGAGTTCGAGGAGGCGCAGAAGAAGAGAGAGAGAATCTTAAGCAGGCTCCATACCCAGGATGGAGCCCAGCGCAGGGCTCGATCTCATGACCCTGAGATCATGACCTGAGCAGAAATCAAGAGCTGGGTGCTTAACCGACTGAGCCACCCAGGCACCCCAACATTTTGTTTTAAAAGCTAGACAGGCTTAACCATATCTTTATAGCAATAAAGTCTGATTTTGTTCATGTGCTTATGTGTTCTCTAATGTGTTTCACTTTAATAATACATAACGATGAAAAACCGCATAAAAATCTGAGAAAGTATTCAAAGCCTTACTTCACTGGGAATGACTACATTCTAGATATTAAAGGACAATTAACTTGCTAAGAACAAATGCTCTGAGGCTGTTTGTGAAAAAGTGTTGGAGTGGTATCAGGACATCCATGATGCCTACATAAGGTGCCCTAGGAGGTAACAGAACACTGCCAACTAGGCAAAAAAAAATTACTCTAAGAATTTTATTCTTTCCAAAATTGTAATCAAGTAAATAAACTGAGTAATCATATTTATTAAAAGTACATAGATCATGGAAGTATTTTTATATCTGCTATCTCTGGGAGGTAGGTTCACCAGTCTGAAACTCAGCCAAGTGAAGTCCTTGTAGTGACAGTTGCTTGTGTTGGGGGGAGAGGGTTGAAAGGTCAGACCTCTAAAATGACAGTGACAATGAAGGCAGGAGTGAGTCAAGAGCAAGCAATAGCAAAAGTTGGTCCTAAAGTGGCAGCTGAGAGAAGAGAAAGTTGTGGGCTCACTGGCTTGGTGCCTTTCGATGAGGACACGAAAGGGACTGAACAAGGAGTCAGGTAAGATTTGCTAGTGTGGAGAGAATTAAAGGGTTCTGTGAATAGAAAATCAGAAAGCTTGGAATAGAATTAGAAAGCTGGAGAGTTCTTCTAAGGAAGGAAGTGGCTATGTTGTACGTGCTACTGGGGGAGGGGATTCGGAGCCGTTACTAGTATTTAAACACCTGCCCTAATTAGATGTGTTCATCAGATGGCAGTGCGTTGAACTGTGACAGACATTCCAGATAAGGGGGAAAGGCCCAGGGTTAAAGTTACTTTGTAAATCCTAGAGTGAGAGGGAGACTCTGTGGCATAACATTATGGGATATGGGTTCTCATCCCATGAGCTCTGGAAATCAAATAGATCTGTGATGGTTGACAAATGTATTAATTTGACTGGGCCACAGGGTGGTCAGATGTTTGATCAAACATTATTCTGGGTGTTTCTGTGAGTGTGTTTTTGGATGAGATTAATATTTCCATTGGCAGATTAAGTAGTTGCCCTCCATAACGTTGGTGGGCCTCATCCAGTCGGTTGAAGGTATATAAAAACAGACTGACAGACTCCCCTGACCCGCCAACCCCAATGAGGGTAAATTCTTCCTGCCTTTGGACTTGGAAAGGAACCACACCATTGGCTCTCCCAGGTCTCCAGCTTGCCGACTCACGCTGCAGATATTAGGACGTGCCAACCTCCATACACATGGGAACCAATTCTTTACAATAAAATCTCTTACATATACATACGTAATATTAACTGAAATAGTTTCATACAGGATTGAGCTCAGGGCCTGGCACATAGTGCTCAATAAATGGAAGTCATTATTTTTATTATTATAGAAGGCTCCATTTTGAGCAAAAATCCAAGTGAAACAGTGCCTAAAAATGGTGAGGAGGGTGGTATGAAAGTGAGTAGGAGTTGTCAAAGCTCAACCTAGCCAACAGCAAAGTGTCCCTTAGGTCTTTCCTTCTAGCTTTCTTTCTTCTGTTGTCATTAAAGTTACTGTTTTTCATCACACTCATGGAACTCTTTGTCTGGGAAAACATAGCTGAACCGCTTTCTAAAACCCTAATTAAAATCTTGTTAAAAATCTTCCAAATACGGGGCGCCTGGGTGGCTCAGTAACTGTCTGCCTTCGGCTCAGGTCATGATCCCAGGGTCCTGGAATCAAGCTTCATACTGGGCTTCCTGCTCAGCGGGAAGCCTGCTTCTCCCTCTCCCACACCCCCTGCTTGTGTTCCCTCTCTCCCTGTGTCTCTGTCAAATAATAAATAAAACCTTAAAAAAAAAAAAAAAGACTTCCAAATACATATCACTCTTTCTTTACTTAATTAAACACAGTGCATATTACAATGCGGGCCTTCTGATTTGGGATTTTGCAGAGCTATTAGATTATTATTGAAAATATAAGTAACCACTGTAACATACTATATATGTATTTTCAAAATTAGATCCCTGATAGCAACTTATTTTTTCATCGGTCTTTTGTAAAATCGAGTGTGGCATCAATTCCAGCTTGCTGAGTTTTGGCTAAAGTTTGACGGTAAAAATCCCCCTCTCTTTGACAGTGGTAACTTATAAGGTAGAGAATAAATTAAATTTCTTCATTTTATATCCTTAAATCTTCTCTCAGGGTAGGTAGGAAGTATTGTGCAGAAACCAAATCTACTTCAATGTAAACATTCCATTTAGCAACCAGTTGTAACTATCCACAGAAGAAGGAGAGTTTCTGAAATTCCTAATTTGGGAGTGGGGAGGGGCAGAGAGGGAGAGAGAGAATCCCAAACAGGCTCCAAGTCCAGGGCAAAGACTGACATGGGGCTCAATCCCATAATGCTGAGATAATGACCTGAGCCAAAATCATGAGTCAGACACTCAACCGACAAAGCCACCCAGACACCTCACCTATTTAAAACAAAAAAATAATAACAACTACTTCCTTGTGATGAGGACCTAAGTAACCCAGTGTGTGGATTACAGTTATGGCCTGGAGAACAGGACAAAGTTCTACCATCTCCAATCTAAAGGCACACCACACTGCTTAGATCCCAAAATAATTTAGGGTTTGACTGTTTTATTTTGTCTACTTTCTCATGGGTGGTGGTGGTGGTGGTGGGAGTGGGGAAGGGTGGGCTTGGAAAAGAAGGAAGCTGTGTCTCTTACTGCAACAACACAGGTTTGCAGCTCAATCTCCTTAATTATTACAAAAACTCTCCCTTCCCAAAATTTGCAATGTGCTTTGGGAAACCCCACATTTATTCAATGAAACAAAACACTATGAAAAATACAGCTCTTATTACATGCTAGCACTGTTCTAGATGCCAAAGATACAGACACTAGTCCATAGTCCCAAGAGCTTGGTCTAGTGGGAGAAACAAACATGTAAGCAAACAATCACAACATAGTGAACAATTAGTGAGTAACAGATGTCGCTCTAAGAAAACAGGTACAACTTGGGGGCAATAAGACTACAGAAATGCTAACAGGCTGCCTACAGGATGCAGGTGGCCTGTCCCAAGGATAAGTATTTTTAAAGCACAAACTCAATTTCCGGACTAAAACAACTTAATTTCTGAACGTGAGAACGTTTATGTTAAGGTTCTTATACGTTATATACGCACAGAACAATAACCTACACAAAGGGAAATTAGCTCAGTTTGAGAACGTGATTCATCATCATTCACACCTGCTCCAGTCAAGTCCCTCCCAAAATAGGCATTACATTGAGGAAAATGTGGTAGCAACGGTAAGGTATTAGGACAAAGAGACTCCTGTTGCTATACCAACAATATAAAATAGTATGCATATTTCCGGACAGATTTGTTAGATCCTAAATTGTCCCCCCTTTTTAAACTATGTTAAGATGGATACTGAATGGGGAGTAAGGCCCTCAACGCTTGCAGTTTCCATATTTATTACCTGAAAATCTCCAATGTACAAAGGCCAATGTGATTATTTTTGGAAAACAAATGAAAATCACACATTTGGATTCGGGATTTCTGTCATTCATTCAAGTCATGATCTGCAAAGCTACCTTTATACCACAACTAACTTTCCACCGCTTCTAAGAAAAGAGCACATGAAAAACTCAAGATTACAGCCTTCCAAAACTTGAAATATAAAGATTTAACGGCCCAACAGTTAACGTTCCCTTATTACCATTTGACATTTCCCGGTTTATCATTATATTTAGTACTCTTCTGTAATATCCAACCCTCTTCATCTAGCAAGGTCAAAAGCTTCATGAGCAGTGTTTTATAAGCTGCCTACGGAGACAAACCCTGTGAAACCTGAGGATGCCACACCAACAACAGAATGCAGGTCATCGTGACACGGCCGACCACTCTGCAAAGTCAAAATCTCAGTTCATTTTACGCTGACAGCGCTTCTTTCCAGAACTTTCCCCTCCCCCAACAAAAGAACAGGGGAGTGTCTATTTCACAAGGTGTCTGGCACTACTTTCTTTATAAGGAGGCTTTTATCTGTTTCCTAGAAGGTCACCTTGGTAAGCCGGGGGCTCGGGAAGGAGAGCTTGGGTTTGCGGAATCAGGTCCTCATCCGGTGACCTCCAAGCCCCTGAGCCTGGGCGGAACCTAGAACGACCACCGCCCCTCCCACCACGTAGGGAACATTCCCTCGCACTGCCACGCCCAGTTGGGAAGCGGGTTTCCCAGGAGGACGCCCCCCCCCACCAAGCGCTGATGGTGACACCGGCCACGCCCGGGTCCCCCGAGTTCGGAAACGCTGAGTGATGACCCCACGTGGGCACCGAGGGCTGGGCCCCGACGGCCTCAGGCCCCCGCCTGTTCTGACCAGCCCGCACCGCACCCCGTCCACCGGGGAACTTTCCAGAACCCCGGACTCTCCGGGAAGTCCCGAGTCGCAGAGCAGAAGGGAACTTTGGCTCAATTACTGAGCACCTACTCTGGGAAGGGCGAGCGCGGGGCCGGGCTTGCACGCAGAGACCCTTGAGGCGCTGCGTCGGGAGGCGCCTGCGCTCCACCCTCCGGCCCGGCCCTCATCCTCCAGGAGGACCGCCAGCGGGGCGAGCAGGGACGGGGACAGCCGCCCCCAGCCCGCCTAGTCCCCTCGGCCGCCTTTACCTCGCCCGACCCCACCGAAGCCGCCGAGCTAAAGTTAGAAAACAGCGCGGCGCGCGCTCACGTGCGCTCGTTCGCGGGCGGGGGGCGCGGTTCGGGTGAGTCATGGCCCCGCCCCTAGTCGCCGAGGACGCGCTGACGTCAGCCGTTTCCCCGAAGGGTGACGTCAGCGCGCCTCGCGGAGGCCGCGAGGCCGCCCGTAGAACGTTCACTGAGTTTCGATGCCTTAAAGGGACCAGGCGTTGGATCGTGAAAGGTCTGAAGAGGTGATTCCAGTCACCCAACTGTGGGGTTAGAGCCCATCTTCTATCCTTTGTACTGAGAAGTGTTGACTGCTGAGATGGTGATGAAAAAAAGGAGAGCGACTGAGCCTCATTGGAGGCTGCTGAATGCCCCAGAACCTCCTCCTGGAAGCCCTCCTTGATTAACCAGAATCTGATCTTGACCCTAAAGTCAGAGTTTTCCATGGCCCTTGACTCCCTACCCCTTCACTTACAAGCCCTCCTCATATGCTTATATGTCTGTTGGTGGGGAAAAGCTGTGGTTTGAATATTTATGTAATCCATCAGTTTGGGCCAGCTTGTCCCACTTAGCACTGTTTTTTTACTGTATCCTAAAGTGCTCTTAGTCATGCGATCTGTAACAAGTTACATAACTCTGGATGTGACACTGGCAAACTGGTCTCCAGACCCTCCTCTGATGCTAATGTTGCCTGTGGAAGCTTCCGCAACAAGAGCCCTGTCTGACACCGGGCCACACAACGCTGTCCCAGACAACCTCACAGAGAGGTTTGCGATGCTAAGGTTTACCGTTAGACAGCTATTTTCATTACCCTCCTTGTGCCCCTGGTTTAATCCCCATACTTTCTCTCTGAGGTAGGTGTTATTGTCCCTATTTTGATATGGATGACGAAGGAAATGGAGGCACAGCAAGATTAAGTATGTTTCCCTAGGTTACACAGCTAAAGAATGGCAAGCAGAAAACCATCCCCAGGTCAGGGGGACTCCCAAGTCCAGGTTTTTAGGGATAAAGGTGGGCTGTGAAATACGTCTTATTTTGTATGTTGAGTCCCCTACAACCAGTTTTCCCCTTATAACCCAAGCCCAGGGCCTCTGCACAAGTAACAACTGCATACCAGAAAGTGCCCAGAGGACGCCCGGCCCCGGGGCCTGTACAAGACTACAGCGAGCGGGGAGGTGCCTGTCCTTCGCTTGCAGGACACTGAGAGTGAGTGCCTCCTTGAGGTTTGCACCCAGGGCACCTCACCCCCCTCACTCTAGTCCCAGCCCTACCAGGCCTACCCTGGACTCTGTGATTCCTCTCCTGAAACTGGAGAGGCCGTCCTGCCTACAGCGTCGTCCCTGCACACCAACAGCCAGCTCCTCCCTAGTGCGTTTCTCCCGCCATAATCCCCTCCCTATAAAACCACCAAAATTTCCCATTGGAACGGCATGTTTGTGCCAAAAACAAATTAAGAGTCAACAAGAGCTTCTCAAAGTTTTGAGCAAAATGCAGGTGCCTGTGTGGGTGAGCTGCTGTCACTCTTCTCTTCTGACAGTCGTGACCGGTCCTTGGCTGAGTGTCACTCCCACATCCTCAGAGTCCATGGGCCAGGTCTAGCAGAAGCACCTACTTTCCTGCAGCTCACCCCTCAGAAACATTAGAAACTGACCCATCTTCCCTTGGACCCAGTCTCCAGCCACTACGGAGCTCTCCTCTGTGTGTCCCCTGCTCTTGTCCTCTGGGTCATACTGATGGATCAATCCCTGTTTGTTGCTCTTTTTGCTCTGCTGGGTTCTCTGGAGCCTGTGACTGAACATGTCCTGTGTGCTTCTGGCAAAGCCTCAGGAGGAGATGGAGGAAACCACAAGTGGCCTTAGCTTTAGGGGGTGGGGTTGGGGGTTGGGGGACTATGGGGGCAGCTTCTTCCTCTGTGGGGCTGGACACACAGACATGGCAGCTTAGAGCAGTAGGGTACCTTCAGGCCAACCAGTCTAGCCCTGTTCTCTACCTAAGGGAACTAAGGTCCAGGTGGGGTGACCCACTTGGACTCGCATGGCCTGTGAAGTAGAGAGTCTTAATCAACTGACCTTGTGCCCACTGCTCTTTCCACGGATCACAGCTCTGTGACGAGTCTCCAGTGGGACATGGGCATTACATGTGCATGATAAACTGTGACATGTCACATACGTGCTGAAACAGAAAACAAACGGTGACATGAGGTAAATACAGAGATGAAATCCTAGAGGCAAATCGCAGAACGCAGTTCCCGAAGACCCCTGGCTCTTCCCTCCTCCCCTTTCCTTCTCTGTCCCATCCGATCTCAAGTCGGGTGAGGGGGTGATTCCTCAGACCTAGGAGCCATCGCCCATTGGAAGGGCAGACTGAGTGGGATTGCCATTTTTAAACCTTCAGTAATCAGGATCTGGTGTGTCATTTCAGATTTTTATTTTTTTTTAATCTCCCAGCCTTCCCTTCCCATTATTTTCCTATCCCATAAGCCCCATTAAATGTCATTAAGAACCATAAATGCGACTGGCCACTCATGTGGGAGGATTGTCATCTCTAGCAAACAGCCCCAGCGAAGAAAGGAGCAGGACTCCTGGGTCTGTTCCCACCCGTGCTTCTGACTCACTGGATGACACACAGCAAAGTGTTGCTTTTGTTGGGGGAGACATGCGGGGCATCCCACACGGCTGCTCCTCTCACAGAGAGGAAGGATTGGGCAGAAGCCCCAACCACAGCTGCTCCCACCACAGGGGAAGCAGGGGTTCCTGAGTGAATCCAGCTCCACGGTGACTGCTTAGCAATGGCCCGCGGGGTCAGCCTGGAACGCTGTCCCCCGTGAGCACCTGCCCCCGATGGGGCCAGTAAAATGGCTTGGACTGGATTATGGCACTTACCCTTCATGACCTCGTTCTCACTGGTCAGGAATGCACCCTAGTGATTCCTAACTCCACTCTAATGACTTGTTGTAGATCTGCCCTCCAGGAATTTGTTTGAAATTTTCTTTATTTCTGTTTCAGCCTATACACTCTTCTCAGGCAATGAGTAAGTTTACCGTTTATGTGAAAGCACTTCAGTCCTAAAAACCAGAAAGTGCTATATAAGAGTTTTTAAAAAAAACAACAATAATAATTTAATAATTATCATATAATTGTGTATTTAATAAATGTAAGTATATTATAATTTGATGATAATAATTCAGATGGTTTCACAGACTTTCAGTCACTCACCATGTTTGACTTTATTTCCGTGCACACGCACCCTTCCCCCCATCAAACAGTATTTCTCAAGGGAATGGGGCGCTGTGGTGGGTAACTCCCGTCCCTTGCAAACTTTAGGTAAATACATTGAGTGTCCTCTGTGGGCTGGCCATCTAGGACCAACATCTAGTACGTGCTCAATAAATGCTTGTTGGGTGGATGGGGGAAGAGATGGAACAGGAAAAAGAGAAACCCATGTGGTAAGTGGCGGGACATAGTAGGAATGACCATACTGGAGGCTGGAGAGCAAACATGAGTATACGTGGCATGGAGTGGAAAGGGGACGTTCTGATTTTATGGTACGTGTGCATGTGACAGCCCTCCTCAGATCGGCCCTAGAGCTCATCCTGGAGGAATAGCTGTTTCCCAGGCTGCTGAAATGATTCATAGACAAGAGACACCGAGGTCCCCCTCCCCGGCAGGGGCTGTGTGGGTAGCAAGAGTGAGGAGGCGGGGATGGGGTCCAAAAGAGGAAGACCAGTGAACCACACCGGAATAAAGTTTTCAAAGCCAGGGGATCCTGTGGGTGAGTGGACAATTAAGCTGCGGTACACAGAGACAACAGAATATTATCCGGTGCTAAAAAGAATGGAGCCATCAAACTACGAAAAGACAGGGAGGAAACTTAAATGCCTATTACTAAGTGAAGCAAACCAGCCAGAAAAGGCTCCATACTGTGTGATTCCAACTATGTGACATTCCGGAAAAGGCAAAACTATGGAGACAATAAAAAAGATCAATGCTTATTGGGGGTTGGGAGGGAAGGGAGGAATAGGGAGAGCCCAGAGGCTTTTCAGGGCAGTGAAAATAGTCTGCATGATATCGTAATGATGGGCCCCTGTCGTTATGCCTTTATCCGTGCCCGTAGGATGCTCAGCACCAAGAGTGAACCACGTTGTAAACTATGGACTTTGGGAGGTGATAATGTGTCAACGTAGGTTTATCTGTTATAACAGAAGCTCCACCCTGGTTGATAGTGCGGGCACCGGGACTACGGGAAGTCTCTATAGTTTCCTGTGAACCTATAACTGGTTTACAAAATGAAGTCTATTTTTATTTTTTTTAAGATTTTTATTTATTTATTTGACAGATAGAGATCGCAAGCAGACAGAGAGGCAGGCAGAGAGAAAGAGGAGAAAGCAGGCTCCCTGCTGAGCAGAGAGCCTGATGCGGGGCTCGATCCCAGGACCCTGAGATCATGACCTGAGCCGAAGGCAGAGGCTTTAACCCTCTGAGCCACCCAGGCGCCCCCAAAATGAAGTCTATTTTAAAAAAATCCCGGTGAAGTGATTACACCTTTCTGTTAGAGTCTGGTCCACTGTGGAGTCAGAGACTTAAACTGGAATCTGAACCCCACCATGACCATCTCTGTAACTTTGGGCAAGTTACTTAACCCCTCTGATCTCAGTTCCTCTAAGTCTGCAGGACTGTAATGCCTTCCTCAGAGCATTTTGAGTATTGCATTAAAAATTTTATGTAAGGTATCTAACCCAGCACCCTGGATATGCACCAGGATAAATATATACAGTGCCCCCCAACTCTTCTCTAATGTCTGTGATTATTAAACATACCAAGTTCAAAGTCAGGCCAGTGGAAGAAAGCTGTCTGGATGAAAGTGACCTTCTACTAGGAAGGGAATCTGTGTGTTGGTGGTGGGGGGTGGCCCTGTGTGGTCTCACATGCTCAGTCAGGAATGCTGGCCACGGAAGGTCAGCCATGAACTTGAGCCCTGGGAGGCAATATCAAGCCCCTCACTCAGCTTTCTCCCGTGAAAAGGTCAGGGTGATGGAAGGCTGTCATATTTAGATGATGGCTCGTAGGGAAGCCTCGGTGAGTTAGTCACCTATGATATGACATCATATTGCCACTCAATATAGTAACAGCTGTTGATTGCTTTGGGGGGCAGGGGCGGGGTCAGCTATTGTCGACCAACCGTACCTCCAGGATAAATTGGACGGAACCAGCCAGAAAGGCATACCAAGAGGAGAAATCCTCCTCTAAATAGGGTGCTCCACAGTTGCCTCAGGATTTCCGGCACCTCACCCCCAAATGTGAGTTTTGACTTTTCTTTGTCTTTGGGGCCAAGCCAGGAAAATGTCCTAGGAGAAAGTTGTGTGGTGAGGACGCCTTCAGCTGGGGGATTACCCACCATGGCCAGGGTCAGCGCCGCCCTGTGGAAGGGTGGGAAAGTTCTGTACACCAGGTGCATGATGGCTATGTGGCACTCAAAGTCGTGGTCCCAGGGAGGGGGTTGAACAGGCCTGGAGTCAGGGTGCTGCAGAGTCTCGAGGTTGGACGGGGCGTTTTGCCTCTCGCAGGTTATCTGACAACGGTGGGGTCAGGTCAGCACCCCGCTGAGCAAAGAAGTCCTCCCAGTCTTTGAAATGAGCCTGTATGAAGCCATAGTTTGAAGGTATCTCCGACCACGGCTGTAGTTAATCTGAGATATTAATTAGTCATATCATAATGGAAAGTTGCAGGACCTGGTTAACCCCTTCCTTCCCGTGTATTCTCCTCCTGGACATCTCTGGCTCTTGTGGGGTCTTGTGCTTTGGGAATAGAATGCTTTGTGCCCACTGGGTAAGATGTGTGTTAACCGGGGGGAGCAGACTGTCTCTGTCTAAACTGAAGTAAGTTCAGAGTGAAGAAGTAAGGAGATTCGAGAGGAAAAGCCCTTGGACCAAAGGCCAGGAGACCTTGTTTGCAGGTGGTTCTGCGACTTTTGGAGCTGTGTGACCTTCAGCAAATCACTGCCTTTTTTCAGATTTTGGTTACTTTTCTAATCTGAAAAAATGTGTTCTTGGGAATCTTCCAACCCTGAACGACACACTCTCATCCCCTAAGTGTGGATTCACTGTTCTGTTGTTGGCAGAGTAGAAAGGGCCTTGAATCCAGGGGTCTGGCTCTGGCAATCATTGTGTGACCTTGCACAAGGACACCCCTTCTGTGAATCTCAGTTTTTCCACCTGTAAAATATGGGTTATTATGAGACATGGGTACAAAAATGAACCCAAAAGGCTTCTCAGAGGATGTCCTTCATTCGGAAAGGCAAGAGGGGTGTGAGGCTAGCTGAGAAGGGCACAGTCAGATTACTGGCAGTTTGGACCAGAGCTAGGAGCATGAGGAGGTAAGGGTTGTGGTCAACCAGGGAAACTTCCAACCCTGTGCTGCTTGGTTCCTCTTCATTTCCCAGCAGCCAGGGGAGGGGAAACAACCGAGAGGTTGTAAATGATGCTGAAAACAGCCCAAGAAAGTGGCTACAAATTCTTGTCTAAAGAGTCATGGCTGTCCAAGGGGGCACAGCACCAAAGCCTGGCCTCCCCCTTCCTATGGATGTGTGAGGGTCACAGTCCAGCACCTCCCCACCTAGCATCACTTCCCATGGGTGTGAAAACACCTCCAAGGGGAGCCCTGGAAATAACAAATCGTGACTGTATATTGACCAGAGTGACCCATCTCAACTTATCTTGTCAGGAAAATCACAGATCTTCTAGAGAAACTCTCCAAATTCCTGTTTATTTTTTATGTAAATGGATTAACCTAGGGTTAGCTATTTTACTTCACATGGCCGGGAAAATGAAATTGACACTCCTGGGAAGCCATGTCCTGAGCCATAAGTGTAAGTTCTCTTCCCTCCCACAAAAGGGGGTTTCTCTTTTACTTTTTATTTTTTGCAGCCTCCGGTTCTGGGGTCTAGAGGCCCTCAGGAGGTTCGGCAACCATAGGAACGGCTGTCCTCCTGCTGACTCATCTGACATTAACATAATTATGTTTCGGGAGTCAAAGTGATTTTCAAACTATGAGTAATGCACGGTATTAGAGAGTATGTTTACAAGGCAGCGGGCATTTCAGCACTAAAAAAAACCCAGCTGCTGTGAACAGCTGAAATGAGCAAAGGAATAAGAAAATGCTCTCAGGAAAAACCACGTTTTCCTCTGGGCTCCTCGTCTTTGGGAAGGATTCCAATATGAAAAGCGGGTGAACTCAGAGGTCCCCAAGGAGGGATCCAGATCTAGCATCGCTATCTGAACACCCAGAGGTCTGATCATTTTATATGGAAAAAAAAAAAAAAAACTTTTTTTATACTCTTAATTTTTATATACCCAACTCTAGGGAAAGACAGGTTTAAAGACTTGAGCAGATTTCTTAAAGAAATCTTTAAGACTTCTTAAAGCCAATGCATTTCCCGGTATTATAATGATTGTCTAAAGTTGTGTGAAGAAATGTTCTGCCTCTGAGGCAGGAGCAGGGACGGAAATCATTTCCCCATTTTTAAAGATGGGGAGTGGAAGCCCGTGGGGGACAAGGTTGGAGTCAGTGAATACCTTCTTTTGTCAAACCCATAAGAGAAAAGTTTGAGAGCCATTGAGTACGGTTAGCCAAGGATTTAGACCCAGGAGAGAAGAGCTTAGACTCCAGTCCTGTTCCAGAGCTGTGTCTGTCCCTTGCCTCTGTTTTCCAGACTCTTAATGGGCATATTAATAACACTTGTTCTGCCCACCTCGGAGAAAGACTCTTGGACTCTGGGAAGGCAAGGATAGCGTCTCTCCGACACTGTAGTCCCACTACCCAACTTGGAGCCTGCAGAGTTTAAGTGTTTATAAATACTGGCAGAATTAATGATTGAGATAAGAGCTTTGAACACCAGAACTCTGCTTTTCTGTTTAGTTGATCTTGCATTTAGTTCCCCCTGACTGGGAGACGAGTCTACTGACAGCACTAACACTGATAAGGAAAAAGAACTGCTCTTATTCTTGGGGACCCAATGCTAAAATCAGATGAAAGTAGAACACTCACCTCAGCAACTCGCTTCGAGAAGGTTCATTTAAAAGCATGACAGTGATTTAATTTGCTTATATGTTGGAGGTAGATCAGGAGATCATTGGCTTAATTTCACCTGCTGATTCTCGAACTGCTATCAGCGCAAGTCCAATAGCTATAACGTGGGCTCAGGGTCCGTGCTTTGTGATAGCAGGGGACAGATGAGCATTTGGGCTGGAAAAGCCCTTAAAAACAACCGTTCCACTCTCAGGTTTTTCAAGGTATAAAAGAAAAGGAGAAATTGTGAAAAATGTACTGTGCCATTTTTTCCCCCATGAGAAAAACATCCACTTTATTTCATATGTGAGGACAGATTTCTAAATTTTGATATGGGCTTACAAGTGTGGTTATAGCTTTTTATGACATCTGCATCAGATGACTCTTCTCTTGTTCTTTCCATTCCTGCTTTGGCTTCTCTGCCTTTTTCTCCTTCTTTTTCCTCTCCCTTCTGTCCCTCAGTTAACTCCTTCCTTCCCTTCCTGTTCCCATTTTGCTTTCTGCCCCTAGCACTCCTTCTCCTTGTGTACACTTTCTTAAAGCTTCTCCAAAGGAGTCACTCGCATGGTGAATGGTCAATAGCATTTAAAAATACATAGATAAAGAAAAGGCCCTGAACTAATAATAAACTGTTCATAAATAAATAGTTTATTTTTAAGCTACCAAGCTTAATCCCACCCAAAAATATTCCTGTTCACTTAGGAATGTCTTTGATGAAGCAATAAGAAGTAATTAAATATTGTCCCTTGAGTATACACCCTTTTGAATGTTCTACATTTGCACTGCAGGAAAAAAGAGGGGACCCCGCACAGAAAGACACCCACAGAGAACCTCCCTCCTGCTCTTAACTGAGAGGTCCAGGTGTGTTCGAGTAGCCTCGCTGGATGGCTTGATCTCTCCTCCCCCACTTGTTAATATAATATTGTCAGGCTTCCTTTAGGCAGTAAATAGAAGTTGGTCCATTCATGCTTAATCAGTGTCCAAAGTGGTTGTTAGAAAGAACTGGGATCTGTTGTTTTATCCCAAACATCTGAGGACCATGCCGGGAGAGAAAACGTATGTGCTCCCAGAGGCCATCACTTAGTGCTTCTAGGCTAGACACCCTTTCTGGTGGGTAAGGTTCCGAACCTCACTAGTCTCTTCATATCAGAGCCACTGTCTGGGGCAGTCCTGATTTCACAGCCCCGGTCCCGTCATCCCGACAGGTACACTGATGCTTGGCAGGCTGAGAACTCTAATTTGGGTTTCAATGACGTGGTCCCTGCTCCCTAAGATGTCTCAAGTAAAGAGCTCCTTACTCTTGATCCTGATTTATTTATTTTATAAATATTTGCAAATAGTTTAGTGTTCATTTAACAGCAACAGGTTGCTGAACATTTGAGATACAAATGTTTAACATATATTCTAAAAAAGAAATGTTGGCTCTTTAAGCCCCTTAAAAAAAAAAGCTTATTCTGAATTTCCCCCCATATTGTCCCTTTCTTGATTTCTTCCCATCTTCCTTCCTTCTCTGTATCCTTCTCTCTCCCTTCATCTCCCTTCCTCCCTTTCTTCTTTCCTCTTTTTTTGTTTTCTTGTGTTTTGCTTGTTTGGTACTTACGGTAGATGTCTTTCTGAAAAATATATCTAGGAGTTAATAAAAACTGATTAAGGCACCTAGGACTGATAGAGACTTTGCATCATACGTGTCTCTTTTACTGTTCCAATTTTTTTTCAATTTTTTCAATTTTTTCCAATTTCATGCACACCTATGATTTTTCCCAATTAAAAAAATAGTGAGTGAGGCAGTGTTTCATACCCTTCCTGTTTTGAAGTGTTTTCTTTCCCAGTTTTAATGCCAGTCTATTTCCTCCTCACCAGAAGTGAAAGACAGAAATAGCTTCCAAAGGGAAATGGGGAAGAAAGGAAGAGAGAAAGATAACAGAAGCTAAATGTTTCTGTGTCCACAGCAGGGAGGTAGGGGAACAGGTTAGCCCAACAGGATCAAAGAAGGTGTTTTTTTTTAAACTCAAGATGTAAACATCTTCCCAAACCATTAAGTATTTTCCTACAACATAATTTTTAATGGCTCTAAAAGATTCCTAAGTTAATTTATTGCCTTTGTGCTGTAATTTATTTAATTAATACTCTATGTTAAACATTTGGGTAATATCTGATTTGTCATTATTACAAGGAGTGCTACAATCAACATTCTTGTACTAAAATCTCTGTGCATAGCTATTCCCTTTTACTTTAAATATGTCTTCTCAAGGAGAATAAATATATTTCTCAAAGGAAAATACATCAGAGTATACAAATCCTAGACCTTTGATATATGTCACTTCTGAACTGTGTAAGTTTCTGTAAACATAAAAGAAATTTCCCCCATGTTTGTTAACAAGTTTTATTCCGATTTATGAATTTCCTGTTCAGAACTTTGGGCCCTATATCGGTTGATATCTTAATACTTGCAATATCTTAGATTGTTTCCACACATATCAAATACACAGACAAAGACCCCCTTGTCTAATATTTTTAAATAATAACCATCCTCTGGCTTGATACGTGCACTTGAATGTTAATTATATTTATATATTTTTGACATATGAAGGCATTTAGATTGAAAGTGACCAAATCTATCAATGTTTTCCTTTCTGAAGAAACAGCTTTTCTTCAAAATAGAACTTTCAAAATTATTTCCTATTTTCTTCCAATCAAAAAGCTTTAAAAATCTTTTTTATTTTCATTCCAGTGTAGTTAACATAACGTGCTATGATAGTTACAGGTGTACAATACAGTGATTCGGGGGTCCCATACATTACTCAGATCATCAGGACAAGTTCTCTCCTGACCCCCTTCACCTATTTCACCCATCCCCCTGCCTCAACATTCCCCCTGGTAACCGTAAGTTTAAAGTTCATATACTTTACATATTTACAGAGAAATGCACAAATCTTAAGTTGAAATTCACTGAATTTCAACAAATGCCAAATGCATATACCTATAAAGGTTTAGAAGTTCAAAGGGTATGGGTTGTGTGTTTTTTAAGCTGGTTGTTGCACAGATGTAGATATTAGAAATCATTGAATTGTATGTACACTTTAAATGGGTGAATTATATGGTGTATGAATTATATCTAAATAAAGCTGCTAAAATACAGAGAGAAATTAACATCATTCATCCCAGACACTCCATAGCATCCCTTTCCGGTAGACCCTCACTCATGTTCTACCTCAAAGGCAGCCACCAGTTTTAATTTTTTCATCATAGATTGTATCTGCCTGTTTTAGAACTTTGTATAAATGGAAACACACAGGATGAACTCTTTGGGGTTAATTTTCTTTCACTCAACAGGTTTTAAAAGCTCATCTGTGTTGGTGCGTATCAGGAGTTTGTTTTGTTGTTGTTGCTAAGAGTAATATTTCAGGATGTGGCTATGTTATAGCTTGTTTCTCCATTTTGCTATCAGTGGACCCCCCGGGCAGTGCCCAGTTTGGGACCATTATGAACATTCTTGCCCTTGTCCTCTCATGGACATATGCTTTTACTTCTCTTGGGGAAATACCTTCGGATAGAATTGCTGGATCATAGAATAGGTGTATGTTTAGATTAACAAGAAACTGGCAAACTTGTTTCCAAAGTGATTGTAACATTTAACACTCCCAGCGACAACGCGTGAGACAACGCGTGAGAGTTCCAGCTGCTCCTTTTCCATGCCAACATCTGATACTGTCAGTCTTTTCAAATATTAGCCATTCTGCTGGGCGTCCGATGGTGGCTTATTGTAGTTTTAATTTGCATCTCCTTGATGACTTAAGTTTTTGAAACCTTTTTAATGTGTTTCTACTTTTCTTTTAGTTTTATTTGAATAGTTTTGTATTTTATACATAATTACATGTTTATCCACCTAAAGTTATTTCAGTCATGATCTGGAGTAAATCTTTAAATTTATTTTTTCTAAATAATCCATGAAACCAGCATAGTTTATTAAATAATAATTTTACTCCTATTGACTTATCATGCTTTCTTCATTAGAGATGAAGTTGTTATATATAATAACGTGGTCTCAAAATACCTACTCGGTTAGAAAATATAATGAAAAATTGATTTGCACATTTGTATGTTTGTCCTTTTGTCAACTGCACACTATTTTATTGATGCTTCCTTTTTAATGTGGTTTAATATCTGGTAGGCCCTCTTCATTATAATTCTTTTTCATGCTCAATATTTTCTTTGCCATTCATACCTAATTATTCTTTCAGTAAGTATTTGAATGATAATGTCAAATTCTAAAGTGAATCTTATGGAGATTTTTATTGAGAGCATATTGAGCACACAAATGGATTTGAAAAACCCTGCATCGTGGCCAAGGAATTTAGCATTTAAATTTTCTTCTACATTTCTCAGTAACATTTTGGAGTTTTAATTACATGACTCTTTCACTTTCTTATGAAAGCTATTCCAGGGCATTTAATAGAGATTTTCAATATTATCATTGTTGCTTTTTGCTATTATAACTTGATTATTTTTCATTGTGTTTTCTGAGTAATATTTCTATAGAGAAAGGCTATGTAGAAAATTTCTATGTATAAAAGCTACTGGCTTTTGTGTCTCTTTATTTAGCAGTTTTCTTTAACTCTTATACTACTAAAGATTTTTAGTTGAATTATTTTTTTTTGTTTTCAGGTATAATTATATCAGCTACAAAAAAAATTATAAATCCGTTTCCTCCCTTGTAATACTTGTGCATCTTATTTTTATATATGTACTATTTAGTTGGTCAGAACTTACTTTTATTTTTATGCATCTTATTTTTATTATGCATCTTATCTTTATACATGTGCTATTTAGATGGTCAGAACTTCCAGATCAAAATTAAATAAAAATGTCAATAAATTCTATCCCTATTTTGTTCCTGATAACTGGGGTCACTCTTTATACATAGAGAGAAATACCATGTTCGTTGATTATTCAGTAATAATCACTCTTTGTGTGACTGTTATATCTCGTTTCACTGTTACCTGTATTTAATTTTCTTCTCTAAGTTCATTATTTAGATTTCTTTCTTTCTCTTTCTTTCGTTCTTTATTTCAGCTATCTTTTTTTTCCTTCCTCCCTCTTTCCCTTCCTCCTTTTCTTTCTTTCCTTCCTTTCTTCCTTTATTCTTTCTTTCAGCTATTTTTTCTTTCTTTCCTCCTTTCCTTCCTCCCTTCCTCCCCCTCTCTCTCTTTCTTCTTTTCCGGGTGTTGACATCAAGGTTATCTCTGTAAATTAGGTACTTTTTCTATTTTTCAGTGTTTGGAAGTAATTATTGAAGCATAATACTTCCCTCTAAATGCTTCTAGGCCTAGACAATTATTATTATTTTTTTTTCTGGAGAGAGTTCTTTCCTTCTTTCCTCTTCTAGTTTCTCTAGCTTGTATATTTAGGTTTTATATTCCTGATTTTGGTAATGTATATATTTCCCAAAGAAATAGTTTTCAAATTTAACTTAAAATTTTATAAAGTATTGTCTTATGTTTAAAATATCTCCTTTTCTGATGCTGGATCCTTCTTTTTATTTCTAATTTTTTTATCCACAGTGGTTATTTTCCTTCTTTACCCTCTCTAAAGGTTTGTCTATTTTATTTTAAGAAGCTCTTAAATTAAGTCTATAAATTTTCCTATATTCTAATTCATGTAGTTTGGGTTTTGCCTTTATTAGTATTTCTCAGAAATTTTTGTCATCATTTTTGCAAATACTTACATTGAATATTTCATTTTCCCTTTACTTGAACATAATGAAAGCATAAAGATTATAATTTCACCTTTCAATATACTTTGATAAAATTTCATAACTTTGGATATAGTGTGTTCTTATTTTAATTATCTTCTAAGTGCCATGCTCCTGTACTTTGATTTTTCTTTTAATTTTTATTCTGTCCTTATACTTTGTTATTTTAATTTTAATTGCTAGTATTAATAGCTTGTTTTATTATCCTGAATTCAAAGAATTAAGCTTGTATAATTTCTCCTCCTTAAAATATATCCCCTTTTTGGTTATATGCATTGTAAATACTTTCTGCCATTCCATAATTTCTTTCCATTTTGTTTATGGTGTCTTTGTGTGTGTGTGTGTGTGTGTGTGTGTGTGTGTGCGCGCATCAGGGGTTTTTTGTCTTACTGTGATCAAATATATCTCTCTGATTTTATTGTTTGTGTGTTTGTGTCTTATAGGAGAAATCTTCCCTTACTTGGTGATAGTAAAATGTATTTTCCTATGGTTTCTTCTAAAAGTTGCAAACATTTGCTTTTTGCATTTAGGTCTTCAATCTTTGTGGCTGGTGTGAGTAGGACTCAAGTTTCTCTTTCCTCCCTTGATATGTTGTGATGACACCTTAGCCTTAGGTAGAGGGTTCCCTCCTGTATACAGGTTATTTCTGGGCTTTTATTCTGATCCACTCATCTGTATGTCCGTCTCCTGTGCCAATACACCACAGTCTTACTACCTCTTCTTCTTCAAACTTGTCTTGACTCTTCTTGTCCCTTTCACATGCATTTCAGAATTAGCTTGTTAAGAATCACACACAAAAACACACATACACACACATTTTGGAGATTTTTTAAATCAAAATCGCATCAAGCCTATTGGTCAATATGGAGAAAAATGACATTTTTACATTACTGAATAATCAACGAACATAGTATTTCTCTCTATGTAGTTAGGTCTTTATATTGTTCAATAATAACTTCCCTAGTTTTCTCCATAAAGGTCTCTTACATTTTTTAATGAATTTATCCCGAGGTGGCACATAATTTCTACCACTACTGTGAATGGGATTCTTTTTTTTTCTATTATATTTTCTAATTAGTTATTATTGGGTAGGAATGCTGTTGATTTTTGTGTGACTGTTATTATCTCGCACCCTTGCTGAACACTTTTTACCTCTGTGAGTTTCTCTGTGAATTTTCTGTAACTCTTTATGCAGGCAATCACCTTTTCTGAAAACAGAACTGTTCTCTTTCGTTTTCCAATCCCTCTCTGTACCTCCCTGTCCCTCTGTCCCTCCCTGCTGCTCTCTGTCTCTCCCTGTCTCTCTCTGCCCTCTCCTTTCTGTTACATCCGTGAAGACACTCAGTACAATGCTCAATAAAGATTTAGAACTGGTATCCTTATGTTATTCCTGACTTTTTTGAAGCTGTCTCTAACGTATCACAAGTTAATGTAATATGTGCTTGTAGAATTTTGATATATGGCTTTAGGTAAAGAAATTACCTTCTATACATAGTTTGCAAAGTCTTTTTTTTTAACTGTGAATAAATACTTCGTTCTATAAGATATCTTTTCTACATTTATCAAGATATACTAAAAGATTTTTTTAAAAGATTTTCTCTTTTAGTATATTAACTTTAATAGGTTTCCTAGTCTTGAATTGTGCTTTCAGTTTGAGATTAAATCCTGTCTGGTCATGGTATGTTTTTAAAGATTTTATGTCTACGTGAAAAGTGAGATTAAGTTATACTTTACTCATACTTGTCTAGCTTTAGTTTCTTAAAAAGTAAATTATGTCATCTTCCTCCCTTTTACCCCCCATCCTTTCAAACAGATTTTTAAAATGACATTTATCTGTTTTTTGAAGTTCTGATGAAATCGTTAGGGCTTAATGTCTTTGGACATGGGAGAAATTCTGGTTACCAGTTAAATTTCTTTAATGGCTAAGGCTTTGTTCTGGTTCATCTGAATACATTACCAAACTTTTTCTTTTCCTTAAAAATTATCTTTCTCTTCTAAGTTTCCATGTTTATAACCATGACGTTGTTAAAAGTATTTTCCAAGTATTTCCACATCTCCATTCTATTTCTAACCTCTTTTTATTCCTATTTTCTGTTTGTGAGGGTTTTTTCTTTCTTTTTTCTTGATAACTTCGGTCAAGTTTTATCTATTTCCATAAGTTGTTTCCAAAAAACCAGGTTTTGGTCTTAGTCATCTTCCCTAAATACTGTTTCTTTAATTTTTTCTCTCATATCAATTATTTTCTTATTTCTAGTTTAGGTTTCTCTGATGTCCTTAGTTTCCTAAGTCGATCACTAATTTATTTATTATCTTGTTTTTGTCATTTTTTTTAATTTGTTTTTTAAATACAATATATTTTTTAAGGTATTAAATATTCATTATTCTCTTGGCCAAAACAAGGGTCCTGGCACTTTTTAGTGATCTGTTGAACCCTTCTCCCTCTCTTATTTTTGTTCCAGAATTGTAGTTTCATCCTAGTATTTTTTACGATGAGTAGTTAATTATGTTTACCAAAATATAATATCCTCCAGTAGTTGTTTTAGTGACAGAATGGATGGGAAGCTATATTGGTCTTTGTATGTCTGCAACGTCTTTGCTTGTCAAGGTATAGAATTCTAGATTGACCATGATTCTCCCTCTGCGTGTTGAGCACATCCTCATTATTGTCTTCTGGAATCTATTGTCTAGGAGAAGGCTGCCCTTGGAGAGGAATTTTCATTCCTCTGTGGGTAAGCCAGGTTTTGTCTCTGCTAACTTTCTGATTGTCCTTATCCTTAATGTTCTGCACTTTTGTGGCTGTGTGTTTAGGGATGGGTTTACTCATATTTCTACACTTGGTACTCAAATGTACTTTTGATTTGAAGTCTTTGATTCTGAAACAGTCTGAGTAATGACCTCTTTAAACATTGCTTGACTGGCATTCCCTCCTTTCTCTTCTTTCAGAATTTTCATTAGATGACGATCACTATCTGTCCTTCAATCCTCCATGCGACTTAATGCTTTCTCCTCTCTGTCTAGATGCTGGGTGTGCTCCCCACACCCACTTCCCCTTCACGACTCTCTCTTCAACGTCCTTCAGTAGAGAAATGTTCCCATCCAGGGTACTTAAAATTTCAGTGATTTTATTATTCATTCCTGAGATGTTTAGTGAACTCCTTTTAAGAAAATTAACCTGGCATTATTTTTACCTAGTTTGTTTTCTAATGTTTAATTATTTCTTTTATCCATCTCTTTGACACCTCAATGTACTTATTCTAAAGTCTTTGTTAGGCTGATCTATTTTTAAAAATGTTTTGATATAGAATGAAATTCTGTCCTGATTCTTGACTCTGTTCACAGTCTTTCTTAGCATTAGATGTCTTCGTGTATTTTGGAATTCGGGTTTGCAGGCTTATTTCAGATGGAAGTCATTTTGGTTTTGTTTTCTTTCTCTCTCTTTCTCACTCTGTGCTCCCTCCTTCCTTTTCTCCCATAGTTGCAATTGTCCCGGCCAGACTTTCCAGCTCCCAACCCAAACCAGTGTTTCTGGTGTCGTTTCTGCTGCATGGTGATGACAGGGACACAGCAGATCCAGTCACTGACCCATTCCCAATCGGCAGGCTGTGTCTATGTCCTCCGACACCCTTAGGCCTGCAGCTTCTAGCAGCTGGAGCCCAGGCAACTCTCCAGAGCAGTTTCTCAGCCTCTCTTCCCACATTTGGGAAACTCAATTCCATGTGCCTCCCCCACCATAAAATCATTAGCTCCATAAAGAGAGGGACTCTATATATTTTGGTCATCACTGTATACCCAGTGCACAAAACAGTGCTAACACGCAGTAAGCTGAATAAATGAAGGATGGCTAACCTGTCACCATGGAAGAAATACACCTGTGGAGCTGAACTTGCAGCTTTGTTGATCTGCAGCCCCCCCAGAGGGGCATCAGCCTAACAGAGAGGATAACTTGTGTCTGTAGGAGGGACAAGACACAGGTGTAAGAGTTCAAAGAGCGTGACTTCAGGGTGGTTCCAGCCCTTACTTAGCTAAGTCACCAAATCATCCTAAACCTAGAATTTGTCTTCTATAACATGAACATCCCTTGGTGGGATGGCAACAGCCTATCCAGAGGGTGGCTACTGTATTAGTCTGGGTTCTGCAGTCAGACTGAGATCTCTGGCTGGCTGGGGCGGCGGGGGGGAGTGATATACGGTGTGACTAAAAAACAAATTCATGGTTTTAAAGGCATTGAGATTTTTAGAGTTGTTTGTTACTATAGTATATCTGAGGCTATCCTGATGAACACAATTACTCACCTGTATCCCTCCTCTCACAGATTTTGAGTTCTCATGGGGGAAGGATGCTCTTTTTTTCACTACTGTTGCCCAATTTCCAGTTTAGTATGTAAATATGATCATTGTTCTTTACTTTCACTACTAGGGATAAACATATTAAAAGTCGTAATTATCTCATATTTGCACTATTCCAATTTTCTGAGAAAATTGTGATTGTTTAGGACACTTAGCACCATAATATGGGACACCTGGGTGGTTCATTTGGTTAAGCATCTGCTTTGCCTCAGTTCATGATCCCAGAATCCTAGGATCAAGTCCAACATCAGGCTCCTTGCTTGGTGGGGAGCCTGCTTCTCCCTCTGCCTCTGCCTGCCACTCCCCTGCTTGTGCTCTCTCTCTCTCTCTCTCTCTGATAAATAAATAAATAAATAAGATAATACTTTAAAAAGTGTCACAGTGCCCTTTCTGGAAATGGGAATACAAAACTTTTGACCTGAATATAGTTTAATTTTTGCATTATTACATGATTACATGCCTGAAAAACTCAGTGATGCCAACAGGGGCCAACATAATGTTTAGTTCTGCCAGCCCTGACAGGAAGTGCTCACCGACTTTGATGTCCTGTGAGTTCTTGGTCCTGTGTTTCAGGGAGGTGGGGGAGGGGTGGGGGGTGCTTACACTACTTTCTGCCCTTAGTGCACTCACCTCTAGTGGAAAGTCCAGCTTCCTTCCTGGTCTGCTCTCCACTGCTCCCTCAAGATAAAAAACATGAAAACTGAGAACTTGGAAGAACAATGACTAGTGCATTCACTTTTGAGCAGGTATCTCCAAAAAGTTGAACGCTGCCCTAAGTAAAGTGCATAAGGCCCATGGTTATCTCTGATAGGGGTTGAGAGTTTTGTGTCATTGTTTTTAATCCACAGAAGCATGTTTTATGGAATTAAAAATGCAGAAAATATTTGTGGTTTCATAGACATTTGCTGTGCTATAAATATTACACTTTATGGTATAATAATTGGTTTCAGAGAAATAAACAGCATAAATGAAATATGGCCAATAGTGTGAAAATACACACCATGCAAACTAAAAGCACAAAACAATGCTCAGTATCCTGAGGAGTACTTAATATATACATGTGAAATATCTCACACATGTATACAATAAAAGTTTGGCAGTGGTTTAAAATTTGAAGTTGCTAGGTACATGGTCTCTGAATAAAGAATATAGTTACATATTCTTGGAAATGCAGTTTTATTCTTGTCAAGAACATAGACAATAGAACTCAACTAATAGAATGTTAGAGTCCTCTTTTAATGGATATAAAAAATCAGTTTATAAAAAGCACATTGGTCATTTCTGAGTAAAAGAGAGCTTCTAAAATATATGAGCAGAGCCTGAAAACAATTTTCTCTGAGGCTAGTGAAACATCTCTTTGCCTACCATTTATGGGCCTTCCAGATTAAGCAGGTAAAAATATACAATGCTCTAAGAAATGGGAATTTGAAACAAAAACAAAGATTTTAGTATAAGTATATCCCATATGTTTCATGGGACATACTTATGCTAAAAAATTATTTGTTGTTTATCTGAAATTCAAATTTATCTGGGCATCCTGTACTTTCTCTGGCAGTCTTAGACACCTCACTTTTTTAAACCCTTTTTTTGTACCATCCTCTAGAAGAACCTGGCCAGCTTTTGCCCCAAACTCCATAAATTCTGTATCAGTGAGTTTTCCTTAATGTGTTTTCACTTACACATTTTCAAGTTTATAAAGAAACTAGGTTCACCAGCCAGTGTCCCTCAAACCCATTGCACTGTTCTGAAGCAGCGTGGCCTCCAGAACTTCTGCAAGGGAAAGGTTATGTGGACTCTCCCCATAATGCCGATTTTAGTCACAGTCATTAGCACTGGAGAAAAAACACTCTGGTCATGAGATTCACCTTCTGCCATATCACAAGAGTGTCAGTAAAACCAAATGCCTGAAAGAAAGTGTGGGAGAAAAGATCTCTCTCCTGAGCTGAAGATTCTGGAAGCCTTCTGGAACATGCCCACATGTTTTTAGTCAAAATCTCTGACATCTTTTCCTGCGCAGAGATTGAGCAACACTTTTTTTTTTTTTTAATTAAGTACCAGCTCTATTTCTTTGTCTCTGGCATCCCCAGTTTTTCATAATTAACATATAATGTATTATTTGTTTCAGGGGCACAGGTCTGTGATTCATCAGTCTTACGTAATACCCAGGGCTCATTACAACACATACCCTCCCCAGTGTCCACCACCCAGTTACCCCCTCCCCGAACTCCCTCCCCTCCAGCAATTCTCAGTTTGTTTCCTATGACTAAGAATCTCCTATGGTTTGTCTTCCTCTCTGGTTTCATCTTGTTTTGTTTTTTCCTCTCTTCCCCTATGATCCTCTGTTTTGTTTCTTAAATTCCACATATGAGTGAGATCATATGATAATTGTCTTTCTCTGATTGAGTTATTTCGCTTAGCATGATACCCTAGCTCCATCCCCATAGTTGCAAATGGCAAGATTTCGTTCTTTGATGGCTGCATAATATTCCATTGTATATGCATACCACATCTGAGCAACACTTTAACCACAAAAGAGACTGAGTGATTTCAGTCAGATATTCATTCAGGCATAGCCATGAGACTTAGAAACTTAGGAGAACCAGGAAGAAACACCAAGGTTACCGAGCTTGTGATGCAAATACCTTGATTTATTTACTCCTCATTCCCACCTGCTCTAGCATGGCCCCACTTTACAACTGGGAGACAGTGGCTCAGAGAAGTCAAGCCATTTGCTCAGAGACACATAAGTAGTGGCAGAGCCTGGATTCCAATTCAGGTCTCTGGGGCTACAGAAGGCAGAGCCCTATTTCCATGCTACCAATCTTCCTCTCTGGGAGGAGGCAGATGCTAAAGAATACTAGAGTTGTAGAATGTTCTAGAAGAAATTACAGGATGTTCGTGGGGTAGGTTCATTCCTAACCAATTTGTGAGAGAAGAGTGGAGGTCATGATGTATAACAAAATGCAAATAGGCTTCAGAGCCAGACATACCTGGGTTTGAATTCTGCCTTTACCATCTTTTTAGCTGCAAGATTTTATTACCTAATTTCTCTTTGTCAGTCAGGATCCCAACAGGAAAATGATGGCACACACAAGTGATTTACCTGAGGAGAGTTTAATAAAGGGACCATTAACTGAGACTTTGGCAGCATTAAGGAATTTGGCAACAAGGGATGGTGAAGTACGGAGAAACTAGTGAGAGCAGGAAGCCATTACAATGCCAAGCCTGAAGGGCAAGGGTGGGGGAGGGAATATCTTATTGGAACCTGTTGAAAGCTGGAGCCATGAAAGGGGGGCCACCTGACGGGAGCCATGGCCCTGGAGGAAGGCAGTCACTATCTCAGCACCACACCTAACAGTCCTAAATGTAGTCCTAACTTCGACCTCTCTTTTCCTGTCCAGGACTCCACTGTAGGTGTCTGTAGAGAGGGGTCAGCCTCCAGGGCCCCAGAGCAGGGCTGACAGGGAAGGAAGGGGGTGGGGCATTGTAATCAGAGAACAATAGCATTCAAACTGAACTTCCGTTTGCTTTTTTAAAATGGGAATCCCCGTATCTACCATTTGGTGCTATGGTGAGGATTAGCCATGGGTTGACTGTCTCCTTCAACAAGTGTTTGCCAAGCACCTGCTATATGCCAGGCTCTCTCTCATAGATACAGTGGTGACCAAAACAGAGAGTATCTCTGCCGTCATGGAGATTATACTGACAGGAAAGCCAGACGTCACATAAGTATTTACAAGGGGAGGACATAAGATATCACTGGAGGGCACTTAATAGCTATAATTATTTTTTAAAGTCTTCTAAAGAGGCCCACAGCACATAGCATTTGCTCATTTCATATACTGATGTTTATGAACAACTTTTACCATCAGGATGGGGCTCCCCACCTTACTATAAATTTCTGAGCATCCTGCAAAGGAAAAAGCAGGTATTACTACTTCTTTAACTCAGGGTTCTCTGAAGACACAGAGACAACAGGAGATTAAATGGATGGATGGATAGATGGATGGATAGATAGATAGAAAAGATAGGTAATAAGAATTGACTCACACGATCATGGAGACTGGTAAGTCCCAAGATGTGCAGTCAGCAAACCAGAGACCCAGGAGAGTTGGCCATCTTGTTCTAGTCAAAAGACTGTCAGACCTGAGGCCCAGGAAGAGCCAGTGTTTCAGTTCAAATCCTAACGCAGGAAGAAAATGATGTCCCCGCTCAAAAACAGTCAGGCAGGAGGAATTCTCTCTTACTGGAAAGAAGGTCAGCCCTTTTGTTCTCTTCAAGCCTTCAACTGATTAGATAAGGCCCATTTTATGGAGGGTGATCTGCTTTACTCAGTCTACTGATTTAAAAGCTAACCTCATCTACAAACACCCAGAATAATGTTTGACCCAGTATCTGGTCACCCCATCAGCCAGTTAACTTGACATAAAATTAACTGTCACACTTACCCTGGAGTCAAAATTCTTCATTCAGTTGCACCACTCTTTTCCCTTCCTGCCTAAATATGGCCTCCCTCTTTACCTGAGTTTCTCAGAGTGTGACTCCCACGACACCTGCTTGAGACTCCTGTGGGAGTTTGCTCACCATGCAGAGAGCAGGCCCCACCCAGGCCTTCTGTGTGAGGGTGCCTGGTAGGAGAACTAAAAATCTACTAATTTTTAAGCCCTTAATCACCTACTATGCCCCCTTCCAACCTGCCACACACCAAGAGGAGGAGGTAAAGAGGAACCCTCCAAGGGAAGGTCTGTTGGTCATTGATATCCATCCACCTGTCTGCCTCCTAAATGACCCAGGGCCTGTTGTGGCCTCTGAAGCCCTCTGCTTCCTCTCTTTCCCAAACTTGATGGGGCCTCTGGCCTCCCTCACCTCTCCTGGTTCCTGCCTGTGAGCAGGAGAGGTTTTGGCTACTCTTTCTGTCATGCACACTGTGAGGCTGCCCCAGGCCATGCCCCTGGATGCCTCCCCACCCATACTTCTACTCTCACACACAGGCTTCTGTGGGAAGTTACCTGTGGATGTGGGATACAAGTCTCCTCTGCTCTGAGTTTCTCCAATTTTCCATGGAATTTCTTTTATCTTATGACTGCAGAACTAGCTGACAGCAGATAGAAGGAGACCCACACAGCCAGCTCCCTTATTTCTACATCTCCTGCTTCTCTTTTCTCTACCAAGCAGGTAGAACTTTATTTGGGACAAGGGGAAGATCATTTGGAGGGAATACTCTTCTTGGCCCACGATACTTTCTTCCTCTCTACTGCTCAAAGTGCAGTGTTGATGGTGTGAAGGTAGCTTCAGGAAGGTACCATCAGCCCTACGTGTGGTGTCTAGCACATAGTAAGCCTTCTGTGAGATTTGATGAATGAAGGAATGAATGAACAAATGATTGTTATCAGTACGTGTTTACCATCTTGGATGAGATTCTTGCCCAGAATAAGTGCCAAGGAATTTAGTTTGGTTAAGAGTTTCAAATGTCCACTGCAAGGTAGTTGCCCCCTGTCCTCATGAGTAAGAGCATTTCTCTCTGTTAGCCAGAGGCAGCCCAGTGTACAAGAAAATAAACACATAAAGTTCTGCACTGGGAAGGTGAAAAATAGCCAATTGTTATGAGCAGTAAGCCTTAAGAAGTGCCTTTTGTTAGTGTCAGTGCTGTAGCCTGACTCTTTGGGAATCCCAAGATGTTAATAAAAAGCCAATTCCCAGTTTGACCCAAGTCATCATAGTGTGCTGGAGAGCAGACTGAGTGACTTCCTAGGTTGTCCTCTCCCTGGGCAGAGGAGCCCTCTGTATACTTCTCTCTTTGAGCATCACCAGGAATTTTCTGTCTCTGACAAATGAACATTTTCTTCTCTCTCTCTCTTTTTTTTTTAAGATTTTATTTATTTATTCGACAGACAGAGATTACAAGCAGGCGGAGAGGCAGGCAAAGAGGGAGGAGGAAGCAGGCTCCCCGCGGAGCAGAGAGCCCGATGTGGGGCTTGATCCCAGGACCCTGGCTGGGATCATGACCCGAGCCGAAGGCAGAGGCTTTAAACCACTGAGCCACCCAGGCACCCCACAAATGAACATTTTCATTGACTCTGACATAAGTTTGCTTTTCTCTCTAAGGTGGGGCTGGTGAGTTGGGGCAGGGAGAGAAAAAGGAAGTTGTGTTTGGAAAAGAGATGACGACCATTTGAAAGTTAAAAACAATAGAAGCTAAAAATTGAGCAAAGTGATGTATTTTAAAAACTGTTTGATAGAATCATATGATAATAATATAATGTTCAAATTACACATACTGGTATTCAATAAATTTGAGGGATAAGTATATTAATAAATAAAAAATATTCATACCCATGAGCTTTAAATAGACTCTCAAAAGCTGGCCTAGGAACTAAAATAGTCCTTTCTTATACTGCTTCCATAGGAAAATATGTTTTGCTTCCAAACAACTCACTTGTACTGAGACTTTTGCAGAAGCTTGGGTTGCTGCCATGGGGGTGGGTTACATGGCAGTTGCCATAGCTAGTAGCCTGGGCCTCCGGTGACCAAATCACATGTTTAGAAGCCCACGGGCTGGGCTCAGGGAAGCAGCCACTGGCCAAAGGGACAGAGTCTCGCTAATATGGAAATACCTCAGAATGTGAACCTACAGGACCTTGACGGTAGCAAGTCCACGTTCTTGCCCTCCCAAGTCCAAGAGGGCAGGAAATGGTAAATAAAATCCAGCCTTTCTGTTTCTAAGTCAGCAGCAACTTCAGTTAAGATGGGGAATTAACCATTCATTCACTCACTCACTCACTCACTCACTCATTGAAAACACATGCATATTTCCATTCTCTCTTTCCATAAGCCTCCTGAAAATAACACCAAGGGATAAAAACAACAACAACAACAACAACAACAACAAAAAACATATTCACTTATAAGGACAGGAAGGACAGGGGGATAGAGAACAGCTAACAGATGTCAATAGGATTGCAGGGGATGGAAAGTAGGGGTGGGGTGGGGTGGGGCATATGTGGTTAGTTTAGGAAAGCAGAAGAGTCCAAGTGAGGTGCCTGACAGAGGGGTTGGGGGTCTCTCTACAGAACCCCACCGGACTTAGTGTCTGGGGCAGAAGTAACTGTGGGAGGTGAGGGTGAGGGTTGAGGCTGAAACTAGAGAGACTTATGAATCCGAATCAAGAGGGTGACCTGTAAGTGGCTTCCCTTACTCCCCGTAGCCAGGTGACTACTCCTCCCACCTTGAGAAGCTTCTAAGGAGAGATTAAAACTGGAGAGGCTTAGGATATGAAGACTGTAGGCAGGGTGTGGACGTGGGGATTACGTGAGGCTACACATTCTGAATCTGGGGGCACTCAGCACACTTCCCAACCTGCTCACAGACAGCCCCCACTGGAGGGAAGTCAGAGAAAGAACTTGGACTTGCTACCATCAAGGTAGCAAAAAGTCCCCCACGCAAAAAGTCCCAGTCCTCTCTCTTTTTGGTGCCTTGTTTTCAACTATTCGATTGGGTGGGCAGTGATCATTTGGGGAGTGAGATGAGAGGGACAGTTACTCTCTTTTTAAATTTAATTTTAATTTGGATCAAAGTAATACATGTACAAAGTTAGAAAGTCCAACTAGTCTGCAAGGCTGTGTAATGAAAAATACAACTGTCTCCTAACCCAGGCAACCCCACCCTTGATATCCATTTCCCAAAGGCTATTGTTTCCCATTCTTTTAGCTGTTTTTTTTTTCCCTCCACACTTAATAATAATGTGCTTATTATTTATAATTGCTAATTTCCTGATTTCTCCATTTTGGATATTATCTATTAACTTCTCACTTTGGACATTTTGGATTTAGCTCTCTTCCCCCATCGTCTTTGTAATCCCTCCCTCAACTGCTCAAAATAATGCCACAATTTCATTGTCTTCATAGTTGGTCAAAAATCTTCTTTTCAAAAATACAGGTCATACAGGCACATGATTTTTTTTTCTGTGACTAGGTAGACATAGTTATATTCTGAAAAAGAAAATTATTGTCCCAATTGAAAGCCAACTAAAACACAGCATCACTTTGAGCAGAAGAGAGAATCCATGTGACTGGCTTTATGAGGCATGTTCTCCTGTAAGTGGCAAGAGACAAGGTGACTTTGACCGGGCAGAGGAAATACAGTCCTAGCATACTCCTGGTTATCACAGTAATTCAGATTTACATGGTCATAATAATACGGACCCTGTCTATTCGCTTTCCACTCTTGAAATCAAACCGCCCACAAAGCAAGGAATACTTGACTATGGTGACAGAGCTGATTGTAGAAGTTCCATTCTTGATGCACAAATAAGGGTGCAAATAACAGATAATGGGAAGTAGAGGAGAGAGACGGATAGAAGGGAACTATGTTTATATCCTCAGCTAACATAGTGGGCAGTCGAAATGTGCTGCATTGATAGAAGAAGAAAAAGGATTAAGTATGTCATACACATGTACAGAGGGAACCAAGAGAACTAAATTATAAACCAGAGAGCTGGGAGCAAGGAAGTAGGAAGTTAAATCCCCTTATTCAATGGAGGTGAGTCAAGAGACAGTGTCTTAAACTGACCAAGAAATTGTTTTAGAAAACAATCTGAATATTTTTTAAGTAGTTTTTTAAAGAGGTGGGTGGAAGCCGTGGTTTCTGGAAAGTGGCATGTGTATGGGGTGAGCACTGTGGGTTTTCTCCCAAATGACTGTATTTTTTCAAGCTTTATTTTCTATTTTTTATTTATATTTATATTTTATATTACTTTAATTTTTCAAATGGAAAAGAGGGAAATGCACATGTTTTGAAAAGTCGAATTCAATGTGAATACAAGAGCCATATAGTACATGAGTCCATTCTGGACTGGCAATCTGTATTATCATTCTTTCAAAAATTGCACATTTTCCATGCACTTCTTTAAATGGTAACGTAAGCTTAATGGGTCTCTTGTTGAGAGACTTACGAAGTTAGCATTGGATACCAGAAACATGAGAGCAGTAGACAATGTATTTTTATAGCTCTTAAGGTTGGCTATGAGATAAGTGAGCCGACCACTCAGATAATGAGGACAGTCTGCCCAGAAATGGGAAATACCTCTTTGTGATGGAACTGGTTTCTTGTACCAAACCCAGTTTATCATCTGGAATCTTCTTTTATTACCTAAGCAGCGCTCTCTTACTTGCTCTAGTCCCACCCATTTCTGCAAAGCTGGAATTCAATTCCATAAATTCAACTCAATAAAGGAGATTCCATTCAAATAACTTTGGGCCCTATAGCTAGGTGTCTCACATTGTGCGTAGATAATGCATTTCCCTTCATCATCTCTCTTCTTGGTCAAAGTTTTGAGTCAGGATGGAAAAGGACAGTGTTCATCTTTGCCAAGAACGTGCCTCTTAGGAGGCTCTCAATTTGTTAAAAGAATGAAATTCATAGCGAGACATATAAAAGCATCCACGATTTGACCCCAGCTGGCTTCTCTAGCCTCTTCTTCCCTTCCATGTCCTTGCATCAGGAGCCATTCCTTTGTGTTCCCTTGCCTTTGCATATCCTGATTCCTCCACCTGGAATGCTTTTTTTCCATGGTCCTAAGGCAATGTCTTCAGGACCCACCATCTTTGAAGGAGCCTCTCCCCGCAGCCTCCTCAAGCTCCTTAGCAGACAGGACCCCCCTCAAGCATTTCCAGCAGACTGGAACTCAGTAGAGGTTTATCCTGTTGTTCAACTGACATTCCTTTACTCAACCATTGTCCCTAGGACCTTATTGAGAGGAAAATCTAAAGTGATAGCTTGGTTTATACCTACAGGAAAAAATATAATCCAGAAGCGCATCCAACTGGTTGAGAAAGACATGAGATGTTGCAGCAAGGGCAGAAGTCAGGAAAATGTTGTCACTGACTTCTGAAGAAGCAAGCAGTCTCTACACTCTGATGGTGTGTGGATCTGTCGGGGGAATGAAGGAGAAGCTCTTCATAGCCCTGTACCGGGTCCTTTGCATGCGTCCTCTCAGTTGGCTGGGCTCGGGTATGTTTGCCAACAGATTTCCCCTGAATTCGTTAACTTTTGAGAATCAAACATTTTGCTGTCATTTAAAACCTTCTAATTGTGGAAATTTTCAAACATTATGTATCAATTCTCATATGCTCATAACCCAGTTTCAACAATGATGGCTATTTCGCCAATCTTATTTTATCTATCTTTCCCCACCCCTTTTAATGGTAGAAGGAGGTAGGAGTATTTTAAAGCAAAGCCCAGGCATGTTAGGATATATCTCTAACAGGTACTTTTTTAAAAATTACGGCAAAGTATACATAACCTAAAATGTACCATTTTTCCATTTCTAGTGTATAATTCAGTGGCGTGAAGCATGTTCACAATGTCAGGCTACCACCACCGCCGGCCATCTCCAGAGCTTTGTCATCATCCTAAACTGAAACTCTATACTCATTAAACACTACAGCCCCATTCTCCCTTCACCATGGTCCCTGGTAACGTCTATTCTATTGTTTGTCCCTATGGATGTACCTATTCTAGATACCTCGTACAAAGTGGAATCGTATAACGCTTGTCCTTCTATGTCTGGCTTATTTCACTTACCGTATTGTCTTCAAGGTTCACCCATGCTGTAACATGTATCAGGATTCCATTCCTTTTTAAGACTCATAAGGACTTTGTAAGTAATAATCACACCAATAATCCTATTACACCACAGCAAAAGAGGTCCCTGGTGTCTGGGGGGTCCCACATCTAGGGCTATTAAGATAGATCGACTGGTTCAAGGGCTGTCAGCCAGATCCACCTGCTGATGATGCGGCATTTTAAAATAAGTGTTCTTAAGTCCTTGTAAGTGATCTTAAGCATACATATGTGTCTGCGTCTCTCTGTGTATTTCTATCAGCTGCCGTGCTCAGCCCCACAACTGTCTTCTGTTTGTTCTGTAGATCCTCAAAACTCCACGCTGTTCCTGCTCAATCTCTGATACTGAATAGCCACTTCTAGGATTCATTCGAGCTGGCAGGTTTCATTCGATACAGCTCCCTATTTCCAGTTAACCCTTGAGTTGCCTACAAATGGGAACCCACCCAGAGCCACACAGATCCACCTGAAAGGAGCCCTCTCCCACCTGCCATGAGTGCTTGTTCTAAAGGCTAAGCTTCACAGAGAGTCAGCCTGCCTTCTGCCCAGTCTGGGATGTGAATTCTGTTTCCTCTAAGTTTGGGGCTTGGTGGGGCTGAGGACCCCCTTGCAGACAGGCTCTGGGGAGATGATGCACGAGGCTAACACACATCCTAGATAGCCTACATGCTTCATGAACTTAACAAAAGATTGGCAAGGACTAGAATATGTTTTATTGTAACTTCCCAGCTTGGGTTTGTGATTTTTCTTTTAAGATTCAATACAGATAAGTTGTTTTTCAAAAGTCAATATTCAGAGAATATGAATTACAAAGGTCCTGACCATTTTCCAAAGTTTGGAATGGACATTTGTTTGTTTTGTGTCCATATAAATTAGCAGAGACCAACAGGTGCTGACTTAAAAAGTCAGTCTACCTCTTCCACATTCTGCCTTATTAGGAGGGAAGGGTGGAGCGACAAGGAGGGAGAAGACAGAGCAGAAACAGTGGGGCAGGAGAGCCTAGATGAGGGTGGCAGGAGGAAAGAGGAGAGCTTGAGTCTATAGATAGAAACAGAGCACGAGCCAGGATGCTGGATGCTAGATCAGCTATCCAATGGAAATAAAATATGAGCCACAAATACGAGCCGCGCATACAATTTTCAATTTTCTAGTAGCCATATTAAAGAAAGTAAAATTAAACAAGTGATATTCATTGTAATAATATTTTATGCAACCCACTGTATTCAAAATAGCATTTTAATGTGTAATTAATGTGGAAATTATTAACGTGCTATTTTATTTTCATTTTTTGTGCATTAAGTCTTAGATCCAATCGGTATGTTATACTCACAACACATCTTGACTTGGATTAGCCACAGTCAAGGCTCAATGGCCACATGCAGTGGGTACCTGTCATATTGGACATTGCCCTAGATCTTGACCCAATAGCTCAGACTTCTCTCTCAACTTCTAGTCTGTAAAATGGAGATGAGTCTCCCTGTCCTGATTCCTTTTGAGGGTTATGTGAGATGCATGGAGCTAAGAGATGTGAATGTGCTTTGTAGGCTAAAGCTGCTGGGCCCCTTGCAGGCTCCTACCTCAGGAGAACGAAGAGAGAGTGTTGCCAAAAGTAACCTATGAATCTACTGCCTGGTCCCTGGGACTTAGCATGTGTGGTACCAAAGAGAAATGGGGCAGGAGCTCACAGACATCTCCATTTTACAGACCAGTTACATTTCACAACAAAAATCAGGATCATGCGGATGAGGTTGTCAAGTGTTGTTTTATCAACCACTGTCACATCCATTTTGTTTGTTTAAAAAATGAAGGGATATGTTAATACTATCCCAAGCACCAGGGATGGCAAGATGAGAAAAAGAAGCTGCTTGCTCCTGATGAGGTCACAGAATAGTGGGAGGAACACACAGGCAAAAATGTGTATAGAATGTATCCCCTAAAGACTCTTGTTTGCAGGTATCAAAAAAACCTAGCTCAAAATGGCATAAGCTAAAAGGGGGAATTTACTGGCTCGGGTAACTGAAGACTGCATGGTAAATGTGGCTGCAAGCCCACCTTGACGCCTGTCGCCTCCTGGCTCAGTCCTCTTATCTCGGGATCCATGTGGCAACCTCAACAGTCCCTGGCTCACAGCCCCTCAATCAAGTCCAGCAGGAAAACCAGGGAACCTCCATCTCCAGCAGCCGCAATGGAAAGAGATCCCAACAGCTCATTGGCTCTGATTGAGTCCTCCCCCCATTCTTGGACCAATCAGGGTGGTCCCTGGCAGAGTTTGCTCTGCCTGGTCACCCAGTGCGAGTGGACCAGGAATGCTAGGGGAATGGCTTTGCAGAGGCATCCTGGGAAACTGTTACTCGAACTGGGCTGGAGAGATGCTGAAGGGCTAAGAAGCAACAAAGTAGACAGAAAATTATGGGAATGCGACAAGGGTGTGACCAGGGCTGGCTGCGTGCGCCTTTGGTCTGTGCGGTCCTGCTTTTAAAAGGTCCCACACTTGGTTTAATGCTCTGCTGCCACCAGCTTGAAATTTTTAGGAATTTGGGAACATGGGGATCCACATTGTCATTTAAATGACAATTTACGTGCTCATCCTGGGTGCAACTAACCTACATTACATACACGAAGAAGCGACTTTGGAACTGAATTTTCTTTCTTTCTTTCTATCTTTCTTTCTTTTTTTTTTTTTTAAGATTTTATTTGTTTATTTGACAGAGAGAGATCACAAGTAGGCAGAGAGGCAGGCAGAGAGAGAGGAGGAAGCAGGCTCCCTGAGGAGCAGAGAGCCCGATGCGGGGCTCGATCCCGGGACCCTGGGATCACAACCTGAGCCGAAGGCAGAGGCTTTAACCCACTGAGCCACCCAGGCGCCCCTGGAACTGAAGTTTCAAAGATGAAATAGCAATTTGCCAAGTGGGAAGGGCTAAGAGGTAGAAAGGAGCGGGAGGAAGTTCCAGGAGAGGGATTAGCAGAGGCAACCAGGTAGCGATGGGAAAGGTTCCCTGGGGGACTGAAACCACTAGCGTCTCAAGGGGTTGGGGCTTACCGTTCCGGAGGGGAGGGACCCCAGATGAGCTGGAAAGACGGGGTGGTGGGGGGGGGGGTTGCAGAGAAGGACCTGGTGTGTCAAGCCAGGAAGCTGGCACTCAACCACTATTTCTCGTATGAATTAATACATAGAAGTCAAGTGAGTTACACTAGAAAAGCTATTTCCTTTTTAAACCTGCATTATTCCAAACGGCCATTATAAAGGAACCGCCCCCATTCTCCTCCTTGCTTTTCCAGGGCAGAGGAAGGCTAACTTATCTCCGTGCAATATTGGCGCTACTGATCTTTATCAGCCGCATGCAAACAAGGTTTGCGTGCCACCTCCGTGATTCACCGCCCAAATATTTATGAATCAGAGAGTTGTTTCTAAGAACGTGTTTTCCGACTGTTTGTAACAATCGTAGTGCGCTGGAATTACAAAGATGACGTTCTAAAACCTAAATAGAACAAGCCTCAGTTGTGTGGGAGGGAGTTCATTGCTTTGGTGATAAAAGAGAAACACAGACGGTGACTCAGGTGGAACACTGTTTCATTTTCATTTTGTGTTTCCTTTGGTTCTACATGTCAGGACATGTTGCAGAACCCAGGCAGAATGCGAAAGTTAGAACCAAGGCTTGACATGCGAGAGGGAACGCACAGCGTCCCCTTTTCAAGGCTAACATGAAAGGGAGGGATGACGTCCCTCTGGCACATGGCTGGTCATGGCCAATATTTTGCTCACACATTATTTGGGGGGAAAAAAAGACTAACGAGGCAACAGAATTTCTTCTGAATTGAGTTTTGTTTTTGTTTTTTTTTTTTTTAGTTTCTCCCATAGCCTTAGTTCAATTTTAATTTCAATGAATAATGAATGAAATTAATGTTCGGGTATTTGCTCAGTGCTGAGTGCGGAGCTTCTGTCTGCCTTGTGCATTCTTGTACTCCTAACACCTGAACACCTGGCATGTGGCAGGTGCTCAGTAACTAGGTGACAAATAAGTGAATAAATTTGTTCCTCACAGCAGTCCTAGGTGGCTGTGACAGCTTTCCAGATCAGAACCCAGAGACTGAGACTATGTGCTGGAAGTTGAGGGAAGGGGATGGTGTGTCCAGGCAGGTGTGTGCAAGGCAGACAGAGTCAGTGTGAGGTTTCCTCCGTGACTCGCTTCTTTGTGACCAACTGTGGTTCTCTTCTGTAGAAGCCTTGCTCAATAGAGAATGACAACAGGAGCGAAGGGGCTCTTCAGCTGTAACATCTCCATCACAATCATCACCTTCCTCGTCATTACTGACTGTAGGCTCTGAGCTTAAAATTATAGGATTGAAGGCGCGCCTGGGTGGCTCAGTGGGTTAAGCCGCTGCCTTCGGCTCAGGTCGCGATCTCAGGGGCCTGGGATCGAGGCCCGCATCGGGCTCTCTGCTCAGCAGGGAGCCTGCTTCTTCCTCTCTCTCTGCCTGCCTCTCTGTCTACTTGTGATCTCTCTCTGTCAAATAAATAAATAAAATCTTAAAAAAAAAAATTATAGGATTGAAGAATTGTAAGGAATTTCAGCCTGAACCCCAAACCGGTGCCATTTCCATTTACCCGATGTTCTCAATTCAACATGAATACCCTTTGGATTTCTTCCTGTTTTGTTGATGTCAGTCAATGCCAGGGTTAGCAGGAAAACAATTGGAGTTTATTGAGAAGTGATAAGTCATTCCATTTCCCACCTTAGAACTACTTTATTTTTTCCCGTGTGTTATCTCAGTCCCTAGCACATGGTAGGCATTTAGGAAGTGCTTGATAATTAAGGCAGGATTTGATGTGGTTAGAATCTCAGTCCTTGGTATCTTTCAGTGACAGGACTAGAAAACGGTAGGAAAATATACCTTTTGAAAAACAAGGGATGATACTAGCTTTTATCTTCATTATAATATAAAATTGATGCTTTTGTCTTTTAAGAATTAACATGCTCCACTGTAAGAAAGTTAAATAATTCAGAAATATATATATATATATATATATAGAGAGAGAGAGAGAGAGAGAGAGAGAGAGAAAGAGAGAGAGAGGGGGAGAGAGAAGGGAAAAAAATTACCCACCCGTATTTCCACCAAATCGAACAAAGCATTTGCAATATTTTATGGCAACTTATTCTTTTTTCTCTATTCATGTATTTTATTATTTATAGTTTTTATTGAGTTGTGACTGTTCTGCATTTACAATATATGTGTCTTGTCTTTTTAAGCTTACATTATCCTTTTAGCCTTCCCTAAGTTTATAAGCTCTTTGTAAGCATCTTTTTTTTTAAATTTATTTATTTGACAGACAGAGATCACAAGTAGGCAGAGAGGCAGACAGAGAGAGAGAGAGGAAGAAGCAGGCTCCCCGCTGTGCAGAAAGCCCGATGTGGGGCTCGATTCCAGGATCCTGGGATCATGACCTGAGCCAAAGGCAGAGACTTTAACCCACTGAGCCACCCAGGCGCCCTGTAAGCATCTTTTTAAACAGAGGCATAACATTGAAAAAAGTAGACTTTTACTTAAATCGGCATCTACTTTATCAATTCTCAGTTATGCCTGGCTAAGAAGCACTGACTTCTCTTGGCTCCTTTGCTAATTAACCACTCCATTGTTAATTAACCACTTTATCTGAAAGTTAGCTGGGGTCAACATTCTTATTTTTGTATTAAGACTTAATTTTTTTAGAGCGATTTTAAGTTCACAACAAAGTTGAGAGGAAGGTACACAGATTCCCCATATGCCCCTTGGCCTCACGCATGCACAGCCTCCCCCATTGTCAACAGTCCCCATCAGAGTGATACATTTGCTATATTGAGGAATTTGCACTGACACATCATAATCACCCAATGTCCATAGTCTACATTAGGGTTCACTCTTGGTGTCATACATTCTGTGGATTTGGACACATGTGTAATGACATGGGTCCTTTATCATAATATCATATGCACCATTTCACTGCCCTAAAAATTCTCTTCCTATCCATTCCCCGATTTCCTACACACACACACACACACACACACACACAGGCTCACCACCTCTAGCCACGACTTATCTGTTCACTGCCTCTGTAGTTTTACCTTTTCTGGAATGTCAGGTAGTTGGAATCATACTGCATGGACTTCCTTCAGATTGGCTTCTTTCTCTTAGTGATATGTATGTAAGGTCAACCCTGGCTTTCCATGGCTTGATAACTCATTTCATTTTACTGCTGAATAATATTCCACTGTCGGTCATATCCCAGGGTATCATATTTTTTATCAATTCACCTACTGAGGAACAGTTTGGTCAGTTTCAACTGACTAAGTCCAATAGTTTGGACAACTAGGAATATGCTATAAACATCCATGGGAGGAAATAAAACTATCCACAGGCAGGTTTTTGTGTTGACAGGTTTTCAACTTCTTTGGGTAAATACCAAGGAGTGGAATTGCTGGACTGTATGGTAAGAGCATGTTTGGTTTTTTTTTTAGAAACCACCAAACTATCTTCCAAAGTGGCTGTAACATTTTGCTTTCCCATCAGCATTGAATGAGAAAGCCCGTTGACCCACATCTGCATCAGCGTTTGGTGTTGTCAATGCTCTGGGTTTTGGCCATTCTAATAGCTGTGTAATTGTATCTCATTAATGATTTAATTTACATTTCCCTGATGATATATGACACGGAATATCTTTTCATATACTTACTTGCCATCTGCATATCTTCTTTGGTGAGGTGGCTGCTAGGGGTCTTTCTCCCATTTTTTTTAAATTGGGCTGTTTGTTTTTTCATTATTGAGTTGGTGTCTGTGTCATTGGCAAAAGCCTGAGGGAAAACAGAGGGAAGCTGTGGAACCCATGGGGGCAGATTTGCATGGTACTTGGTAATTAATAGTAAGTTGCCAATAATCTAGAACATTCTACTTTACACACTACGTTAACCCCAACATTGAGCCCTAGGGCCCAGCCTGACTACCCTTCTTCCTTCTCTCCCCTAAGTCTTTCTGTCATTTTGATGTCCCCAACATGCTGATGCTGGGGCCCTCCCTTCTTAGACATCCTCCTGCTAAAAACTGTCCCCAAATCACCCCACTAGGCTCTTCTTGGCCCCTAGAACCTACAATACCAATAAGACCCCTTCTCAGCCCCTCCCACCTCTCTGAACTTCTCTGCCTGTCCTGGCGCCAAGCTGCTGCCAAAATCCAAAGGCCCCTACCTGGAGGTTTCCCCACATCGTCCTCCCCTGTTCACTGACCCTGCTTCAGTTCAGGCATCACCATTTCACGTCCAAGGCCTTCCAGGCACCTGCTTAGGACAGTAGTAAAGTGGGCAGGGGCAGTCCTCCAACTGTGAGAAGTTCAGCTTTAATGAAAGAATCTTGCATTTTGCAGTGAAAAGATCTGTTTTACTTTCAGCATTGTGTTTTGTAATTGTTACTGTGAATGAACAAAATGTCCAGAGGGAGGACACCATCAACTTCTCAGCTCACGTGGCCTTTGATGGTGGCATCTGACCAGTGTTGCTGCTTCCTGACCCCTCCCCCCTGCAACTCCTCCATCCCCTAGTCCACCCTCGACCCTGCACTGGTGCTCTTCCTAAATGTGTCCCTGTGTCCATCTACTGCTGAGGGACCCTGTGACCCAACCCTGCCCTTTGTCCCTAGAACACCACCCAAACTGATTATTATGACCTTCTAGACCCATTATAGTGTGTGCTCCCCTGCCTCCTCCCCAACTCTCCCTCTCCTCCCACACACCCCTCCTGAGCAGCTGCCTTGCCCTTCTCCAAACATGCTACAGGTGTTCACAATTCTATATTTTTATACACTGCATGCCCATTTATGGTGGGGCCAGCATGTGTCAGGACTGGTACGGGAAGCTAGGGATGAGCGTAGAGATGAGCAGGGCACAGCTCCCATCTTCCTGGCACCCAGAGCCTCTGCATAGGCTTCTCTTTATGCCTGGAATGCCTTCCTTCCTCTTCTGCCCAGAAAATGCTCAGCCTTTAAGATCCAGTTCAAAAGTTACTTCATCCATCAGCCTTTGTCAGCTCTCCTGGGCAGAGCTCTCCTGCCCCACTTTTATGCTTATTATATCAGCCTATAACTACCTGTTGTCAAAGTCTGTCTCCCCCTGAGCTGTGAGCACCTGCCGGGCAGGGACGTTTCACCGTGTATCTGTAGCTCTCAACACAGTACCTAGCAGACACTAGGTGCTCATTAAATGCTTGCTGAATAATATACATATTCATATAACATACACATGACACTTGCTATTGCTGGAGACTGTTTCATGTATGTTAATTAGCCACCTAAACAAAATTTAAAACTCCTCAAGGACAAGGAATGCTCTTACATTGCCCTTTGTAATCCCAAGGTGTCTACACACAGTGCTGAGAGTAGGATCTGGCAATAGGACACATTTGAAGAATTGACAGATAGGTATTAACTCACCGGAGTGACTCACTCTGCCCTCAGTCACTCCAGTTTCAAGTACAAGTTCATCATCAGATGATTTCAGTTCATCGTATTTTGGGAAACAGAATAAAAGTCCAAAAAGCCCTACTCAGTTTACGCAGTCAATGGCAGGTCTTATGTTTGTGGTTAAAGCAAATTACGGAATAATTGCAAATTTGGCAGACAGGATAGTATCACCGAGGGCGCAAGGATGTGGAATTTGTCAAGTGAGAATCTTCTGGGACTTGGGGTAAAGTTAACTCTGGAAGGTTCCATGCGTCCAACAAGACATTGGTAAAGGAATGGTGCCCATTTTCAACAAGGGAAGCAAGGCTAAAGAAAAACAAGCACGTGTAAAACTTTCTAAGATGCAGAGGAGGGTACAGCTTAATTGACGTTTTCAAAGAAGCCAGTGTTTGAATCAAGAGCCTATGAGCAATTTTCTTAACGTTTCTGACCTTTGGTTTCCTCATCTGTAAAACTGAAATCGTGATACCTACCTCAGGTTATTATAAGGAGGAAATAAGATACTAGGTATTTTTAAAAGTGCTTACTGTTGTGTCTGGCATGTAGTATGTGCTCAGTAAATAGTAATGACTAAATATGACCTGGCTTCACACTGATTTTTTTTTAAAGATTTTATTTATTTATTTGACAGACAGAGATCACAAGGAGGCAGAGAGGCAGGCAGAGAGAGAGGGGAAAGCAGGCTCCCTGCGGAGCAGAGAGCCTGATGCACGGCTCGATCCCAGGACTCTGAGATCATGACCTGAGCCAAATGCAGAGGCTTTAACCCACTGAGCCACCCAGGCGCCCCGATTTTTTTTTTTTTAATCTGTTTTAAAATCAGTCAGCCAGCCTGAGAGAGCTTTCCTTTGGAGTCCAGATGTTTTTAATCCATCAGAATTCTTTGTGACTTGTTAGCTTCCGAGGTAAGGTGGGAGAAAGGAAAAAAGTAACATTTGTTGACTCCCTCCCGCATGGAAGGCTTGAGGGCGTGCTGTTCTTTAATCTTTGGGTATCACTTTGTACAACTGATATTGTCCCATTTTACAGGAGAAACTGAGGTCTTAGGACCCACCCAAAGCCAAATAGGAGGTGGCAGTGGAGAGATTCGAACCCGGTTCTGAGTGCCTGTCCGACGTTTTTTTCCTGCCGTCATTGCCTCCTACTCTCTGTTGCCCACGTCTTCAGCTCTGGGAATGCTGCACACAGCCGCTCACGAGCACAGGCTGTCCCTGAAATGTTGTCTGTGGCTGTTACAATCAGCTTCTTCACCTTGGCCCCAGTCTTGGCCAAGAGAGCATCTCCCCGGACAGCAGGCGGAAAGGGGGCTCAGAAGTCTGGCTACTAAGGTTCCTTCCAGTGTAGGAATTGGTGATCCTGAGGCCATGGAGAGCCACTCATCCTCTCGTAGCGCCATGTCCCCCAGTGTCAAGTGAAGACCCTGAACCACATCAGAGCTTCCCAAGATTTCCCATGAACACTTGCTGAGAGGCAGGAGGTGTCCCGGGGAAGCACTTAGATGAGCGCAATTACTTACCCTCTCTGTGCCTCAGTGCCCTCATCTGTAAAATGGAGATGTTCACAGTACTTCCACCATACGGCTGTTCGGGGGATTACTAGCAGTAAGTGTACATGAAGGGCTTACCTCACAGTCTGGAACACAGTAAGTGCTACATCACAGCATTTGCTGATATTATATTACAATTAAAGGCAGAAGAGTGGGCACTAATCCCACCCCCCACTGCTGGGTCCTAGGAATGTCACTTTCCGTGGCCCATCCCAGACCCAAAATGTTTGGATATCTTCTCCCTTCCTTTAAAAATTCGTGTGTGACTTACATTTCAACTCAATGTATCCACATTTGTTTAATATAAAATAATAAAGTGCTTATTTTTCTAAGATTTATTTATTTTTATTTTAGAGAGAGAGAGAAGGTGGAGGCAAGACAGAGAATCTCAAGCAGACCCCTCGCTGGGCGACACGGGGCTTGATCTCATGACCTAAGCTGAAACCGCTGCTAAGCTGACTGAGCCACCCAGGTGCCCCAAAATAATAAAGCACTCATTAATATACACCCTTCAGCAAGACCTCTTCTGTTTACCTCCTGGCTCTGGCGCACAAGGGTGTACCCGTGTGCCAGCTCATGCCCAATTTGATGGAAGTAGATGACTTCCAGGGTCCCTTTGCCTCTGGGGTCTTATACTTTGGAGAATCAGCACTGCCAGACTCCAGGAACCTACTCCAGGGGCCACCCACCTGGTATCACCGAGGCCACCCTTGCCGCTAAAGCCGGCACAGAGATCCCAGAGCTGCGGTGCTCCTTAAGCCCCAGTGGACAAATGGCCCGGAAGGCACAGGCAGAAGCACCGCTCAGCTGCTCCCCTTCCGTACCCCTCACCCACTCCTGCTGCAGCCTGGATTTTCTGTTTGAAGGTGGACAGACAGAACCTAAATGGGAAGGGGTAGGTAGAGAGCAGAATAATTAAAGCAGATGCTCCGCAGGGAAAAGCACCTGTAGGACTCATTTGTTTGTTTGTTTGGGTGTCAGGAAGCAAGGAAAATGAGCAGATGGCAGCAATTACTGGGGGTCCTTCCATCTTTCACTATGACCTCTGTGGTCCTTGAAGACAGAAATCAAGACCCCTTTCTGATCTCCATTTAAACAATGGGAGCAGGGGCGCCTGGGTGGCTCAGTGGGTTAAAGCCTCTGCCTTCAGCTCGGGTCATGATCCCAGGGTCCTGGGATCGAGCCCCACATCGGGCTCTCTGCTCAGCAGGGAGCCTACTTCCTCCTCTCTCTTTCTGCCTGCCTGTCTGCCTGCTTGTGATCTCTGTCTGTCAAATAAACAAAATCGTAAAAAAAAAATTCACCCCCTTAAAGTGTACAATTCAAATACAAATATATTAAAAAAAAAAAAAAACAATGGGAGCAATGATGGAATCTGATATCCCTTTCCCCAAAATAAAGATTTAAATTTGTAATAGCATTCTAGCAAAATATTGGGAACACCCTAAATGCTAAAAATGAGGAAACGACTAAGTAAATCATACTACATCCATGGCCCTGAAAAATTATGGTAATGAAAGTGAGGCTAGTGGTTACCTCTAGGAGGTAGAGAGAGGCAGGTGTGAACCGGAGTGGTCACATGGGGGCTTCTCAGTACATGTGTGGTAGGTTCGTGATGTTTGTTTTATTATTAAAAGGGGTATAAAAGTTCTATATAATCATCTATATGTATGCTACATTTTTTTAAAGATTTTATTTATTTATTTGACAGGCAGAGATCACAAGTAGGCAGAGAGGCAGGCAGGAGTGGCAGGGAGGAGCAGGCTCCCCGCTGAGCAGAGAGCCCGATGTAGGGCTCTATCCCAGGACCCTGAGATCATAACCTGCACCGAAGGCAGAGGCTTAACCCACTGAGCCACCCAGGCGCCCCAGGTAATGAAATTCTACATTTCACAATAAAACGAACAATATATTTCTGAGAAGAAAAAATTATGGTAATAAAGACCACATACAATCACCAAAAAGGCAAATTTTACAGTTGCATGTAATCTCCATCCCAACTACACTCTTAAAAATCACATGAATGAAGAAAAACTGGAGGGAGACACACCAAAATGCTAACAGGGTTGAGCCTATGGGCACTCTTTTCTCTTTCCCATTTCCCAAATATTATAATGGTTATATACATACATATAATGGCTTATAATTTTGATAGATAGATAGACAGATGGAAGGAAGAAAGGAAGGGAGGGAGGGAGGGAGGAAGGAAAGCTTCCCCATTTAATTATTTTCAGGTCACTCTCTCGTCTGTTATCTCATTGATTCTTGCACACCCCTTTGAGGGAGTCAGTGTTAAATAGTTCTATTTCATAGACTGGAACACAGGTGGAGTGTTTCTGACCTGCACTAAGTCACTCAGTTGGCTAGAAGGAAACCTCTGAGTGGGTCCTGGGTCTCCTGAGTCCTGCTATCACCCAGTGGCTGGCACTTCATCTTGGACACCCAGAGCTCTAGGATCCCCACTCTTAAATGGGAATAGCTGTTACCTGGGCTTTGGCCACATGGTCCAAAGTGAGGGTACCTGTGGCAGCAGAAGACGGACTACGTACAAGGATGTCCCCAAAGATGCCATCCCCACCCGAAGTCCTCTCCCACCTGCTCCTTTCTAGCAAGGCACCAAGTCCATTGGTAAAACTCCTTGGAAATGTGGAGAAAGAGAGAGAGAAAGATCAGTTGTCAGGACCACAGGCTGTTTGAGAATCAGGCTGGACAACATTTCTCAACTCTAGTTTTTGGAGAGGAAAAGTGTTTACCGAAATGGGTCTGTCCTTGTGCTAGTCAATGTCTTCCTCTTGCCACTTCTTTCTCCCTCCAGCCCTCTGAGGAGAGGTTGCCAGGGGCTTGCTGGATGACTTAAGCAGGTGTCCACTCAAGACCCTGGGGGGGGGGCTCATTTCAGAGAAGGTGGGGGCCTTAGAGAGAGGGAGAACCCAAAAGCCCCTGCTCCCAGCCCACAGCACTTTGCACTGGACCAGTGGGACCTTAACGTACCACTAAACGGGTGCACACCAGAGTTGTGTGGGTTTTGCTTTCTACATAGAGTCTTATCCCTGCTCCCCTGAAGGCCATCATTTCTGGCTCCACGTCAACCACCACTGTCACTACTGACTAATGGGACAGAATGGCCTCTGGGAGAGATGCAGGGCTTTCTCCTAGAAAGCCCCTCTTGATTCATAATTAACGCCACTGAGGAGTGGCGGTGTGCCCCTTCCTCAGGGAATCTTCCCAACAAGTTTCTGCGTTAGGTGCTGTTACTGCTGCCATTTTCCAGCTCAGCTGAGAGACGGAGAAATGACTCCTCCAGGGTAACATGGCTGCTGAGTGCTGAATGCGGCATCCGTGGTTCACCTTCCATGCTTCAGAGTCCAGCATGGGACGCTTCCCTGGTTCTCAGAGATGTCCATTTTGGAGACACTTCGATGAGTGACTCCCACATTCTAACTGACTTTACAGTAAGTGTGGGCTTTGGAAAGCAGAGTAGAGAAGAAAAATTTCCTCTCCAATCCCTTTCTGTGGTGAAGAAGTGGGTGAAGCCATGACAGGGCTCGTGGTTCCTGGCTGTTTCCCTGATTCTGTTCTGAACTTACCTGTCCAGAGCTCTGTAAGCAAATACAAACTTGGGGTTTGGAAGAAGAATAATGTCATGGGGCACAGAGTGGGAAGGGACTGTTCCCTGGACTAAGAAACTGCCAAAATCTTTAAATATCCTTGCACTTTTTTTTTTTTTTGGCTCCCTGCAGTGTTTTGGTGTTTAGATTCCGTTGCCACGAGTGGGCTGTTTTTAGCTGCCTAGTTCCGTCCCCACTCCTTTTAACTTTTTTCCCTTCCTTTCGCACATGCCCCGGCATGAAGTTTCCAATTCTTATCTCAGCAAAACATACTAAGGCTGGGTGAATGTGGATTCCCTCGGCGGTTCTCCAGCGTGGCACCTCAGCAGTATTCAAATTTCTGCTTAACCCTCTTCTCCCGAGCCATACGCACCCTCCTCCCCGGATAATCCCAGCCCTGCGCCTCCGTCTCAGAGGAGGAGGCGTGCTTTGCCTTTGCTTAGAGGAGCGTTTTGGTCTGGGGAACTTTTCTGGCCCCTCTTCTAGATGGTACAGAGTGCGCACGCTAGACATCGGTGGCTTTACCTGAAGTCAGGGTGAAAGGAGGACACCCAGGACTGAGATATTGATCACTCCTCCTGCGGCGCACACCTTGGGGCTCTTCCCCAGCGTGAATCCCTCCCAGTCTCTCTCCAGCTGGGCGGGCATTTCGCAGTCCTCCCGGGGGGCTGGGGGCAGGGAGGCAGGCAGCCCTAGTTTTTGTTTTCCTTGGATAAGAGTTTCATTCACAAGGGGTGGACTTACTTCTCTGTCAAGATTCTTATCACTTTTGGAGTTTCAGCGGGACTGGGAAGCAGAGAATGCGAGGCTCACGCTTCTGTGAACAGCTGACAGCATTTTCTGTCCGAGGGTGACTTGGAGATTCAAAACCAAGACTTAATTTGAATGAAACAAGACCAGTAAAAGGAAGAGGAGGCAAGATGATAATAAAAACAAACAACTAGGGTTGTAGACTTCTCTATCGTAAATTACCCTTCTCTTGCATTGTTTTGTGGAGGCTGGTCTGGCTGTTTGTTTACCCTACGCCCTAAATTGAATTTCCCCACAATCACAGGACTCAACCACAAATCTGGCTTGGATGTATAAAAATGTAAACTGGTTAAAGATTTCTGTAGGCATTTCAGGGAGAGGAAAAAAAGAGGGGGAGGGGTATTTCACATGTTCTCCATCTCCTTGTTTCAATTTACGATGGTGCAATTTATCCCAGAACAATAGATAAGTAGATATAATAGATGCGTAGAAAATCCCAAATAATTTTCATTTAAATGTGTAAACGTTCTTCCTTCTGGTCTTGCAGCGTTCTAGGGGTTGTGCCGACACGCCCGGGGTTTACCTGCCCGCGCGTCTGCAGGAGGGTGGGGTGGGGGGCGTGGGGCTGGGTGAGAGGGGGTGTGGGCGTGGGGTTGGAGGGTGGGGCCAGGAGAGCCGTTACCTGGGCGAAAAGTAAAGCAAAAACAACCGCCCCACGCTTCTCGCGCGACGCATCTGGAAAGCCGCTCAGGTGCAGGGCTACATCCTCGAGGATCCGGTGTGGAATCCCTGGGCTCCCAGACCGGCTGGGGGCGGGGGAGGGGGCTTCCGAGACTGCCCTCCGAGTTGTCTGAGACCTGCAGTTTCACCTGCAGCTCTGAGGGGCTCTGCCCCCCAGGCGGCTGGGCAATCGGAGGGGCTGGGGAAATGGACAGATATTCCCAGGTGTGTGTAAGTGGGATTGGGGGAGTGGGGGAGGTGGGGGCGACCCTTCCATCACCGCCGACTGTAGGGGTGCAGGTGCCGGTGTGGGGCTGCTGGAGGGGGTCCGGGCTCCAGGACCCTTCTAGTTCTTACTTCAAATTACCAAACTATGACCTTCGATCGCCTCTCCCAAGAGCCAGGTGAAAGCAGGGGTTTTTGCCCCTAACCGTGCCCCCAATACCCCACGGGCGCGCGCGAGCAGGTTCGAAACTTCGCGAGCCACACTCGCGTCCACGTATATTCGTCCTTGGGCAGTTGAGAAGGTCCCTGGTTCTAACACTCTCGAAGCCGAGACAGCTGGGGTCGAGGAATCGGAACCCGGAAATCGTTTTAAAGGCTCAAATCCAGCTCTGTTGAAGCCCCAACGAGTATCTGGAGCCATAGGACCCAACCTTTCCCGACAGCCGGGCTGGAGGGGCGAAGGGATTTCTGCTACCGGGCCTCATTTCGGCTGCGGTGAGTGCGCCTCGACTCCCCGCCGTCTTGCCCCAACCAATTCCGCTCTGGGAGCAGAAAAACGCGTGAAAGGCGAAGATGGGTTTTCCCTAAACGTAGCCTAAGAGGGTGGCGACCCCCCTCCGCCTGGCCCGCGGGGATCAAAGCACCTTCTCTTTCCTCCTCGTCCCGGCGGCTCGGTTTCAACCTCACCCTTATTGCCCAAGTTGCCACTAATTTTTCAGCTCCTCTCCTCTTTCCATGTTCTGTTCGTTTCACTGAGAAACTGCCCGTCAATCTCAAACGCTTTGTGGTTGTTAAAAAAAAATCCTAATCGGCACGGTCCTAGCACCTGCCCCGGCCTCGGGGACCCGCTCTCCGCCCGCCCGGAGACGGTTCCGCGTATGCGCTCCTGCGGGGTGTGCCCGGGCGGCGGGCTAGGGCGCACCGTGCCGACGGAGCGCTGCCCTCCGCGATTGGGTTAACGCGCGGACTTCTCGCGGGCCAAGGGACGGAGTTCAGCCCCGGCGGGTAACTGTGTGGGTTCACGCAGGGGTCTTTTGGGCACCTCTCCCACAGCGGGGGCTACCGCTTCTGACCCTACCCTGTCCCCCAACTCGGGAAGGCGGCGTCTGCGGGGGGAAAGGGGCCCCAGAAAATGACCACGCATTTTAGAGAAAGGTCGTGCCCGCTTCCCAGCCTCACCTAGTTTGGGTTGCGGCCAGGCCCCGCCCCTCCATCTCCCCCCCGTCCTCCAACCTAGCGGAGGGAGAGATGCCAGCACAGTGGAGTCATGCCGCTGGCTTGGGCACCATTGGCTCATGCCTGGAACACGCAGCGGCGAGTACGCACATCTGGCGGCCCGCCCGGACGGCTCCGGTCCTGATATGGAGAGAGAGGGCGGGCGGGTGTGCGTCCGAGAGCGAGAGGCCGGGAGAGCTTGTCGCGGCCGGCTCCTCCCCGAGCTTGCATCACCAGTCTCCCTCCTCCCTTCCCCCTTTGGCCCCTCCTCCATCCCTCCTCCCAGCCCAGCCTAGTTCGGCTGGTTCTCGGGGGAAGCTATTAATAGCATTACGTCAGCCTGGGACTCATAACCCGGAGTAAGCTGGCTCGCCGCCAGCCCGAGGGCTATAAAAGGGGTGATGCAACGCGCTTTGAGCCACAGTCGCACGCAGCGAGGCGCGCAGTGCCCAGCGCTCTCCCGGCGCCGCCGCCCGAACCCAAGCACACCCGCCCGCCAGTCCGCCCGCCGGCGGTGCGTCCTCGGAGCTCGCCCTTCTGCCCCGCAGACAGCCTGTCCGACCCCGCCCCGACCCCGCCCGCCCTCTGGACCCTGGCCGCCCCGCGTGGAGACCGGAGGTGAGCGCTGGAACCGAGTGAGTGAGCGCAGCGAGGGTGGCCCGCTTTCATTCCCTTTGCGCCCCTCTAATAACCAGTCCCGCGACCCCTGCGCCCGTCCCCGATCCGCGCCCCCAGCCTCTGGCTGCGAAAGAACTCTGGCCGAACTTCTCGCAGGCAAGGCTGCTCCTCGGCGCTTCGGAAAGTTTCTCGCAAAGAACTTTCTCTTTTGACTTGGGGCGCGAAAGGTTCCCGATGACGGAGAGGGCGGGCTCCGGCTCCTCCGCGGGCTTCGGAGCCCAGTTCCTCTCCGCCCTCGGCGCTCGCTTATCTCGCCCGGGGCTGGCGTGGGGAGGTGGGTGCGCGGGGGTGGCCGAGGCTGTCCGGTTCGCTGTCCCGCTCATCCTTCGCTTCGTGCCCGGCACCGCCGTTCCCGAGCCCAGCCTTCCCGGGCCCCGCGGAGAGGCACCGAGGCCGGGTGCCGGCGGAAGGGCTGCCCCAGGAGCGGGACCGAATGAATGGGAAAGGGACGGTCGTGCCGGGGTCGCGGGCGCGGCCGCTGGGGGTCGCCCTGGGCACCCTGGAGCGCTGGGCGGCGGGACCGCGCCGGAGCCTGGAGCGAAAAGTTAGTTGGGATAAGTTTAGAGGTGGCGGGCGTTCGCGTTGCTGTCCTGGGGTGGAAGGCGGTGAGGCTTCCCGGCACAGGCTGGTGTCCAACCCCTGGGCGGGAGACTTCTTGTCGCAAGGCTCTCACTCGCTTTGCTCTCGTACCTGTGACTCTTCCTCCGGCAGGTCCGCGGGTTTCTCTGCGTTTCGCACCTTGGAGGAAGCAAGGGTGAGAAGCCTGCGCAGATAGTTGAGAGAATGCCTTCGTGGTCTAGTGGCTGGGACCCTGAGAGCTTACACTGCACTTCGTGTCTTTGAGTCTCAGTTTCCCCAGCTGAGGGAAGTGGGCGCCCAGGGCCCAGTGCTGGCTCCCTCGGCCTGTTTGGAAGCACCAAGTGGTGGTTGGACCGATGACCATTAAGATCCTCTCTGGCAGAAGTTTTTCAGATTCCAGGGCGGTGTAACTGAAAGAAAGGGGACCCGTGAAGAGCCTTGAATGATTTGGGGGGTGGTGGGTCTCTGTCTAATGTCACTGACCAGCTTTGGAAGCAGTGAGGGGAGGGGACTTCTCTATGGGCCATGTCTTCCCTTCCTAAGGTTCTTTCCATTGCATTGGTTCTCCTCTGATCCTCCACACCCCATTTTCATGTCATCTGCTTATTTACTTTCCTCCTAACCATTTTCTTTTCCCGAATTTTATTACCCAGATCACATTTACCTCCTTGTGTTGCTAAACCCTTGATGAAGGGGACTGGGCGGGGGTGGGGGGGGGATGAGTGATAGAAAATTCAGGTGGTCTCCCCCAATGCACCTGTTTCAGTGTGGGTGACAGTTCCATTTGTTGCGGAGGCTCCCCATCTTCTTTTTTTTTAAGAGTTATTTATTTATTTGACAGAGATCACAAGTAGGCAGAGAGAGAGGAGGAAGCAGGCTCTCTGATGAGCAGAGAGCCCGAAGGATGCGGGGCTGATCCCAGGACCCTGGGACCATGACTTGAGCTGAAGGCCGAGGCTTTAACCCACTGAGCCATCCAGGTGCCCCGGAGCTCCCCATCTTTAAATGAAGGAGAAGTTGTTATTACTGCCCTTCCTATTTTGTATTTAGTATTTGGTATAGAATAATTCTACGACATATAGACTCTCACCTTGAGGATATCCTGGACAAAGACTGGGGTGGCAGAGAGGTTTGTGGTTGTTACCATCTGGGTGGTTTCAGAGACAGTGTGACAGGCCCCACTCCAGGCTGACAGCGCCAATAGGGTAGAGCCCCCAGCACCTGTGTGGCAGCTGTTGGAGCCTTCCCATCCTTTCTGTCTTAACCCCACCCCTCTCTGTCTCCCTCTTGGCTCTTTCTCTCCATTGTTCTCATTCTTCAGTACTCCCTCCCTGTCTCAGTGGTGTCAAAGCCGCACGTTGTGTGTACCAGGTTGCTAAGACTGCTGACTGCTCGTCTGCCTGGCCAGTGGCTCTATTCTCCATTTGCCTTATTGGTTGGTCCTATGGGTGTTGGATCTCTATAGGTGATGAAGCAAAAGGAGCAGTGGGTGAGTGGTTAACAGCTTGGTGAGGTCTGGGCCACTCACCAGCTTTATGGCCTTGGGCAAGTCACCACCTTCCTGGATCTCATGTTAATTGCAAAATGAACATCTGACCTACGTGCCTCTAATACCAGGCATTCCACCCCATTATGAAGAGTTTTTGATTTCTTCTGTTTTCACTTGGCTGGGCATGGAACAGGGTCAACGGTTGGAAGTGTCATCCAGCCTAGGGAGGAGGAAGTACATAGCCAGGACACCGGAGAAACTAGAAATGGTTTCATGTGTGAGAACTGGTTATTTCTCAAGTACGTGAGAGCAGTAGAAACAAGCTTTTACCAGCAAATAAATAGTGGGGTAGATTGGGAGCCCAGGGTCAATGAAAGTACAAAAGAAGAAAAAAAAATGACCTGGATTTCATTAGCTTCCAGGTAATTCCTGATTAATGGGGTTAACTTGCATTGACAACAACATTTTGAGTTCCCCTGAAATGGGAAAAGTGGAATCACAGTAGTAATGGCCATCCAGTGTGTATATAAATCGACCTTTGTGACTCTTGTATGATCTTCTTGACCATCTCGTGAGGGAATGGGGTCAGGCGATATTGGCCTCATTTTACAGATGAGGATACTGAGACCCAGAAAGTGTGAGTGGCTTATCAGTGATAAGCCCAGTGATTAGGCCCAGTGATGGGCCTATTCAATTTTTAGATAGGCTGGGAGAAAAACCAAGATAGGAAGTTTGTGAAAGACCAGTATCGGCTTCCTATACTGTGAGATGTTTAATGAGCAGCGCTTAGTGCGAGGAGGTGAAAATTAAAAGTGAAAATTCAGCGTAGTTGTAGCTACTAGGAAATAAAATCTGGGAGTTGAATTTCCAGTTAAAGAAATACATGAGTAAAGTTTCACTTTCTTGAAAATGATGAAACTGCCAAAGATATGACATGGTTTCTGATTGAAGATAATGAAGCAAAAGTAAAATGGAGGTTCTTTGTGGCAAGTCTGGACAGTTTTAAGATCAATGTAGAAAGCCAACTCAGAAAATCCCCAACGAGATTTTTTTGTTCTTCAAGGAGGGGGAATGTTGGCAGGTCTTGACTTTCAGAAAGTTGTCTGAAGCTTTAACTTCATTTTCCTCATAGGGACACAGCCTGAGCCTGGGCCCATCAGACCTTAAGAGACTGAGTCAAGGGGTAACTAGAAAGTAGTATCTCAAGAAATTAAGCTGTAGCAGAATGCAGAGAAAGCTCAGATCTCTACAAATGTAACTGATTTCCTTTCTGAAAGGCTTTTTTAAAGCATTTTTCTAATCCGTTTCCATCCCCCAAGTAAGCCCACTCATTGCTTTTCATGAAAACATTCCATACCACTGACATTCTTGTTACTTTCATCGGGATGGCTGACTTTAAACTAAAAAGGGAAAAAAACAGTCCTAAACAGCCCACCCCAAGCCCTGTGAGCTCATTAATAAACTTAGCCGTCATTAATAAACTTAGCCAGGGTATGAAATAGAACTACACTCAAATTCAGACTACTGAAGTGGAGGAGAGCCATCCAGTCATCCAAACAAAGGCCCCCCAGTGGTAGCTCTGAATTCCATCCTGGAACTACTGGGTTTTTAATCAAGTTAAGGGAAGGAAAACATGAATACACGGGAGAATCCTAAGCCTTGGGCTTCAGGAGGCTGTTTCTCAGAACTGATCACCGGCCAGAGAAGTATCCTCCCCACATCCTACGATGATACAATTAAACTGATAGAGGAACATGGGTTCCGGCTCACGACACAGGGCTTTGGGAAGAGAATGACAGCTGTTTCCCAGATTTCTTTGAACAGTCAGTGGTGGCACTGGTGGCCTGGCATTCTTGCCTCCATCAGTGTTTTTCAGATCGTAAGGAGGAGTCCGTTCAGAGGTCAGGGTGATCTCTTCCTAAGTGTTTGAGATCACGGAGAATGACCAGCCACCCTGCCAGCGGGACCCCGCATATTATCTGTCACAGAGCCAGCCCCTGGGCTGGAGGGATCCCGGGGAGGCCTCCCGGTTGTTTCATATTTTCCAGGGCACGTTCATGTATTACTTTCTCAACTCCTTGCACAACTCTGGAAAAAGGGGGTGATTGGTCATTAGCCTTCTTTTATAGAGGAGAAAACAGGCACTGGGAGGTGTGATGATGAGTAAGTAGGCCTCAAATCTGTGATCACCTGACCCCAGTCTAAGAATTGTATGGACAAAAGACCCGCTTAGGGCTCTGGAAATGCAAAAGATGAGCCGTCCTTTGCACAGAGTGCATGTTCTCCCCCTGGCTCCCTGCTTCTGCTTGCTTCTCCTCTCCACCGCTTCTGTAACAGGACCCCCACCCGCCCCTGCCAGCCCTTACCCCGCCAGAAAGGTTTGCTCTGGCTTTTTTGGTTTTTTTGCCATGTAAATAATGTTTTATATTCTATAAGTTCAGGGTGTGAGTTCTGGGGTCAGACCTAATCCAAGTCCTGATGCTGCCTCATACCTACTCTGAATTTGAACAAGGTGTTCAGCTGGTCTAAACCTCAGTTACCTCATCTGTGAAAGGGGGCTGGGACCTAATGCACGGGGTTCTCCTGAGGGTTAAATGAAATCATGCAGGTAAGGTTTCTAGTGTCAAGGAGACACTCGTTAAATGTTAGTCACACGCCAAAGGGCTTCCTGTCTACTAGACTGGGCCAGTGACTGCACAGGGCCAGATTGAGAAGGACACTCCAGGGGACAGTGTGCCTAGACTGTCCCCACATACCTGGAGAACTGACTGCAGGGATGAGGGGATGTGGCCGCTGCTGGAGGGAGGGCACGGCAGGCTGAGATTTGTTGGGGGGGGCTCTTCAGATTGGAACTGTGGGCCTCTTACGACTTCCGCCCTTCACTTTCCTTCCATTGCACCTTTCGGCTCCCTGGGCTATCGAGTGACAGAGGTAGATGAGAGCTCAGAGACTGGTTGATTTGACCCTGTCTTTCCCCCTTTCATGTACTCAGTGGGGTAGTCTGCGGGGGACAGCAGACCTTGGGAGCAGCCCGTGCCAGGCGCTGGGCCAGCTCTGGGCACGGGAAGGGTAGAGACACTCAGTCCCCATGCCACAGGTGCTCTCAGACATCGGCCAGATGAAGACTGAGACTCGGTCTAGGTCACGCTGCCCCTCAGTGCTGGAGCTGGTCCCAGGTTCCCTTCGATCCCCAGCCCCAGCCTTTGCAGACACCACGGGGCTGAACACCACCCCCCCACCCGGGAGAGGCCCAAATTCTTGGTTCCTTGCTTTGCTTCTCTCTGAGGTCTTTTGCTTCAGCGGTCTTAACCTTAAGAAGGGGCTACTGGGGGCGCCTGGGTGGCGCCGGTGCCTTCAGCTCTGGTCATGGTCTCAGGGTCCTGGGATCGAGCCCCATATTGGGCTCTCTGCTTGGCGGAGAGCCTGCTTCCCCCTCTGTCTCTGCTTGCCTTTCTGCCTACTTGTGATCTCTCTCCATCAGATAAATAAATAAAATCTTTAAAAAAAAAAAAAAGAGAGAGAGACAGGGCTACTGGTCCCTTGTGAGGTGACTCCCCCACCCCAGCCCCAGGCCCTGCCAGACTGGGCTGAAGAAACACACGTGCTGGCTGCGGTTACTGTCCTCATTCTCACTGACTTGGATCAAAATTCTTAAGGGAGAAGCTTCAGAGATTTATTTGCTAAATCCAAGAGTTCCCAGGCCGTCGTTCTTACTTCCATTCACGGACAGATACATTCGGCTTCGCTTCAGATACCTTCCAAGTTTCTTTTCAAAACAGAGACTGAAAGTGGGGTTACATAAGAGTCTCACTGTTGGTTTTTTTTTTTTTTCTTTCTTTAAATGCTCTTCCTCTTTCAGGACTGTTTGAGGCTACATTTGCGTATATGCGCACCAGCCAAAACTAACACCTTCTTGAACTCAGAGTAGCCTGAAATGCCACCCTTTATACATTTCAAGAAGGCATTTTATGCACATCACCGAGCTGTGTGCTTTAAGAACCTGTTTTCCTCAGGAGGAAGGCAGCATAAAATGAAAACAACACAGAAGCCCAAGGGGAGTGCGGCTCTGGTGTTGGCGGCCGCGGATATGGGGAGACTTGATCCCGCGCCCCAAATCCCTGAAGTAGTTTGGGTCTCCATATTTCTTTCAGCAAAATGATGCTTCAACACCCAGGCCAGGTCTCTGCCTCGGAAGTCAGTGCGTCTGCCATCGTCCCCTGCCTGTCCCCTCCTGGGTCACTGGTGTTTGAGGATTTTGCTAACCTGACACCCTTTGTCAAGGAAGAGCTGAGGTTCGCCATCCAGAACAAGCACCTCTGTCACCGGATGTCCTCTGCACTGGAGTCGGTCACGGTCAGCGGCAGACCCCTCGAGATGGCAGTCACGAAAACCGAGGTAGGTTCCCCGCGTGCTCTCCGGTTCTTCCCGCGCTTTTCCGCTGTACATCCCCCAGGCCGGGCGTGCTCCAGGCAGGGGGCTGCTCAGAGTGTGGTGACGGTGTTCATCACGGCAAGGACCCCAGCAGCCAGCCTGGGGAGCCAGGACCAGCCAGCCATTCTCACAGCCCCGGTGACAGCTTCTGCTCCGAGGGCACCCCTGTCTCCAACACTTGCACAGTTCCCTGTCGCGCACTCTTCTGTAAGCCACCCAGAGTAACCGGCGTGGTGACAAGTCTGAGAGCTGTTGCTGGCCCTGCGGTGGTGGCTCGAGGACCTCAGAGGGGAGGTCTCTGTGGGCTACTTTGTGGGCCTTTCCCTCGTGGATAAGAGATGGGAGTGTATCAGGCTTACTCACCTGCCATGACCACTGTCTTTGGTCAAGGGGTAGCAGAACTGGCCGAGAAAGAACTGAGTTTAAAAGGAAGTTGGTTCTGCATCTTTATGATTCTATAAAAGGGTGTGGTGGTAACAGTGACTCCTGCATAGGATTGAGCTAAGGCTTCAACGACATGGCGTTTGCTGGGGGTCTCGCTGATAGTCGGCACTGAGTGACTGGCCGCGGGGCTCCACATGACACTGTATCCATAAGCCATCATTAGAGGCATCGCTTGTGCTCCATTAACCTCAGGATGTCATCATCGCCTTGTCTGCACTGGACGGTGCAAGGTGGGCCATGGGACACACCCGGAATTTTTAAAAAATTCTCTAAATACCTTGAGATAACGGGATGTAATGGGAAGTAGTAGGCTCCCCATAGAAGAAAGAAAAGCATTTTGCAAGGGTATTTGGAGAGTTCTTCAGAGGAAGAAGCAGATGTCCAGTGCAGAGGACAGCCAGTGACAGAATATCTCCTGCTCTGTGGCCGTACCCCTTAAAGCCGCCCAGCTTATCCGCTGACTGTGTTTACTAAGTGACCTTCTGATTTTAGCTCAGTATAACAAGTAGGTTCTTCTGCTAGGAAGAGAATGCACCAACTAAATCGTTGAAAATTCAGGTCCCCTTGTTTGCTATAATACCCACCTGTGAAACCGATGGGCATGCGTGTGTTTGGGCAGCAGGACCCTGTTCCGCCAGGTCCCAGTCACCTCTGGGAAGGCAACAAGGTAGAATGAGGCAGTGCATCCCAGAGAGGACACAGGACAGGGAGCCAAAAGTTTGGGTTTACACCCGAGCTTTGTCGCCTTTTGGTTTAGTGACCGTGAACTAGTGATTCCTGGGTCTCCCCGAATGCACTGCTGCTGGATCCTCTGTCCCTCGTTTCCATGTCAGGACAGTCAGGAGATTGAACCGAATGGTTCTTTAAAGCCTTTTCTATCTCTGACAGTGTACAATTCTGAGATTTGCTCTTTCAAATACTTCCTCATATGAGAAAACCCTGAGTCCTTTCCCACCTACCCAAAAACACCTGTAGGGTTGTGTAGAGAGCACCACCATTGCTGAGTTCTTGATGAGGAACAGTGAGGTTAATATGATAGTAACTAAGGCTTACGTAGCACTGACTATAAGCTAAGCACTGTGCAAAGCATTTGAGTTTTATATATATATTCCTCCCAACACCATTAGATTGATAAGATTATTGATCGTATTTTACAAGTGAGGGAAACTAAGGCTCAGAGGAGGATGGTAAGTTGCCCAAGGTGTCACAGCTGATAAGTGGTGAAGCTGGGATTCAGAGCCAGTTTAGTTTAAACTCAGATGTCTGCCTGTGTGGTCCTGGGGTCCAGAATGTAAAAGATAAAACTGCCCCTTGCCCTGCTTTCCCCTCGGGCTTTGTTTCTCTAAATCGTGAGGCCTTCCATCTCTATGCAGCTAACTCAGTGTCGTCAAAGCCAAAGGACTAGTAATAAGACGGATCTAAGGTGACTACAGTGCCCCAGGATTTCTCTGATTTGAGGTGTGGCTCCCTGGGGAGCCCTTTCCTGCTGTCCGGGGCATCGACAGGTGACACAACAAGGTCTGACGTTAGCAGCCTAGACCATCACCCACTCAAGCCCACCCTGAGTACTTCATCCTGGGCGGTCTCAGGCTTCTAAGCCAAGCCCCGCGGCTGAACTTTGTGGGTTCCCCATCAGTCAGGATCAGAGCCAACCTCCAGAGAGGACCAGATCCTAAAGCGGGACAGGGTTTTTTCTCTGAGGACCCCCACAGCTGCATCAGGGTGGGGCACAGAGGAAGAGGTTGGTTGGTCTTTGCTGGCTGAGTCACTGGTTGGATCCTGGTCACCACCCACAGGTGGCACCAAGCCCCAGGCTGATAATGCCACTTTGTTTGGGGAATATGCTTGGGTTCCTCTTTTCCGGGAGCTTCATAGGCTTCTCTGGAATTCATGAAGGAGGTGCTTTCATGCTCTGAGTGAAGACAGAGGTGAATGGGGTGCCCTGGGTCTCAAATCAAAGAGGCAGGAGAGAAAAGGTGGCCGGCTAGCCGATGTTCCTGACGTCATTCCTAGATCCAGGGGAAAGGAAATGAAACAGAATCTATTTCCTGCTCCAAGGGATTACAGTCGTTACTGATAGTTTTCAATTTGAATATCCCACTCATTTCAGAATCCAAATGTATTTTTCAGATAAGCTGAATTTTAACTGACTAGTATTGTCAATGTGATTTTTTTAAACTATTTTTTAAAAATTTTATTTATTTGACAGACAGAGATCGCAAGTAGGCAGAGAGGCAGGCAGAGAGAAACAGGGAAGCAGGCTCCCCACTGAGCAGAGAGCCCGATGCGGGGCTCGATCCCAGGACTCTGAGATCATGACCTGAGTCCAAGGCAGAGGCTCTAACCCACGGGGTCACCCAGGCGCCCCAGTATTGTCAACGTAATTTTCACCAGCGGTTCTTCGGTTTGCTTTCTTCCTTTGCGAGTACATGTGGAGAGGTTTCATGCAGGAGGCTAGGACTTGACTTCTTCAGCCCTCCTCACATGGAGGCTGTCCTGCTTTGCCGTTTCTGCTGCAGTGAAAGGCGGCGTATTTAAGATGGGTTGCATTTTCTGCCTCCCATGAAGCGTGCGGTCTCTTGAATTTTATAGGTAGCTCCTGAAGAAGACGAAAGGAAAAAGAGGCGTCGGGAAAGAAACAAGATTGCAGCTGCCAAGTGCCGGAACAAGAAGAAGGAGAAGACAGAGTGCCTGCAGAAAGTGAGTCCTCCCTGCAGGGCTGGGCGTGGGGGGCGCAGGCGGTTGGTTCTGGGATAGAGCCCCGAGGCCGGCTGTGCGCTGAGCCGGGAGTCTGCTTGAGGATTCTCTCCCTTTGCCCCTCCCCACACTTCCTCTCTCTCTCTAAAATAAACAAAGAAACAGAGAGAGAGAGTCGTCCCCGCCTCACCGCCTCCTCCTGCTCATGCCTGCCCCCCACCAACCTCATTTGCCATCACAAGGGGAGTCAGAAAGGCCCCTGCCCAGAAGGATGTGTAGCTGGTAGTGAGAAGCCAGTTGCTGCAAGAGGGGGGACAAAGCTGTTAGCACCTCCAAGGGGATTCTGGGTATAGAAGAAGCAGGTGTGTGAATTAAAAACCACAGCTTGTCTGCTGCCCAGATTCCCAGCAGGCTTGGCCCGTCCACACATGTCCGGCAGCTTCCAGGCTGTAGGATCTGTCAGCCCAGTCAAAGGAAGCCTCCCTCACCCGTTTTACCAAGAGAAGGAAGCTGCCAGCTCTCATTGGCTCAGTATGAAAAGCCTTTAATTAATCTCCTCAAACAAGTTATTTCCTTAATCTGCAAGCAGTAGTTACACTCTTTTTTTTTTTTCCTGGGTGCTTCTGTGTTCTTAACTCCCTCCCTTCTCAGCTCATCCCGCGGTCTGTCCGAGGTCCCTGCTGCGTTCTGCCGGCTCCCCTTCTGCAGGGAGAAGCTCAGGCAGGAAGAGCATCTCCGGGCAGGTGGGGTGGGCCCTGGCACAGTCTTTCCCGTGCCTGTGTCCCCTCCCCCAAGTGTGGACAGGCCAGGGCAGAATGTCTGCCAGGGGTCTGCAGGTCCCCAGCGGTTCTGGTGATGGCTTCAGGGAGGCAGTGAAAGCGGAGACATTTTGTGTGCTGCCTTGTACATTTCTTTTGGGGAGATGAACTTCTCACTGAAATTAGCGACTCAGGAAAGACTAAGCACCATGAGTGTGCATTTCTTCCCAGCGCTCGGGGCCCCTGTGGGTCCAGGAGGGCTGCGCATGGACCCTTGGACTGACAAAGGAGTTATCTGAGCCATTGGTTCATTGCCATGAGAGTCACAACCCGCACTCAACTGTGAGTGGAAACTCGAGGGCGTCTCTGAAGAAGCCTCCAAGTTCAAAGGCTTCCCCAGGATCTGGATTCTTCCAGACCTAATGCCACTGTCCCAGCTTTGTGGCGACACTGTCCCTGGGGATCCCACCACACTCCCTCCCTGAGGGCCGTTCCCAGCCTGATGAACCCTGATGGCAGTGACCTCCAGCACCCCGAGGCCAGCCTCTCTGTACTGGAACCTTGGCTCTGTCCCTAACACTTATGTTGCTTATCCCCCAGGAGTCGGAGAAGCTGGAGAGTGTGAACGCCGAACTGAAGGCCCAGATCGAAGAGCTCAAGAATGAGAAGCAGCATCTGATATACATGCTCAACCTTCACCGGCCCACGTGCATTGTCCGGGCTCAGAACGGGCGGACTCCAGAAGATGAGAGAAACCTTTTTATCCAACAGATAAAAGAAGGAACATTGCAAAGCTAAGCCATCGTGGTATGGGGGCAACTGGGGAGTCCTCATTGAAACCTTCTACATCCCGAACCCTGAAGCCGTTGGAGATCTGACTACCTGTGCCCCTCTCGCATTCCAGCCGTGAAGAACCGTCGAGGCGGAAGAGCCCTGGGTAACTCAGCTGGGCCTTCCCTCTGTACCAGAGTGGACATTGGACCAGGATGAGGGCATCTTTTTGTCTCAATGCCAGGATTTAGGCCTTAATATGCTGGCTATTCTTGGATGCCGCAGAGGGGCCCCGGTCAGGGTCCTGCCCATCTTCTGCCTGGATTCTACCGAGACCAGGACTCTCATCATTAGGACTCATGCTGAAGAAGTGTCTGGACCTTGGGTGGATGGAGTGGGGCCACGTCCTGCGCTGCCACTGCCACGGCCATGCACAGGACACGGAGTGAGAATGGAGTTTAGCAATGTTGTACAATGGCAAGGGTTGTGCTTTCTAGCAAACCTGCTATCAGGCACTGGAATTACTGTGTGCGAGGCATCGCTGTGTCCAGGCTAGGCATTGTGCTCTCCTGGTGTTTGTTGTGCACAACACCGGTGTGATTTTCCTCAGATCTGGTTTCTGAGAGTTTGGGGAGTGATCACCACAAGGCAGTGTCTTACAGAATGTTGAGGTGGCCAGAAGAACTTGTCCACCCCGGGAGAAGAGAATTCTGCTGGCGAGCTGGGCAGCTTCCAATCACTAGAGAAAGCCCCCTTTCCCTCAGCACCCAGGTATTGATGCAAAACTCATGGGCGTGACTGCAGGTCCTCTGTCGCAAACTCAGTTCTAATGTCACAGAAGAAAGCAGGAAATCTGACTTCCAAAGGGCTAGGACTCTCCACTTGGTGACTTAGGTCAGGAGTTGTTTCTAGGCCAGAAGAGCCAAAGAATATTCCATTTTCCTTCTCTCGCGGTTGACAACCACATGGAGTAGAGACATGTTTGAAACCGGTGATGCCGAGGCTTTAGCATTGTTGTATGTTAGTGGCATTGTTTGTCATGAAGATGTTTGTAGAAATCTGGCCCAGAGCATTGAGAGCTGTGAGAGGTCATTCACACTGGCCACAGGACTCTGGCTACTGTCTGTTTAAATTCTGATGTTTCTGTGAAATCCTCAGAGTGTTTAATCCTACTCAATAGTACATTAAAATTTTCTGTAAGAGAAAATATTACTTATTTATCCTAGTATTCCTAACCTGTTGATATAATAAATATTGGAACCAAGACATGGTAAACTTGAGTGTCGTGCTGGTTTCTGTTCTTGTTCAATGGGTTTGTGGGTGAACTTGAGTCATTTCCCCACCTCCCACTCCTCCATTGTGGGCAGAGGGGCGTTTTGCTTAAAAATTCTCCCAGGAGGGGCGCCTGGGTGGTTCAGTGAGTTAAAGCCTCTGCCTTGGCTCAGGTCATGATCCCAGGGTCCTGGGATCGAGCCCTGCATCAGGCTCTCTGCTTAGCAGGGAGCTTGCTTCCTCCTCTCTCTCTCTCTCTGCCTGCCTCTCTGCCTAATTGTGATCTCTGTCTGTCAAATAAATAAATAAATCTTTAAAAAAAATATTCTCCCAGGAGTCATCCTTCGCTCTTTGGGGAGCCCCACGGTGAAATAGTTGACTTTAAATTCTGTTCCTCAGTCAGTGGCATCTGATGCCCGGTTTCTCACTGACAAGCCCCGGAACACGGTGCCAACCAAGTATATCCCATCGACTAACTGGTGTTAGCATAGAGTTTTGAAATAAAATCTGAATTGCCAAATACCACAACTGGGTTCTTCTGCACGTACAGACGCCTAAAGCGTAGACCCGTTGTTCAGCTCAACACCGTACCTTCTGCCACAGGACATTTCTGAAAGTAGTCACTCAACTACACCCATTATGTCCAAATATGTGTCTGATTGTTGTATGTGTTTCAAACACAAGGAAAGAATGGAGGAAGACAGGGAGAGAATCATTTAGATGGGATAGGTGTGCTAATTCAAAGAAAGGTACTCCGCCGAGTTTTCTGGAATTTCCAGAATAGGATTCCTTAGGTCTGGAACAGAAGTAGGAGCCCTTCCTCTTTGCATGCACACAAAGGTATCCGTAACAGGCTAGAAATAAAAATGGGCTGCTCTGCCACTAACGTCTTTCTTCGGAGGGAGAGTAGGCTTTGTTACAGGCTCAGACTCCTGTGCACGTGAATGCGAAGCTTGCTCCTCTGAACTCCTGCACGGTTCAAGTTAACCCCTGCGACACCAGTGTCCTGATTTTGCTGCTTTGCTTGCACATCAGGACACTTCCCAATCTCTAAAGATCCAGCTGGTGATAACACCTGTTATCCCCCACTTTCAGGAGATAATCTAGTTTCTCTAAAGGGTGGGGGGGAATTTCTCGAATTTACCCTCCGGTCTTAGGTGTAGGTGCCACCAATCAGCTGTTAAAAATTCAAGACTGTTTTTCTGAGCTGCCACGGAAAATGAATTAGAGGGGAAGGAAGTGGATGGTGGCTATGGCCAAAATGTTAGTGGAACTATGGTTAGTGGAACTGAAAGCTCCTTTTAGCAAGTGCATTAAAAGCAGTTTAATTTTCTGCGGCCAAGTTTGTGTTTTGATACTTGAATAAAAGATGAGTATGTATTTACCATCAAGTTGTTTAGTTCATCTTGTTTCACATTCGAAGGAGAGGGAAGGTTGGGAGGATCCAGGAGAATTATTTGGATGGGGACCTCTGCAGAATCAGACACCTGGTTTGCCACTGTCTTTCCATGTGGGCCGCCTCCTGCTGGGGTGGTGACGTCACACTGCAGGGCGTGGAAGAGTCCAGCCTCTCTCCTGACCTCATCCTTGTCCCCTTGCCTTTCCCTGACAGCTGGCCTGACACCTCTTTCAGAATGGAGAGTTCTAAAGGATTCTGGCCCCAGGGGATTCTGGAATTAAAACTTGCACTTTCTGCCAAGAGCTAAAATGCTACTTTCCATCTTTACCCCACTTTTCTCCCCATGGGCTTGGAACAAACCCTTGAAACCCAAACCCATATT
>NW_022631018.1:10250995-10469318 GCF_010015895.1 Lontra canadensis | reverse complement strand
TTTCGGCCTCTTGGCCAAGGGGCAAAATCAGAGAGGCCCGTCCCAGCCCCTGGGACCCGGCCTTCAGAGATGGACAGGGGGTCTTGTGGGTGGACCAAGTCAGGCTTAGGGCAACCATGCCCCCTCCAACCGACTGACTGGACCCAGACAGAAGGGCTCCTTTCTGATGCTAAAATCCAGCAAGTAGCAACCATTGCTTGACCAGCAAGTAGCAACCATTTTGGGACTTCTCTGGGCATCCAGGGATGGTGAATTTAACTTCAGCTGATGACAATGGAAGTCAGTAAGGGTAAATCTGACATGACCTAGGGCAAGAAGACATAACTCTGGCCAGGCCCGAGAGACAGAAACACTGTAAGGTTAAAATCTGTTTCGTCCGCTAACTCTACTTGGGAGGAGGCGAGGTCCCCGAGAGCTGGGCCACCAGATGTCCCCTAGCATCAGGGGCTGGATCTCAAGGGAGGAGCAAGGGCTGGAGTAAACACCGGGGTTTCGCCCGTTGCTCTGGGATCTCTGTAGTTTGGACGTAGAAAAGAGCCCATTCAGAAGCTTCTCGGCCCTTTTTTCATCCGCCAGCTCAGTGTTGCTGGCCACAGGATAGCAGCTGTGCAAATGGAGGATATGTTGGGAGCGTGACATGTGTGCACCACATGGAGTGTCTTGGAGGCTGGCTGTGTTTGTGAGGCAGGAAGAAAAGGCATCTGTGGAGGGCTCTGTTGACTAGAAAGGGCCCACCAGTCACTCCTGCATCTGCGCACAGTGCTTCCAGGGCAGTCCATTCTTCCCTATGGCCCTCCGTCCCCTCCTTCCAGTAGTCCTCTGAGCTGACCAGCAGGAAGCCCAGGACAGAGACACCACCAAGGATGCTCAGTGCCCTCTTACCCACAGAGGCCAGACGAGCAGACCCTTCGCTGGGAGCGAGACAAACAAGTCAGGCAGGGTTCTGTGCCTTTCTTCTTACTGGGGTCCCTCCCTCCAGCTCGCAGGTGCCTTCTTGCCAAACTAAGAAAGGAACAATTTCTTTTCCTTCATACTCTTCTCCTGGAAAGAGGGGAGAGAAGTGACAAGTGTCACTTCCCAGCCTGTGGATGGCCAGAGCCTGGGCCTGGCCCTCATCCACATGACCTGCTGCTGTGGCTGTGTCCGCTGGGGCCGAAAGTGGACGAGCAGCCACCACACTGGGCACAGAGCCAAGAGACTGGGACCCCCCCCCCCCCCCCCCCCCCCCCCCCCCCCTTTCCCCCCTTCCCCCCCCTTCCCCCCTTCCCCCCTTCTCCCCTTCCCCCCTTCTCCCCTTCCCCCCTTCCCCCCTTCCCCTCCCTCCCCTCCTTCTCCCCTTCCCCCCCTTCCCCCCCATTCCCCCCACCCCGCCAAACACACTCTTACAGCCCCAACCCCGTGTTTCCCTCCAGGCTCCACTGGCTTTTCCTTGCATCTTGTTCGGGGCTGCCCCGTATGACGACAGTAGCATCTACTGAGTGCTTCCTCTCCTGGCAGTCACTATTCGAAAAATTCTACAGGGGCTATTGTGTTTCCCTCTTTTTCCACAGCTCGACAAAGTTGGCCTAATTATTCCCATTTCACAGATGAAGGAAGTGAGGCACAGACAAGTTCAAATAACTTTCCCAAGGCCTTCAGGAGTGGAGCCAGGATTACATCCCAAGGGGTCTCCACCCTCCTGACCCCCTCGTGGGCAGACTCTGTGGAGTGCGTGGCCTTAGAAGACATCTGCCCCGCACTGTGGTGAGCAGCCAGCCCACAGCCAGCCGTCCGTCCATAAACTCCCTGGCTTAGAACACTGGGCGCCGTGTCAGGTGCCACCCTGGCCCCTGGCCCTGGGGGTCACTCCCTTTCCCTCCACTTCTCTGTTACAGACAGAGCCTTTCATTCAGGTCCAAGGTGTCTTGGGCACTGGAGGAATGAGCTGCCTCTGTGGGCAGAGTGGTACGCTCGTTCCTCCCGGTTCCAACCTGCTGATCTCTGTCTTCGCAGGAACCACTCCGTCATTGGCCCTTTCAGGCTGTGACGCCTCAGACCATCCCTGGGCAGACCCAAGGGATGGATTTCTGGGCCCAACAAGAAAGTCCTATCTAGGAGAGAGGAAAGGAATGGCCCCCAGGGAATCTGCCTAGCCAGGCATTTGCTAACTTTGACTTCCTAGTTAACAAACCTAGTTAACTTCCTAGTTAATAAACGTCCACTCTCCATTCTAACTAGCCACACAGGGCTTACCCTCCCAGTCTTGCTCTGTCTGATCTCTCCCCGCTCTCCTTTTCCCACCCGGGGCTCCCCTCCTGTAGGCTCTCTCAGTCTCCAGTGATGACCTCTGTCCTCCTTCCATCTCCACCCCCAACTTTACTTAGATCTGAACGTCCATCCTCAGCCAGCTCCTGTCCCACCTAACCTCCCATGCCCATATTGTGACTGAAGTTCCCTCTCCCAAGGATGAAGCTTCAGGGTCCAGAAAACAGAGCCCCCCACCCCCAGGCCCCAAACAGAGTTCCCAGTGGGCCCAGTGTGAGTACCTGCAGATCAAGGGGATGACAAGACTTCTTGCTTATAAGCCAGGCCTGCCATTCTCTCTCTCTGAGGCTGATGCTGCCCCACTCTGCCACTGCAGTGGAGCACAAAAGCTGGGCCCATTTGCATTAATTCTCTGGGTAATTTTCACTCAGAGTCCGGGACGCCAAAGCATGCTAATTGTATGCAAACTGAATGCAAATGAATATAGAAAACTATGTGACCCTGAATTTACTGGAAATCAGAGGCTCCCCTGACTGGAAGACTTTGGAATCTACTTCCCAAGAGAAATTTAAAAATAGAGTGGCCTCCAGCTGGGGGACAGGGAGGGACAGAGTTGGAAGTCATTCAGAGGAAGGAACACAGTCTGGGTTTCTGTGTCGTTTCTAAGTGACCCAGCAAGAGTCAGAGGAAGAGAAAGCATCTGGCCACCAAGCTTTCCCTCTTTCTCCTCTCTTGGCGCTGAGCTCTCATTCAGCCCCGTGCCCTGCCAAAACCACCCCACAGTGTACATCTTGGACAACAGAGCACCCAGAACCTTCTGCATCTTTGGACATGGGCATTTAATTTATATCCCACTTCCCATGACAACACTCCATGATTCTCTTCTCCCCTTGCGTTTCCTACATTGACCTTCTTGTACTTGTTCCTCATTGGGTGTGCTGGTCAAGGGAACAGAATATTCTGGGACCTGGCCAAGAGGGTTAGGAAGTCTGAATGTTTATACAGAGGACCTTGGAGGATAGCTCTTGGATCAATCAACCCAGGCATGAAGCCTCAGGCATCTCATTTCCAGGAGGAGGGAGAAAAAGACCACTCTGAGAAGACAGGGGAGAGGAAGGCGGCTCCCGTTCTTCTGACCCTAAACTCCAAAGGGAGTAGCTGCCCTTTTCTTAACGATTTCAAGTAAAGAAAAGATTTTTCCAAAATATTTCCCTTAAATAGGAGTTAAGATTGACCGGTAGTTTGGACATGATAGAATCAAAACAATCTGACTCTTTAAAAAAAGAAAAAAAAATTTATTGGGGTGGGGGAGAGAGCACGCACAGGCAGGGGGAGGGGTGAGGGAGAGGGAGAAGCAGACTCCTGGCAGAGTAGGGAGCTCAGGACCCTGAGATCATGACCCGAGCAGAAGGCAGATGCTCAACAGACTGAGCCACCCAAGTGCCCAGTGTAACCTGATTCTTAAAAGAGAGGGAGGCAAAAGATTATTGACAAGAAGAGAGAGGGAAGGAGTAAAAAGTTTTTTTAAATTTTCTGTTGAGATGGGAAATCCCGCAAGTATAATTTACAGAGCTTAGAAGGGCTTTCCTGCCCCCTCCCCCAAAACATTTCCATCTCTATGTGAGGGCCTGTATGAGGGCTTGGTTAGCCCGATCACAGATTATATAGGGGCGGGGGCGGGCCAGGCCGGATAGAGACATCCAATCAGTGAGGCGCGCATATATTTACTGTGGTGTGCTGCAATCTCATTGGCCAGCTGTGTGTGGGCCAGGCTCAACCGCCTCTATAACGGTTAGTCTGTGAGGTTGGGGTGGGGGCTGGGGGGTGGGGAGTGGGGGTGGAGGGGGAGTAGTAGGAGGAGGAGGAGTAGCCGTTAGGAAAGCCCTTGGGGTAGTAGTAGTAGTAGTCGTTGGGGTAGTTGTTGGGTGATAGTCGTTGGGGGCGGCGACACCGCGAGCGGCCTCTCCACCTCCAGCCGCCTCGTTGGGGTGGGCCAGCGGCCTCCTCCGGGGAGCGGCGCCCTCGGGGTTGTCGCCTCTTCGTAAGAGACGGCCCCTACCAGTCGGTTTGATTTTCGATGCTTGGCGTGAAATAAGCTTTGCTTGACTTTCGCCTTGCATGTCTCCTTCCTTTGATCACCGACCCTAACACTCTACATTCTCTACATTACGGAATTTGTGCTTGGTCTCAACACTGTCTCTCCCCCTTAAAATGATGATCTCTCTGAAAGAGTAACTCATAATTATCTTATTAGTTATATCTCACTGTAATGCAGGACATGGTGGGAACTGATATTTATTACGTTCCAGGATCTTAAAAAATCCCGAGTCCCTGCTACAATGCGGGCACGGTGCCCCTGCAGGCCCCTGCCTATGGGGGGTCATTCCTGGCACCGTCACGTGGACCCATACTCCTGGGACCCCTGGAGTCCCTCAACCTGTACCCCACCGGCAAGCACGGACAGACCTCAGAATCCTGCTCCCTGCCCAGCCAGCCAGGGCTTCATCCGCCCAGGATTCCCGCACTTCCCATAGGGCCCCAGGATCAGGCTTCCGCTAACCGCTTAAGAGCCTGGAAGTCAGGGCCTCGGCCTTTTGGTCTCCCAGGTGGGATGGGTTGAGATGGAGGAAAGGGTGGCAGGCAGGTATGGTCCTGTTCTTTTTATTTTTTTAAAGATTTTATTTATTTTTTTAAGAGAGAGAATGAGAGCAAGCTGGAGGAGGGAGAGGGACAAGCAGGCCCCAAGCTGAGCACAGAGCCTGACGCAGGGATCGATCTCACAACCCCAAGATGGAGTCAGATGCTTAACCCACTGAGCCACCCAGGTGTCCCAGGCCATTCTTTTCAGCACTGTGATTCTTAGCCTTAATTCTTCCCCGGCTTAGTGAGATGTTTGGGGAGAGTCTGATTTTATACTTGAAAGAAGAATAGAAATTTTCAATTTGAGATAATTTTAATTTAAAATACATTATTATAAAATAAAATACATCATCTTACTCAAGCTTCATATTTTACAGATGGGCAAACTGAGGCTTAGGGAAGCCTCGTAATGGTCCCTGGCCACAGTAGCAAAAGTTAGATTTGAACTCAGCTTTGTCTGATTCTAAAGTCCTTGCTGGCTGCACTCCACCAGCATTTCTTAAACTGGGCTGCTCTTCAGAATCAACAAGGGACAGTGAAAAATGCAGATTCCCTCCCCAGGGGCACAGCTGAGGAACCTTTGTTTCAGCACAGCCCAGGGGCGGGGAAGATGAGGCAAACCCGGGAACCTCTGCTCCCGTCGGTACCCTCCCTGGCTGTCCCATAGGAGAAGACCCAGGAGAAGACCCTCCCCAGGCTGTCCCATAGGAGAAGACGGCTCTTCTCCCCAGTCCAGCTTCATTGTGGGTGACGTTCCCTCCAGTGTTTGTTTGTTTTTAACCCTATTCTTCTAATCCCTTGAAGGTGTGAATAGCCACCCATGCTGCAAACTTGGCTGACACAAACAGGTGTCAGTGTTGTAATTAAACGTACCCAACAGTCAGTAAGACGTGCAGAATGATAGGAAACATACAGGCATTACTTTGCTTCCTGGTAATTAATCCTGGTGGACGCCAACGAGCCCAACCGCTGCCTTCCCAGGTACCGTACTTCTCAAGCTGCAGGCTTAATAGAGGCTTTTCAAATTCTTAGATATTAGCTGGGCTGTCTGGTGCCAAGGTGCTAGGCAAGGTGCTAGGTGCCAAGTGCAAGGTGCAAGGTGCAAGGTGCTAGGTGCCAAGACTTTAATGTTGAACAAGTGACACAAAGTGTAGAGGCACTAGAATTCTTTCACAGTGATGAGGGTCCATGACAGGCCATTCTGGCTAAAAAGCATTTATTGTGTGTGCTCCCTGCTTCTGTCCTGCAGACTCACCCCTGTTCTCTTTCCAGTAAATTCCCTTTCTGGTTAAAACCACCAGATACTGTCTCTGTTTCTTGTTCCTGAAATCACTCCCTCGGCTGTGGCAGGCACGATCAGTAACCCACCCAACAGCTGCTTCACCCCTTTCTTGCTGATAGAACCCCATTTCATTCGTTTGTACCTCCACCTGGTCCAAGTGGATGGATCATGACTGGTCAGTCCCATCCTCTGGTCCAGTGACCTGTGACCCAGTTCTGGCCAAAGAGACCCAAGAGGAAGCTGCTAGAAAAAAGCTTCTGGGAAAGATTTTCCTTAGTGATTGTGCCCCTCCCCCGTTCTTCCCACTTGCCAAGCTGCTACAGAGGAAGGAAAGTTTGGAGTCCCTGGAGCCATCTTGCCATGATGAGGGGACACAGCAGCAGCCATGAAGAAGGCAGAAAAGGAAGACAGAAGAGCTGGAGTCCTTCATGACCTCCTAGAGACACCATACCAATCCCAGAACAACCTCCCTCTAGTCTCTGGGTTTGCTATAATGAATCAGCCCATCATTTAGTTCTTTATTCCAAGTGTTGTGTTATTTGCAGCTGAAACATTCATATACACTGATTCACTGAATTTCACTGCTTTCCCAAATAATTAACCACATGTTATTGGAGCTAGATGACATCTGGGAGATGACTTAGCTTTGAATCCCTTTGTAAAAGAAGCAGCAGAAGCAGAGGCAGAGGCAGAACCAGGAGAACCTGGATCTCCTTAGTCCTACCCCATGGCAGATTCCCCAATACCCTGAAGACCAAGCCCCATTGCAAGGGACTCTGGTGGGCAACCACAGGGACAGAGTCTGTGAGGTGTGGGCAAAAGGGCAAAAAAGAAAGGCAAAGTGGGCTGGGCTTGGACAGGTCTGTGCCCAAAGGCACTAGAGACACCACAGCCTGAGGAAGGGTGAGATGTGTTTCCAGTTCCTTCTGTCAGGGCTCACGCACACAACACACACAGGCAACCCCCCCACCTATGCACGTGCACACACACACACACACACACACACCTTCACCCTGGGCTCCAGTTCCCAGCCTCTTAAACCTCTGGGATCTCCTGTTTCCCTACTGGCCTGGCAGAGGGTCCTCTTCCTCTCACGGATGAGTGCTTTCTGTGGTTTTGGTTGGTTTCATGCCCTGTATTTTGGTCTACTTCACAATTTTTCTTGCCGCTGTGCTTGGACCAAAGATAGCATGAGGAGAGGCTGGAAATTAACTTCTGTACTCTGCAAAGCTGCCAAAGAGTGAACCAGACTTAGTGAGGAGAGAGGCTAGCAGCTTAGTGCGGACAGCAGCTAGCTGACAGAGACGCTGGCGTGTTGCGATTTCTTCAAAGCCTCCAGAAAGACCCTTCTCCCCCAGATGCCACCCCAAGTCATGCTTCCTATGCCTGGGAAATAGGTGCTAAAATTCCACCATTTACAGTGTAAACATTCCACAAAATGCCCCATAGTATTCCTCAGGGTGGATGAATTCTTAGGATCCTTTCAGGAAGGTAGACATCAGGAGGGATGGGAGAGCCATGTGATGGTTATGTGTCAACATGACCGGGCTGCCCGGTGCCGAGACATTTGTCAAACAGTGTTCTAGGTGTTTGGGGTAAGATGGACACTTAAATTGGTGGACAGTGAGTAGAGCAGATTTCCCTTCATAATGTGGGTGATCTCATCCGATCAGCTGAAGTCCTAAATAGAATAAAAAAACTAACATCTCCTGAGCAAGAGAGAATTCTCGAGCCAACTGCTTTCAGACTTCATCTGCATATCTGCTCTTCCTGGCTCTACCACAGATGATCTTTGGGCTGGAACATGTGCATATATGTATATGTATATGTATATGTATATGTATATCTATATCTATATCTATATCTATATCTATATATACATTCTATTAAATCCATTCCTTGGGAGAACTTGACTGATATATACCAGGTATATACCAGGTACATTGCTGGGTCGAGGGTAGCATCAGAAGATTCCTTTCGTTGCACAGGATAGTTTCTGCAAGTCTGTCCTGCTGGCAGGGCACACACAGGGGACCAAGAGGGCAGTGGGGACAGCTGTATCCATCCAAGGGGAAAAAAAAGTTGTGGGAGGGATAGGGCAGGAAGGAGGGTGGCAGGTGTGGCAGGCCACAATGGAGGCCATAAGCCATCAGGGTGAGGAGTGGACATTTACATTATCAGTGGTCACAAAGGGGTCGCTGGAGGTTCCTGAGGCAGAGAGTGGCATAATCCAAACTCTAAATCTAGTGGCTGTGTGGGGAGGGACTGAATGAGGGGACTGATGTCAGGGACCCTAGGGAAGACACAGGGAAAGGCTGAGCATGGGCGTGGGGGGATGGGAGAAAAGTTATGAGAAAGCAACAAAGTAGAACCCAAGTGGCCAGGTCCCCAGGGACATAATGGGGGAATGCAGACTCCATGAAGGGAACAAAAAAATGAGGCCAGGGAGTTGATTTGTGGGGAAGAACTGGTGAGTAGAAGGTGGTGGTAGGTCATCGGAATGGAGATATTATTGCAATTATTATTGGCCAACATACACTGAGAACATAGTCTCTAGCAGGCACCATGCTAAGCCCTTCTCATATGTCATCCCATTTATTCCTCACAGCTTCCCGATGGGTAGATCCTATTATTATTCCCATTTTACGGATGAGGAAACTAAGGCTCAGAGAAGTTAAGTACTTGCCAAGTTTTCACAGCTAATAAGAACCCAGTTTAATTACTCCAAAGCTCCTAACTACCTCTAGGCTCTGGCTCTTGGGAAGCAGTCAGAAGCTGATCCATCATCCAGGGATGACAAGAAGGGTCTTAGGAGTATCTGGGACCTCCAAGGAAATCTGGAGGAGGAAATGGACAGGAGAACTAATGTTTGTTGAATACCCTTAGACAAGTCACTTAACTACTACCATCTGTCAGTGAGCCTTTCATCAGACCTCTAACAACAACTTCCCCTTTCGCCAGGATTCAAGTGGGATCTGGAGTCGATGTCGATGTCCCACCAACAGCTCCCTAACCACAGCACAGTCGCCTCTTACCTGAGCACGAAGGAGGCGCCTTGCTCCTTCCATTTTCTAATTCAAGTTCCCAGTTTCTATTTTTTTCCTAACAAGAAGTTCTTTTCTGGTTGTGAATCTGGACAGCAGATGCGGGGTTGGGGGGGTAGGGAGCAGGTTTGGGGGTCACCATAGTTTTCAATTATTTCCGGGAGAGCTTCATCAACAGTCTGGGATGGGGAGACATTGAGGAGACAAGAGAGCCTCAGGCCTTCCTGCTTCGAGTCTGTCTTCCTCACCCAGGTCTGCCTTCCCAGAACCCAGCACACTTTGGATTCGTGACAAGTATTTGTGGGATAAATGAATGAATGAACAAACGTGAAATGAAAGGTGCCAAGGGCAGAGACCACTGGATGGAGGAAACTCCGGTCTCCCTGGCTGGCACCGCGTTGAGTCACGGGGCTCTCCACACCTCCAAGGCAAAGCTCTGGAAACCTTTAGCTCTGACTCAAGCCCAGCTGGCATGGAGTGGGCTTTAGTCTGCCTGCTGCAGAGGTCACACCCTGGATGCCCATTCCTGGGACCAGTGGCCTCGCCTCCAGTACCCAATGCCCCCAGCCAGATCCAGGCTCTGACCTTCTGCTGTTGTCCTATTTGGGCAAGGCAGTGGGCTGGAGGCTCCCAGCAGGCAAGGACTTGGGCTCACCACCTGCGTGCCCTCAGGGACAGGCTCCCCGCTAGTGGTGGGGGCATGTCAAGGGGAAAAAAACAGCTCATTAAGCGCCAGCATCTTTTTTTTTTTTTTTAAGATTTTATTTATTTATTTGACAGAGATCACAACTAGACAAAGAGGCAGGCAGAGAGAGATAGAGGAGGAATCAGGCTCCCCGCCGAGCAGAGAGACCGATGTGGGGCTCGATCCCAGGACCCTGGGATCATGACCTGACCTGAAGGCAGAGGCTTTAACCCACTGAGCCACCCAGGCGCCCCAAGTGCCAGCATCTTGAACACACAGCTGTCATTCAGGCCACACAGCAGTTCTGGGAGGCAGAGGAGGAAATAAACATGGGCCAAGAACTTAGGAGACTTCTTGAAGCTCCTTTAGTGGCAGAGAGCTTGGGGTGGTTCAAATCGAGTCTTCTGTTCTAAAGGCTGTGTTCCTTCCAGCCACCCTAAAACTCAAATGGATCTGGGACCTGGATGGGGAAGCCATGGCCTCTCCCCCCAACCCAGGCTGAGTTGGGAAGGGTAGCAACTCCTTTTAGGCCTTGAAGTGGCTCACTGACATGTCACTAAGACTGAGACTCTGTGGCCTCTCAGATGCCAGGATGGGCAAAGGGGATTTCTTCCGAGACCTAAAGGGCCTGGATAGCATCTGGATCCCAAGGGTGAGCCTTCTGCTTCTACCCCCACACCCTTAGGGCCTCTTTCTCTTGCTAGGGCCTGGGGGCCCACAGCACACAGCCAGAGGTCAGGCCACGCCCACGCTTTGTAAGGACCCAGTGTGCCAGAGGTGAGAAGAAAGGCAAAGCCAAAGAACCTGGCAAGGGGAGACCATTGAACACTTGACCCTAAAGCAGGGCAAGCACATGGACCGCCCCAAACTCCACCCGCGCACTCAGGAATCTGAGAGGCCCCAGTCAGAGTCAGCCAACACCAGCTGAGTCTGCGCCTTGCCTTCCAGAGCTTGGTGCCCTTGAACCGGTAACTGGACCTCTGTGAGAGCCCTTCCCTGTGAGCATCACACACTCCAGAAGACTCTGATGGGCATCGAATGAGATGGTGAAGTGCTCCCCAGCAAAGCTAACAACAACAAAAAAAAAAACGGAGAGAAAACATCCAATTAACGTTTGTGAAATGGAACTGTTCTTATTTCTGACTAGCTGTTGACAGTGCCGCCTCTGCTTAGTTGGATTTGGGTTAATATTCCCTCATATTTTCTCATTCTCTTTTTTAATTTGTACTTGAATGATTGGGGAATGACAATGGACGTTAATTGAAGGTCTAGTATGTGCTAGATTTGTCCCTCTCAAAGTTTGTTCCCTGGACAGATTGTACCAGCATCTCCTAAAATGCATTTTATTTTATTTTTTTTAAAGATTTTATTTATGTATTTGACAAACAGAGATCACAAGTAGGCAGAGAAGCTGGCAGAGAGAGAGAGAGGGGAAAGCAGGCTCCCCGCTCAGCAGAGAGCCCGACGTGGGGCTCGATCCCAGTACCCCCAAAGACCATGACCTGAGCGGAAGACAGAGGCTTAACCACTGAGCCACCCAGGTATCCCTAGAAATGCAAATTCTTTAGGCTCACCCCAGACAAACCCATTCAGAAACTCTGGGTGGGGCCCAATGACTAGAATTTCGGTAAGTTCTCTGCTGATGCTCGTGCATGCTAAATCCACTGTCCCAAATGTTTTACATGAATGTCTCATTTAATTCCAAAAATGCCTTAAGAGATGGGAATTAGTATCTCTGATTTACAGATGAGAAATGAACTTCAGTGAAGTTAGTGCCTTGCCCCAGGTTGCACACTATCGCCCTTTGTCCTCACTACTACAATGCCTCCCAGAAGTGGGACAGTTTTGTTCCCAGAGGGTGTCCTAGGGGCAGGTGTGAGAGGCAGGAGTCACTGGTAAAGAGGGAACATTCTCCAGGGCTGATGAATAGCATAGCTGGGTATTTTTACATGGTGTGCCAGACCAACCGGACTGTTTTCTTTTATGAAAATGGGCAAATATTTAGTGCGAGGGCTGTCCTACTGAGCTGGCTTTCCAGAGACGACGCTCCTAGTTTGCAGCGTGCCCAGAGTACCTGCCTTCTGCCGGTCGTGAGTTTCAGCAGCACTGAGACCTGTGGCCGACCTGTAGATAACACCATCAACGACGTACTGGACTCCCGCTGCCGGCTCTAGAGGGTTTGTGATTTAATCTCCACCCGGCGTTATTATGCCCTTCAAAGGATGAGATTCTCGGGACAAAAACTCACAATCAAGGGGTAGGGGTCTGGCCTGCCCAGCTCTAAAGTTCAAATTCCTTCCGTCATGCTTTCATTATGAGAAGGCAGCTCTCAGAGGCAGGCAAATCTCGTCCTACTCTTGGCGCCCAGGCCCACTTGCCCTGTGGGGTCCTTGCACCGGGAGAAAGCCAGGGGCAGACCACCAGCGCAGGTGGGCCCAGCGCCAGGCGCCCAAGCCAGAGGAGCCCAAGAGCGCCCTGTCCGCGGCCACAAGATGGCGCTGTGGTTCAGGGGACTCGGGGCCAGCAGGACACCTTCTGCAGGACCGAGGACCAGGACCCACCAGGTCAGGCCGGTCCCGCGAGGGGGACCCCCAGATCGTGGAAAGTGGTTGTGGAGGAGACTCCCCGCTCCTTCCTGCTCTCGGCCGCATCGGGGAGGCTGGACCCCGCGGAACAGGAACTCAGCAAGGGCTCCCAGGCAGCGAGCGCCCCCGGAGCCTAGCGGCTTCTCGCTCCCTTCGTCTGCCCCGAGCGCCTCCCCGCCAGCCGGCCGGGCCCAGCCCACTGCCCTCCCACGTTACACGTCATTTCAGCCCGGTCCCAATTTGAGGATTTTAAATATTGCAAAACTCAGCCTCAAAAATGATCGCTTCCCAAGTCAGTAACGTGGGAATAGCGTTGTATGGTGACAGATGGGGACTACAGTTATCACCGTGAGCCCTGAGTAATGTATGAACTTGTCGAGTCGCTGGGCTGTGCGCCTGAACCTGATATACTACAGATGTCAACTATACTTCAATATTAAATTTTTTTTTAATCACAATGAAATGATCTCTTCACCTAAGGTATGCTCCAGCTTTAAAACCTAGCCATTGAAGCTTTTTCTTTATATCAAAAATAAGTTACAAGTGGAGTCAGAGTCCTGTGCCTGCTGTTCCCTCTTTCCCAAAGTCTTTTCCCATCACTTAAGAAAAACATGCACAGTATGCTTGTGCACACGCACACTCGATGAGGCAGAATTCTGAGTTCGAATCCTGGATCTGCATTAAAAGTTGTGTACCACCTATCGAGTCCTTTAATCTCCCAAGGCTCACTTTCCTGATAGATGAGATGGGAATAATAAGGGCACCTGGGTGGCTCAGTCCGTTAAGTGTCTGCCTTGGTGGTTCAGGTCATGATTCCAGGGTCCTGGGATCGAGTCCCACATTGGGCTCCCTGCTCAGCGTGGAGGCTGCTTCTCCCTCTCCTTCCTGCTCATGCTCTCTATTGCTATCTGTTGCTCTCTTAAATAAATAAATAAAATCTTTAAAAAAAAAAAGAAGGATAAAAAAAAATACACCCAATTAACCATTGCCAGAATCAAGACCATAAACATACATCACTTTCCAAAGTTAAAAAAAAAAAAAAAAAGGAGGAGTAGGAAGAAGAAGAAGAGGAATGGGAATAACACCAGTGGATCGTTGGAAAAAATAAATCCATATAAACCATGGGGAATAGCACTTAGACATGTAGTAAGCGCTCAATAAATGTTACCATTGTGATTTCCTTCCCACTAATACTTACTGGTGTGTACTTATTAGTGGTGAGCACAGTCCCTTGGTATTCAGTCCAGGCAGCCTTGTGTTTCGGACTGATTTCATTTGGAATATCTTATGTCCGGGGCGGAGGGGGGGTAGCTCTTTTATGTATGTCTATGCTCAGAAGACCCAACTCCTCCTGCCGTGAGACACACTAAAGTGAGTCATCGTGGTCCCCACAGACCACAGCCTCCAGCTGCCACTCTTCCTCCCTCTTGTCTTCTCCGAGTGGTGGGTGCTCGCAGAGACCAGCCATTGCAATGGCTGAGTGTCCCCCCCTCTTTTTGGCTGTGGGGCAAGTGGTGCCCAGTTGTGAGTGGTAGAAGCTATAGCCTTTTATTTTCCTCTAGGCCAGGGGGCCCCTTCTGCTCCCCAGGGCTGGGGGGATGTCTCGAGTGCATAGGGAACGGCGCCTACGCCTGTTTTATTTCCACCCAGTACTGGGGAGACCCTGTGTTCCGTGGCAAGGCCTGCAAGGTCAGGGGAGGACCGTGGCTCCGGAGTGTTGGCCAGAGGAAGGTGGTGTGCGACTCTCACCTCTGCTGTGCCTGGTCACACTGGTGAACAGGTCAGTTGTAGACGTTTGTGTCTGGAGTTCTGCGGGGTTTCTATTTCTGTCTTTCCTGACTTCTGCATTTCTGAGAGCTGGGTGTTCCCTCACCATCTCTCTGTCTTTCACAAGCCCATGTCTGACAAAAAAGGCTTCACGGGCAGGGCACAAGCCTTCCACATGTGTTGATTGACTGCCTAACAAACTGGCTCTGAGACCTCAACCAAGATCTTTCTAGAAGCCGCAGGCAGACCCATGGACCCATTAGATTCCATCAGGTTCCCCTGCTGAAGCTGTTCCCGAAATCACTCCCACGCCAACAAAAAGTTACCCGCATATGCAAATGATGTTGGAGATGTAGGGAGCAGGGTTGGTAAAGGGGGAGTAGAAAGGGCTTCTGGTTCATCTAGGAAGGCTTTCTGGTTGTGGGGGGGGTGTGCTGTTGAAGCTGTAATTAAAACGGATGCAGTTTGATAAAAATGAGAGAAGGGTGTGGTTTTAGGCCATAACCCATCCTTTCCTGGTTCAGGTCCTCACTTGAGTCATTCCAGAGTTCCCCTGCCAGCCCCTGGGAAGGTTCCAGTGCATGACATGTCTCAGGAAGCTATCGAGGTTCCTAGAAAACCACCCACAGAGAGCAGATCTACCATCTCCACCCCCAAATCTTTCTTAGAAATCCTACCTGCAGCTAGGAAGGAACAGATCGGAGGTCAAGGATTAAGCAATAACCAAATACTGGGTTTGGGGCACCCCCGTAATAGAAATCTGGTTTCTGGTCAGAGCCACTTGCTGGCACCTATTCCCTGGGGGAGGACACAGGACAGATGTGGGTTGAGCCCGGCGGGGAAGGGGGTGTTTGAGGGGCTCTCCGACGTCACCATCTCTCGCTCAGCTGGCAGAGTGGGGCCGGCTGGGCCAGCTGCTCTCCCAAGCGCTCGCCTTCCTGTTTTCCTCTTGGGACTTTGAGAGGGAAATCTAAACCGTGTGTCTCTGATTCATTACTGTGAACTCATCAAGTTGGTGTTTGGCAAGAGTCCTTGGATATTTTGGAAAGAGCTTTTGGTTTGGTTTCGTTTGTTTTTGTAATGTTTTTCCTTTGAAATAGGAAGTACGTTTTTGCCGAGAGTAAAACAACAAACTAGATTGGAGTTTGGATCAGAACATAAGAAGAAATTTAGATATTATCCTTTTGTTTCTCTATTTTTGACTGTGCAATACAAAATAAGTAATAGCTAACATTTAACCTTGTGGATTGGGTCCTATTATTATCATCTCCCACCTACAAATAACAAAACTAAGGCCAGAAGAGTTAGGTGAATCGCCCAAGTCCAAAGAACCGGGAAGTGGTAACCTGATATACCCACACGGTGCCAAGGGCCCACGATGATACTTTGGGGGACTTAGAAAAATGTTTTAATTTCTTAATTTCTTTAATTTTTAATTAAACTCAGAAGGAAAAAGTGAATTTTTAGATCTGAAGATAATGTTTGAATACATCATAGAAATATTCATCTTGGGGCACCTGATGGCTCAGTCGGTCAAGCCACTGCCTTTGGTTCAGGTCATGACCTCAGGGTTCTGGGATCGAGTCCAGATCAGGTTCATTGCTCAGTGGGGGCCTGCCTCTCTTTCTTTCTCCCTCTGCCCCTCCCCCCATGCTCGCTCGCTCTCTCTCTCTCTCTCTTTCAACTAAATAAATAAATAATCTTAAAAATATATTTGTCTTTATACCAGCATAGCCATGTAAGTTGTAATTATTTTAGAAGCAGCTCTTGAGTCGGGTGCCAGGTGGAATTAGAACACAATAGTAGCAGCCGGTGGTGGAACTGCTCAAATATGAGCTGATCGCTGGGTACAAAGTGACTCAGACACCACCTTACCCCCTCCCAGGGGGAGCCAGGCCCCCATCCGAAGTTCGACAAAGTACTACCGGGTCTGCTCGGGGAAAGTTGTGAGAGGCTTCATGAAGGAGTCGGTTCTGAGCAAAGAGGCTTAAACATGAAAGGAGAGAAATGAGAAAGTGGAAGCATTTGTGGGAATGCGGACGTCACTCGTATGGGGAAACTGAGGCAGCTGAGAGGTTGTGTTGGTCATCAGCTGACATTCAGTTCCAAAACTACTTTTGAACATTTTTCTTACACGTTTCACATCCAGGACTCATATTTAATCACTAACCTCCATCAGTAGTACTGAAGGCCTAATTGCTACTTAAACTCACAAATGATTATCTTACGTAACAGGAGGAAAAACAGGACTTCTGTTTTGTTCATAGTTCTCTCCTGTTAGATATTAACTCATATTCATTCTTTAGTAGTTAGTGTCCACCAGTTATTAGCAAATTGTCCTAAAGTTCATAAGAAACCTTCTCACTTCCTTATTTTTGCATCATAGTGACATACTAAGTTTTGCAGGTTTCCATGGGGCAGACTGGTGGTTTACAAACAGGGCTCCTCAGAGATAGAGCTTGGTAAAGATGCCCAGAGCTGGGGGCATCTGCCTGCTTTAACCTGAATATTAGATTGATTGATTGATTGATTGATAGATAGATCGATAGCCAAGGACTTCCAATAAATAAGAATAGCTTCCATCTACACCACCTGCTCTCTGTGCCCGGCACTGTTCCCAGCGCCTCATACGCATTAGCTCACTTGATTCTCACAATAACCCTATGTGATGAGTACTGCCCTTACCCCCATTTGACAGATCAAGAAACAGAGGCCAGAGAGGTCCAATAACTCACCACGGTCATAGCACAAGATCTGAATCCAATTTTGTTCTGTGTGTTACCCACTCACCATGAGGCCTCTGCATCTGCCATGTTGCAGCCTGCTGGTTAGGGATGTTCCTGGGCCTCAGGTCCCCAGTGGTACCCTCCAGTGGGCCTCTCAGCCTCATTCTGGTCCTTCCTGTTTGGTAGCTGCAAGTGGCACCTTGTGCTGTGTGCAGGGCTAATTGAGAATGTAGACCCCAAGGAAGACCCAGGGCCTGAGGGCCCACAGGAGCACACAGTGGGCCTTCCTCACAGTGGACAAAGCTCGGGCAAACCGAGCCTTGAGGGAGCGTCAGGGCTGTATCTTATTAACACTAACAACTTACCAACACTAATAACTCATAACTTACTGTATCTTACTAACACTAACAACTTACCAACACTAATAACTCATAACTTACTATATCTTACACTAATAATTACTGTGACCAATGGCATTTATAGCCAGTTGCTGTTCTAGACCTTTCACACTCATGATCTTATTTAACCCTCAAAGCAACTGAGCGGGCAGGTATTATGAGTCTCACTGTCCAGGGGACACTGAGCCATCCGGCAGGTTGAGTGACTCCCCAGAGGGCACACTATCTCCCCCGTACCTTCTACCAGGCCACAGTACCTCTGCTCCCTACGTGGCCACCACCCCATACCCACCAAACCCATTTGTGCAGAAGTTCCTCCATGAGTGTTCTCGGGATCTTCCTTTGCTTCTGTTCCTGCCTCCGACGGTCAGTTCCTCAAAAAGGTGAAAAGTTCTATTCACCAGCTCTCTTTGTGTACCCGCCCCCCCACCAATGCCCAGGACCCCACAGGAAGTTCTGGGTAAGTTGAACTCTAGTGAGATGCTCCAACTTCATGGTTCTGCTTGCATCAGCAGCTGGCATCTCTGGTCGAAATGCGGAATTAGGGGCACCTGGGTGGCTCAGTCGTTAAGCATTTGCCTTCGGCTCAGGTCATGATCTCAGTGTCCTGGGATCGAGCCCTGCATCCGGCTCCTTGCTCAACGAGGAGTCAGCTTCTCCCCTCCTCTCTCTGTCTACTTGTGTTCTATCTCTCTGTCAAGTAAATAATTTTTTTTTTAAATGGGAAATTAAGGACCCAGCCTCAAATCTAGTTTTCTGTTCCTTTATCCCTCCCCCAAACCATTTACTTGGGGAGACAAGCATAAAGCATATATCTACCCAAACGCCCCCAAAATGTCCCTACAGGTGAGTGTCCAAGACCCAGCCATTTAAATCATCACGCAAATGAGGTGGCAGCCTGTGAGGTGGCCAGAGCCGTCTCCGCCCACACCCAGAGGGAACGCAAATACTGCCAGGCCAGCCTCAGTGCCCCCAGCTCATCCCTGGCCTGATGACTCAGGGAGAAACCATGCAACAATTTACTCAGCAGCCTCTCGATTTCCCTGCCCGTCCTCCCGCACCCGCACCTGCATCTGGCATAGACAGGGAGAGGTGGTAATAAATGGGCTGTTCTCAGCTGTCATGGCTGGGCAGCAAAAATGCCCGCTCAGCCTGATTCATGAAAACACACTCCCCTACCTCTGAGTGATCCCTGGGCGTGCAGGGGTGCAAGGGGGCAACTGGGGCTGGGCTCAGCTTTGGTCTTGGGAAAGCGTCATTCATCTGTGTGGAGCACAGATTGTGACAATGGAGCACCAAAGTTTCCTTTTCCGCCATCTACAAAGACATGAATTTCTTTTTTATTTTTTTAATTTTTTTTAAGACATGAATTTCTAAGCAAATTAATTCTATGATTAGTTTGTGTCTTCAGTGCATACATGGTGTGCACTTGGTGAGGACTGGGGCAATAACTAAAGACGGTCCTTGGTGACAAGAAAAAAATGGGTAAGATAATCAGTTGTAGCATCTTCGCCTATGAGAGAGAATCAGGCATTTCCAAGCCGTCCCAAGGCCCCATAGCTCAGCAGGAAAACAGACCTGTGACTCGCAGTGTCTCCCTCTTTGCAGGAGCAGATCTGTGGGACCTCCTTCTTCAACTGTCTGTCCCTCCACTCACTAAACATGCATCTGTTTGAAAGAAGCAAAAGCCATTGAACATTTAAATAACTTATCTTCTAAAAGCCCAGACTCTGCTCTCTACCTCGGTTATTCTGAATGAACAAGATGGCCCTACAGAATGACTTTGTGAAGAATCACAGGGTCTTTGGAATGTATCAAGTCCTTGCCACTCAGTTCTGTCCGCAGACCGGCAGCACCACCATCACCTGGGAGCTTTCGAGGAACAGAGGCTCTGCAGCCCTCTGATCTCCTGGGGCAGGATCTGCAGTTTAACGAGATCCCCAGTCTCTTCAGGTGCCCACGGAAGTTCCAGAAGCCGGGCTGGGTTGGGTTACACCTTCATAGGCAGTGACTTCCCTTGCAGAGTTTTGCTCTGCTCCAATGATGCTACCAGGGACTGGTCTTCTCTGAACAGGTGCTGCATTTGGGGGTGGGGGGGCATCCAGTTCTGGGGCTCGCTGAGGATGGGGGCGCAAGGAAAGAACAACCCAAGGTATGAAGGACAGAGCACAAGGTGGGGTGTGGGGACCATGACCTCGGCAGCTGGCCTGTAGGTGGGGAGGAACAATGAGGGGAAAAGCCCAGAAAGCAGATTCTCCCAGGGGGTAGTGGGCAGCAGGGAGGTGGGGTCCACACCCCGTGAGGGGAAGCATCTGTCTTCAGTACAGGTGGTGGTAATGGAAGAGAAAAACCCCTTCAGGATCAGCACAGTGATCCGGGAGGTCTCTCTTTCAGCTCAGCACATGGTGGGGAGGGGTAGGGCTATTGGCTGGGGCTAGGGAAAGGTCAAAGGCAAAGCCAGGCTGAGAGAGAGCTGGGTCAAGGCCCAGTTCATCACTCCTGGAGTGTCTGTTCCTAATCTGCACTAAGAATATGAGAGAAATAGGCAGTGCTCCACAGGCAGGGAGATAAGCCTGGGCTTCTGAGCCTCTGGCTGCAGAGCAGAGAAAGACAGAGGCAGATCAAGGCTGGCTCTGAGTTGAGACCACCCATGCCACCTGCTGCACAGGCAAATGTGTGTCATTTTCTTGGGACAAACCCTGAGCCCATAAGATGAGCACAGGCAACAGCCACACCCCCTTCACTCCCCTAATAAAGTGGCATTCCTTCCCCTCAGCATTTCTCAGACAGAAGGCAGACTTGAGCTTCCTGAGTCCCCCAGACTGCAAGGATGTATACTGAGGGCTGTGAGCTCCCTGTTGAATTTCTCTTTCTTAACCGTAATAGATGGAGGCAGCCCTCACAAAGCCTTTCACAGTCTCCCCTCTCTCGCCCCTTGAATGCACTTGGCATAGCTGGGAGGTTTCAACGGTCAGACCACCAGCTTTAAGCTACCGCTGGGGTAAACTAATATCCAGTCTATATCCAGTTCCTTTGGAAGGTCTTCTCTACTCTAACGCAGTAGCTGAGTCGAAACCTCAACACTACATCTTGTGTATGTGTCACAGGGAAAAGAAAGCAACTAGGAAGGCCCTCAGTGTTGATCAATATTGGTTCTGTAAATAAGAGACATCCGTTGTTGAGATAGGATACAGTGGTTAAAAAGAATGAGTCTGTCTCAGTGTGTGAGCGTGAGATGGTGTCCAAGATGTATCTAGTATTGTCTTATTTGTACCTAAAAGGAGAGGGAAAGATGTTCACATAGATGTCTTTATGCATAGAATATTTCTGGATGTATATACTAGAAACCAGATTATCCACTGCTTTTAAGTAAGGGGCTTTGAAGGTTAGAGCTGGAGAGGGAAGACTTAGTTTTTACTGCACACCATTCAGTAGTCCTGAATTTCTGCGTGTGTGTGCACATGTATTTTCTGTGTATATATAATATATAAACATATATAAAGATATATCTGATGTATATATGTGTATATGTATCCCCATTACATTTTCAACTCCCAAAGAATTAGTCATTTAAAATGGTGATTATGAAGATTAATGTAGCAACACGGAAAATTTTATGACATAATGTTAAGTGAAAAGGGCAAGATTCAAAGTCATTATGTGCATTCTGATTTCAATCATATGAAGATAAGGAGATGAACAAAATTTAAGAGCAGTTTTATTATAGTGCTGGAATTTTCCATGCTTATAAAAATCAACAACAAAGTGGAGGTATAATTTATATACAATATAATACCTATCATTTATAAGTAAGTGCACATTTGGATGAAATAGAACTATCACTACAATCGAGTTACAGAATATTTCCATCAGCCCCAAAAGGTTCCTTGTACCCCATCCCACTCAGTGCTGGGATCAGTCCCACAATCAATGATGTGCTTTCTGTCACTATAAATTGGACATGACTTTTCTAGAGTTTCATAAACATGGAATCTTTAGCATGCACTCTTTGTGTCCTGGCTTTTCTTTTACTCAGCATATTGCTTGTATCCATCCTCCCCTTCTTCCTTAGTAACCAAACCCTCAGTAAAAGATTATACCTCCTAACCCTCCTTGAAACTAGATGTGACCATATGATAAAATTATGGTCAAAGAAACCCAATTAAAAGGGTCTTCTGGAAAGTCTATGTAAAAGTGAGAGACAGATACCCACTTTCTTTTCTTCCCCTTTCTATAGCTCTTGGCCTGGAATATGGACCTGATGAATGGCACTCCAGCCGCCATCTTGGAATATGAAATGACAATAAGGAAAAGGAGCCTGGATCTTTGATGCCATAATGGCACTGCCATACCAGCTTGACTCCCTTCCCCTTAAGCAGCTTTTACATGGAAAAAATACATATCTTGTTCAAGCACAAATATTTTGGGCTTTTTTGCTAAATTTGTGGTTGAAACTAACTCTAAATGTACCGTAAGCCTTCAAGCACAAGTTGACGTTTTAAAACATTACGCAAATGTTTGATTAAACATTAATTTTAATTTTAAAAATAAACCTTTATACCAAAATCTTACAAAAATAGTTCAAGAAAAACACCATAGACCACTCTTTCTCATGAACATAGTTGCAAAAATTCCTTTTTTTAAAAAAGATTTTATTTATTTATTTGACAGAGAGAGACACATCGAGAGAGAGAACACAGCAAGGGGACTGGAAGAGGGAGAAGCAGGTTCTCCGCTGAGCAGGGAGCCCAATGCGGGGCCCGATCCCAGGACCCCAGGATCACAACCCGAGCAGAAGACAGACGCTCAACGACTGAGCCACCCAGGCACCCCATAGTTGGAAAAATTCTTAACAAATTGTTGGTAAATTGAATTCAGCAACATTCAAAAAGAATAATGTACCATGACCAAATGGAGTATATCCCAAGAATGAAAGTTTGATTTGACATTCAAGAATAAATTAATATAGTTGACAGTTTTAACAGAAAAAAAAAAGATTTTTAAAAATCAAACCATCGGGGCGCCTGGATGGCTCAGTGGGTTAAGCCTCTGCCATTGGCTCAGGTCATGATCTCAGGGTCCTGGGATCGAGCCCCGCATCGGGCTCTCTGCTCAGCAGGGAGTCTGCTTTCCCCTCTTTCTCTGCCTGCTTGTGATCTCTCTTTCTGTCAAATAAATAAATAAAATCTTAAAACAACAAAAAAAAAAATCAAACCATCATCTCAGTAGGTGCCGGAAAAAAACATTTGAAAAAATTCAGTATTTCCTCATGACTAAAAACTGCCAGCAAAGTAAAAATAGAAGTGAACTTCTCAACTTGATAAAGGGTAATTCTGGAAAAACAGAAAACAAAAAACCCTACAGCTAGCAATATACTTAATGATGAAAGACTAACTGCTTTCCCCCGATGTAGGAAACAATGAAATGATGATTACTTTTAATGCACGTATTAAATATTGTGCTGGAGTCCTCAGCCAATGTAAAAAAGAAGAAGAATTAAAAGGCACAGAATTTGGAAAGCAAAAAGTAAAACTTTCCCTATTTACAGGCAACATGATTATCTACATAGAAAATCCCAAGGAATCAGAAAAATAAAATCCAACTAGAATTAACAAGTAAATTTAGCAAGGTTAAAGAATACAAGATCAGGGCACCAGGGTGTTTCAGTCGTTAATCAGCTGCCTTCAGCTTAGGTCATGATCTCAGGGTCCTGGGATAGAGCCCCACATCAGGCTCTCTGCTCAGCGGGGAGTCTGCTTCTCCCTCTCCCACTCTCCCCCTGCTTGTGTTCCCTCTCACTGTGTGTCTCTCTGTCAAATAAATAAATATAATCTTTAAAAAAATACAAAATCAATATACAAAAACCAGCAACAAACAATTGGGAAATCAGAATCTTATAAATTCCATTTACAGAAACATCAGAAAGCAGACAAGACTTAGGGGGCAATTTAATGGAAGGTGTGCAAGACCTTTCTGTTGAGTATTATAAAACATGAAATTTATAAAAACATTATATATAAGCAGAGAGAAATTAAAGAATGCTTAAACAAATGAATAGATATATCACCTTCCTGGACTGGAAATCTCAGTATTTTCAAGATGTTTAATCTCCCCAAATGGATTCACAGATTCAGCACAATCCTATTTGAACACAGCTGTGGTCTTCAGACATTGACGAGTTGATTATTAATTTATATGGAATTTTTAAGATAATACAATGAATCTAAAATAGAATAAAACAAAAGCAAAGCCATCACCGAGGTAGCAGCAAAGAAGGAGGAAGGGCTCGGATCCACTAACCCAGAAAAGCTCCTCAAGGGAGACTGAGCTGGTAGTTAAGTACTTATCAGGTGCAGGTAGATAAGTACTTATCAGGTGCAGACATTCATGAAAGGCATTGATTTACTTAGGTTTTCCTGATCATAAGGAACTAAAATTCATCCCATTTAGTTAAATGAAGGTATTTTCTAGAAGATTAAGTCTCCCAGAAATCCTTAGAGACACCTCATGGATTCTGAGCTTGGAGGGCAGTCCTGGATCCAAAGCTCCTCTTCTGGAGCTCCTCTTCTCCTCAGCTGGACCCCCTAAATCTTTAATGTCATCTCCTGTCTGTGTCCATCCCCTCTCAGCGCCTGCTGTCATCTGCTTTATTCTCTCTACACCTCCGGGAAAGAAGCTAGAAGGATAGGTTAAAACCAGATACAAAAGGCTTTGTTTGTCCAGGCAGGTTGGTTTTTACCATTGTAGCCACTAAAGCTTTTTATACAAGAGAAAGAACTGATCAGATTTGGCTCTGGGGCACATAATTCCATTGGTGTGTGGAGGAGACGAGAGGCAGGAGGTCAGGGAAGAAAGTATTGCAAAGAAGAGAGAATAAAGCTCAAAACCAACGGAACTCAGTGAATGTGGGGTTTGGGTCGTAGCAAGACACATCCTACTCTGGTCAAAAATTTTTCTATCTCCTTAGGAAACAGAAGGAAGGAGAGTTCACGCATCTGCATTTTGCAACAACTCCCCAGTTGATCCTGGTTGAGAACAACTAGTCCAGACAAAGTGGCATCTCTAGGGACAGAGTGAGAACAGAGAGAAGACAGGGATGGATTGGGGGACCGCTGGACCCGGTGGAGCAGGTGTCCAGGTAACTGTAGCTTCTCGCTGAGGAAGCTGGGTGGGTGATGGCTCCATTTGCTAGGCCTTGAGAACCGAAGGTCAGACTCGGTTTATATACGGGACTGGAGGTGAGAGAGGTGGAGAGGGTTACTTCTGCAGGTCCCACAGAGAGCCTAGGAAGTCGGTCGCCCTGAGCGTACCCAGCAGGCAATGCCAGAGATGGGCTGACTCCTGCCTGCGCTTGAGCTTTGCCTCCCTGGGGCAGGCCCTCCTGGCCAGAAAGGTGCTCTCTGGGTGTTAGTCAGTTAGATAGACTCTGAGTCTCAGACTCTGAGCAAGTCCAAGGCAACTTTCTCCCGGTTTTGCTGTAGTGGTTGCCGTGTTATTTAGCATGGACTTCGTTAGCCCTTTGATTAAAATACGCTGGAAGCAATTTCACCAGCGTATCCGACAGGTTCCAGGATTCCACTCTGATGATTCTTCTGAAAAGACTTTAATAAAGGGGCAGTGGGCAGGAATGGGGGGAACGGACAAGGAATGTGGAGGCCCCCAAGGGATTTCAACCGCGGGAAGCTGTTACATGTAGGCCCGACAGAGGGACAGAGGGAGAGGCTGGTGCTACTGAGGCCCAGGGGAAATGGGCTGTGGAGGAAGGGCTGCTCCTGCAGGAGAAGCTACAGGCACAGAGGAAGCAGCCACTGCCAGAAGGAAGGTTTCAAGTCAGAGGGACAGGCAAGAAACAGCCTGGCCAACGTCTCCCTGCTCTCACACTCCAGTCTCCTACTGGTACCTCCGCTGGGTGAACGCCAGCGCGGAGCCAGCCATTGGGAGAGCCCGGGGCGAAGGCCGTGGGGATCGGCCTGCAGATACAGAGAGGCAGGGAAGGCTGGAGAACGGGTCAGGTGCGCAAACTTTGAGATGCACCAGCACAACCACATCCCCCCACCTCACAGCCTGTGCGAGGCAGCGGCTTGATAAGTCTGTGGAAGAACAGAAAAACCACATCCCAGGAAGTCACGATACTTGGATTCTGACAGGCCGGCCCTCCCACACACCGACTGTCCTCAGGGGCGCCCTGCTGGCATCCTGACCTTGACTGCCTTGGCTCTGAAAGAGTAGGTTGGACCACGTGACTTTCAAGGCCTTCCAGCATAGGGTCCCTTGAGCGTGCTGTCAGCCAGCTTGCTCTCTCGCCCGGCAGACGGAGCTGGCCGCTGGGTCCCCGCTCCCGGGGCTGCCCCCCCGTGCCCACTGGGCCCTGAGCCCGACCGAGGGCAGCGCCAGGGAGGGCTCCTGGGGCCGGCTGGCCTCCGGAACTACACAGCCTGCTCCTCTCTTCCAGCGAAGCCCTGTGACCTGCAGAGTCAACCCGGGACTTTCTCAAACGTATTTTTTTTTTTTTTTTTGCTGTGATAAGGTACATTCAAAAAGAAAGAAGAGTGTATTCATCTCCAGAAAGCAGCAGTTCACAGACCTGTGCGCCAAGCTCCAGGTCCTATGCCCCTGCTCAGTTCCTGATAACTGAAGACGAAACTTGAACAGCAAAAGGGAAGTCTCCAGGCTCCTACAGGGTATCAAATCCTGTTTCTACCCAGTTTCAGTTCTTAAAGACACAGGATTCCATATTTTCTCACCCAAGATGCTGGAAGGCCAAGAATGTTCAGTGACCACCAACCACCTTTGTTTGGCCCCCAGGGGTGAGCCGGGGGCCGGGGGGGGGTGACATGGAAGCGCGCCGCAGAGCCTTTCTGAAGCCAGGCTTGGAAAGAGTGTCTGCCTCTTTGTGAAATGCATCATCATCTTTCTCCTTATTCATCTAAAAAAGCAGTCTGGGCAAGTGCACAGATTTGCTCAGCCTGATCTGGGGCTCAGGGAGCCTCTGATGCTTTTACTTTCCTAGCTTCCTGTGGGGGCCCAGATGACTCATCATTTTCTTTTGGAGGTGGGAAGTTCTGTGCACCCTGGCTTCAGGTTCACTCCAAGAGTGGCCTCGAGGAGCAGCCCGCTCCCCTGTTGAGCCTCCGCTGGAGAATAGCCCAAGATTCAATGTATCGGGGTCCTGCTGCCTTCCAAGCATTTATTTGCAAATAGACGTTCAGTTATGTGGTTGTTTTGTGGGCTCTGTGGTTTATTAAAGAGGATGGTGGGGGGGGAGAAGAAAGAGCAATATAAAAAAGAAAAGGTGCCACAGGTGTTAGTAAGGGTGCCCACGCATATGAAAATACACAAGAAAGAAAACAAGGGGATGTGTCCACCGACAGAGAAGATGGAAAATTGTTTCCACAATGGTTCTCTTTAGGACCAAGAAGTTTTTTCACCGAAGTTAGATAACAGAACAAGCAGTAACAATCGAATGGGATGTGTGCTCTGACTCACATCCAGAGTCCAGGAAAGCCCCTTAATCAACTTTGTAGGATCACAGAAGATTGCTGGAGAAAATCACATTTCGTGGTGACGTAAAGGATGGTCGGGAGTTTGAGTTAACAGTAAGGAGGAGGAACAGCAAATCAGAGAACCTGATTCAGGATGATGGAGCCCAGGACAGCAAAACAGGAGAAATGGTCCCAGAGACTCTGCCCCTTGAAGACGACACACTCAGTGTCCATCAGTACACTGCCTGGCTTTCTTGGACTCTGTCCACATGGGGAGAACATTGCCCAAAAACACTAGGGTCATTTGGTCCTGTTTAAAAATAAGCGCAGGGGCGCCTGGGTGGCTCAGTGTGTTAAAACCTCTGCCTTGGGCTCAGGTCACGATCCCAGGGTCCTGGGATGGAGCCCCGCATTGGGCTCCCTGTTCAGCAGGGAGCCTGCTTCCTCCTCCTCCTCCTCTCTCTCTCTCTCTCTCTCTCTGCCTGCCTCTCTGCCTATCTGTGATCTCTGTCTGTCAAATAAATAAAATCTTTAAAAAAAAAAAGTGCAAACAAAGGCAAAGTCAGGGCCCTTGTTCAGATATGAAATGAACAGGGGTTAAAATTTTTACTTATTAGAGATTAAATAAGATTGTAAAGATTAAAGGTCGTTAATCGTTGGGGAAGCTGAGCTCTTATGTAGCCCATTCAAAAGAGAATCCAAAGAACCACCATATTTACAGATTCGGAATATTGAACTGAACACACCCATGGAAGCATGACTGGTTTCTCAAGGAGGAGGGAGGGAGAAAAGTAAACTGACTTCGAGGAACAGGACACCATTTGCATGTCTAGAGATGAGAATCAGTTTGCGTTGTTACCAATTAGGTATAATTTACAGAGTTGTAAAATGGCTCAAAGACATTGAAAGGCTATAATTAGATAACGCCAGGAATGTCTCTCACGACAATACATAGTTTTCCCTTGAGCTTTTCCCCTCCAAGACTGTTCTGCTCAATTCCTTTCTTTTTCCCCTACAGACCAGAGCCACTGGTCTGGTGCGATTCCCGTATCCACCTGCGTACACATGATAAGTCAAATACCCCTAAGCAAATATTAAAGACTTAAAAAATAGTGTTGTACAGCAAATAAAAATATAGTGACTATTTACAGAATTTAAATTGAAGAAAACAAAAAAAAATAAATAAATTGAAGAAAACAACTGAGAGTCTTGTTTCCTGTGTGTTCTCTGCCCCACACCTACCCTTCATCGTCATCAACCTATTGTGCTTTCGACATGATCGTTACAAGATCTTTATGAGGCAACTTCACTGCTGACTTACAGGAATCCTTAATTTAAAACAGGCCGACTGACCCTGATGAAGAATTATAGGAACGAAGGAAGTAGGTTAGGTCCATGCCCTTAAACGGGGAAATAACACTGAGAAATTCACATCACAAATGAAGTAATATTAAATGATGGGGGTATGGAATGGGGGTGAGGGCTTACATGGAATGAGGACTACGGAAGAAGTAACCATTCATTCCATCAATCACTCAGACGGGTATTTCAGGGCTTACCATGTGCTAGCAATCATGGTAAACAACCAGGGATATATGGATGAATAACGCAATCCCTGTCCTATAGTTATTTACAATCTAAGTAGGAATGTTACCGGTTCAGATCAGATGGAGAAAATCATTCTCTCTCCCCTCCTCAAATGGAAAAAGTCTGGAGGTGGGATTTCAGAAGTTATATGTTAAGGTGATTCTCTAAGATACGTATGTGTGTTGAGGGTTATCTGTCCCTTGCAGGTCCTTGTCCCCCCCACCCCACCCCCGACCCTGACTCACACACACACACACACACACACACACACACACACAAAATGGACACTTAACTACTGATCATTTAAACAATAGCTAATTCAGGGGCGCCTGGGTGGCTCAGTTGTTAAGCATCTGCCTTCAGCTCAGGTCATGATTCCAGGGTCCTGGGATGGAGCCCCATCGAGCCCCACATCAGGCTCCCTGCTTGGCGGAAAGCCTGGTTCTCCCTCTCCCAATCCCTCTGCTTGTGTTCCCTCTCTTGCTGTGTCACTCTCTGTCAAATAAATAAACAACATCTTAAAAAAAACCCAAACAGCTAATTTATAAATTAGTAACAATTAATCATTCATAGTTTTATTTTTAAATAAGTGTTTTGTTATTTACTTCTATAAATAAATGTATTGGTTTGGTACAATCAATCAGTTATTTGAGTGAGTAATTACTAATAAAGTTTAGTAATCATTAATAATTAGCAAATTCACCACAATAGTTCATGAACTACTGCAAGGTACATTCACTGGTTCTTTCCATTCTTTTACCGTGGGATACTGGCCTCCACTGGTGTTCCTCCAACTCTCTAACTTTCTCAATTTCAGAAAGTACTGCCTGGCAGATTGAGCCTTCTGTGGGTTTGTGACATTTGGGAAGGTACTTTTTTGCCTTGCCGCTAGTCTAGAGGAGAGATTGCAAGGAACTTGGGAGGCTTGGGAAACACTGCCACTTTCCAGGCCCCGAGCAAGAACACTTGCTCTGTCCACGAGTGAGGGACTGGAGACTGAGACAGAGGAGAGGATGGTGTCAGAGCTGAACAGAGGCTGATGCCCCGCACAGGGCCACTGATAAACCAGTTCAAGAAAGGTCTCGATAATGGATGGATAGATAAGTAGCAGGTTTTTTAGGGAAATCAGGGAAGTTCCAATTCCATCTCTGGTCTTTCAGGATGGTGTCTTAGAGTGCAAACACTGGACTGTCCCTCGCACTTTCCTCAGCATCGTGGTCGGAATTCTGGGCTAGTGGCCTTTGGACTGATCTTGGATGACATTTCTGATCTTCTCAAGAATATCGGACCCAAAAAGGTCACGCTAGAACACCCAGAAGAGCAGGTGAGCTGCCCCCAGGGCCAAAGCTGGCCCTGAACACCGCTCCAGATTTAAGATACGAGTTCTTCAAGCATGCCACACCAAGTGCATCGGCACCTGCTAAATACACACTTTCAGTGTGGGTCACGCTACTGGTGATGATGCCTATGGTGGTGGACGTGAACCCATTGATTTCCTTTGGTCTCAAATAGATAAGTGGGGGCAATCTCACCAAGGAGGTCTTTTTCCAAGTGGGCAAGGCAGGAAAGATCCCTCGACTCCAAGCATGGAGTGGTTTGCAAACATTCTGGCCTTGGCCAGCACCATTCTCCCGCCTCAAGTTACATGTCATTATTAGGGGGCTTCCAGGTGCACAACCCCCTGGGCATTCAGCATCACTTGCCCAGGAGCAGGAATGCTTTTGGTTCAGAGCTCAGGATCCCCACTCCCCCTCCCCATACTCCTTCCTTCTTTCCCTCTCCCTCTTTTCCCCTTCCCTTCCCTCCTCTCCCTTTCCTCCTCTCCATTTTCCCTTCTTTCTGCTCCCCGGCTTTCCTTTATAAGCCTTGTTGCTGTGGCATGGATGACCCTGCCAGGACTTCCCAGATACCGTGGGAAGGAAGATGTGTCCATGAGATTCAGGGCCGCCCCCTTGTCTTCTAGCTCCTGCTAGGACAGAACTCACAGCCCTGGTAAGTGCAACCCGGATTGTGGAAACCCTAGCGTTCATGGGAAAGAAGAGAGGGGCTTTTGGGTCTCGCTTTCCTGTCCGTTAGTGTCATCATTCTCAACCAAGGTTTGGGGCCCAAACTGGGGCCTGATTCATTGATGGAAACCCCAGGCTTCAAGGCTGGGCTGCAGCAACACAGGGAGGGGCTGCGGACAGGAAGTGGTGTGGCCGTGTGGGTGTGAAGGAAGGGTTTCCTCCCTCTGACACTTTCTATGCTGAAGGGGCCTTTCTCAGCCTTCCTCCCTTCCCTCCACCGGCCCAACACACACCTTCACTGGGGGACTCAATTCAGATGTGGGGCTCCAGGCCGCGCACACAGCAGCCGTGTGAATATAACCGAGTAAATCCAATCCCCGGCAATTTACCGACTTCCCTTGTCTCTCCTGGAGTAATACAGTAGTTCCTCAAATTTATACAGAATTTTTGCTTCTTCAGAGTAGGGGCCTGGGAAGCTGGGATGCCCCAGCGGGGAGGTTGATAAGGGCGTTCTTAGCAGCCAAGGTCAGTGAACGTTTGGTTTTCAAAACTCTTGTCACCATGGCCAGCTCTCCCGGAGGGGACTCGGACCCCAGCACCATGATGCCCTACCCTGAGCTTCCCTGGCTGGGGCTGCTTGACATCACATTTACTGCTCTGACATCAGATGTGGGGGCGGCTCCACTTTAGTGAATCCGCAGCTCGGGGGGAAGGCCCCCGTGTTTAGCAGCTAGTTGGAATCAAGGCCTTGTTAGCAGATAAAGCCATTAGCCTGTCAGAGCAAAGTGACTGGATCCGGGGGTATTTAGGAGGCCCAACTGAAGGGCTTGGTGAATCACTCTGGGAGCATAATGGTTCCAGCTATGATGCCAGGTGGGGACAGAACCCTTTATTAGACAAGCAGGAAAGGTCGAGAAACATCTTTGAAGGGAAGACGACGCGACCGTGAGTACAGCTGTGCACGTGCCGAGTGGGTTATGATTGTGTGATGTGCTCTCAGAGACGTGCGAAGGGCCCCTGAATATACCAGCCGTCGTTCTGGGTACAGATGCAGAAATTATCAGTTCGGGGATAGATGGGAGATGGAGGACCCAAGAAGAGGAGCTCCTTTCTGCTGTGAAGCAGCAGGTAGAGACATGGAGGGAAATGCAGAAGCTAGCGTCGTAATCTGAGGGATGAAAGGAAGACAAGACCTGAAGTGTGGCCATTAGATTTGGCAGCCAGAGCTTATTGGGGACCTGCAGGAGGACAGTTTCAGTGAAGGGGAGGGAGCAAAGCTAGATCTTCTTCTGACAGAGACTGACAGGTAGTCCCCAAATCCCATTTGTCCCCCACTGAGCACATGGCCGAATTTCAATCCCCAATGTCCCTGGTAGCTCAGTGAGGCCATGCGATTGAGGACTGGCCATGGGCTGTGGGTAGAAATGGTATGAGAGAGATCTGCTCCCCACCATCCTCCCTGGGCCCCTTGTCCTGAGTCTCCTGGCCAGAGGAGAGGAGCCAGGGGGCCCCAAGGCCTTGGGGGGTACAGAGCAACTACATGGAAGGAGATGGTCTCTGAATCATGGTGTAGAGCCTGGGGACTCAAGCCCGGGAGGCCAGCAGGTGCAGACACACCGGGGTTCGCAGTGAAACCAGAGAGCAGCCGGCCAGACACGGTGCCAGAAGGGGTCAGAGCAGATCAGCGGGCAGTACCGCTGGAGGACTGTGCCGGCCAGGACCGCCGGAAGTCCCATGGGATCTGGCTGAGACGCGGCCAGCACGAAAGGTGCTCCCTGCAGGGACAGATGGTGTTGGAGGTGAAAGACAACAGCTTCCAAACACTTGCTGGTACAGGCACACACTTTATGTGTTCATACTCACAGCCACGGTGGCTCTGGGACCCTGGCTCTGAGTCTACCGCTCACGAATGGGCTGGTCACCAGCACTACGGTGGGACGTCCTGGCCAGCCTTGTGAGGTACTGACAGGAGGTCATGCCACATATAGACCCCAGGTCCTGCCCTGAGTCACCTCCTGCGACATGGCTTCAGCTTGATGTTCTTGGCTCTGAGGTGGACCAGGAGTCATGTCAGACCCTCTGGGGTTCCGACCTGGTTCTGCTCCTTGCTCTTGGGGGATCTTGGGCAAGGCCTTTCCCCCACTGCCTCAGAGCCCCTTGTCTGCAAAAGTGCACGAAAGAGGCCGGATGATTATGATTTATAAAATGTCTCTTACAAAGAAATGCCACCACTCCCCTTAACAGCTGCATCCGGGAAGCTTCGGCCCAGTTCTGCAGCTGCCTGGGTCTCTAATGGCAGATTCCAATGCCTCTGACCAGAGAAACCTTGCAGCCTGCAGCTGGTGTGAGTTATAAGAGACCCTCACATGAAAGGCCTGGGGGGCAGGAGACACTTGCCCAGGAAAAAGGAGGCCCTCAACAAGTAGCCAATATGTATACTTGTATGAAGTCAGCAAGTTGGTCACCCCTGGGAGGGTCTGGGTTCTCTCTTTTCTTACTTTCTTCTTTTTAACAACCTCATTTATAGCAAAGCATTTTCCTTCTGTTCCCATTTCTTGTGCCCTTTAGGATGGTATGGCTCTGCCCTCCACAACTCCCTTGGTCCAGGGAAAAAGAGAATTGGAAGAGGATGGGGGAGTCCTCTGCCATTTTGCTTTTCTCTCTCGGGCCACCTTTGACTTGTCTTGGTTCTGCTTTTCCTGAAATAATAGTTAGACGGGACTTTTGAAAAGAAATTGCTCTCCTCATCTGCCAAAATATTTGTTTTTTTTTTCAACTAGGGGACAGATTTCCCCATTCTGTTGTGATTCATACTAATTGTCCTCTGATCCAATGCCTACTTTTGGAATGGGGAGGTGGCCCAAGAGTGTACAGAAGAGACAGGAAAACCAGCCTGGAAGAGAACATTGCCCATGAGAGCCCAGCATGGGCGGGGCTGTTGACAGAGACGGAGGGACACCCAAACCAGAAGACAAGCCCAAGTCCTGCCCAGCATGACTATCCCTTCGCGACCCAGCTAGGGTGGCAAGAAGTCCCATCGGCCTTTGCTCTGCAGTTCCCTAAAGGTGCCTCCTGCATCAAGCCCAGCTATGACCACGGGGACGATGACCAGGAGGGGGAAGCAAGACCCAGGAGCCACAAAACAGCCTAAGGAGACAGAAGGCGACCACCTCTCCAGGACTAGGAAACATCCTGTCTTTCTAAATCCTAAGAACTTGGCCGAAGGAGAGATCATAACCACCTTTATTCTCCAAATTCTAGAGAAAATAATTCTGCACAACATGGAAACTACTAGCCGCCAGAGTGGACTAAAGGGACTCCCGAGAGCAGGCTCCCGGCCCGGATCCACTCAGGGCTCCGAGAGGTGCCCTCAGGAGCATCCTGTGGTAGCTGTGTGCTGAGGACACGGCCAGGAGCTCCGAGGAGGTGACCTGGCCACCGGTTCCCCCTGGACACAGACACGGAGGGAACCCTTCCCCCACCAGGTGTGAAGAAGACCAAGGCTCCTCCGTCGGCAGAGGAGGACGAGCCTCGGGCTTCATCGGGGCAGGCAGCCAGCCACAGGGTCCGGCCGGGGCACCGGCACAAAGTTCATGGGGCACAGCAGCAGCGGACACATCTTCTCGTGCTCCCTCAGTGCTTCGCTCAGGTGCTTTAGCTCCTCTGTCAGCTTCCCGATCTCTCGCCGCAGCACAGTGTTCTCCTGCTCCAAGCACTCGTACTCCTGCACAGAGACACGGGGTGGGTGACGTGGTGGCTGCAGCCCCATTCCCTCCTGGGATGCGGGCCTCCATTCCGGGAGAGCCCCACCAGGATGAAAGGTCCAAGAGGGCAGGGCTGTGCTTTTTGAACCGGCCTGACTGAGATACGATTTACATCAAATAGAATACACCTGTTTTACAGGTCTCGCGCAGTGAGCTTTGGTAAATGTCAACGTGCATCAAGAGAATGTTCCCGTCACTCCTAAAGGTTCCCTTGTGCCCCTGTGCAGCCTGCCTCCCCTCCCCCAACTGCTGAGCAGCTCTGGGAAGATCTCTGTTGGGGTCACTGCTGTGGGCCCAGCTCCTGGAGCAGTGGCTGAAACACAATACACGTTTGCTGACCGCGTGAGTAAATGAATGAAAGTATCCCTTGCCTTGGCTCTGCCCTCGACTCTCACCTGTGAAGTTTCCACCATAGCGGAGTTTGCAGAGGCTTACACCTGGAGGGGCTCATAGATACCCCTCAGCCCAACCCACCCAACGTAGAAACCGGACATCCAACTTGGGCTGGGCACTCTTTTCTTCAAAGGACGGTCCCTGCCTTTCCTGAGCTGCTCTATTAGTAAAGCTCCTCTTTGCACTGATACAAAATCTCCCGCTCCTTCAAACCCATCCATTGGGCTTGGTTCCACCTTATGGAACCACACAGAGTAAACTCAATACTTTTTCAACATCGCAGTTCTTGTAATATTAGGAGATAGCCCCATACCACTTCCCCTTAGGTATTCTCTAAGCTCAACTGTCTCAGGTCTCCTGAGCGCCTTGGGTTTTAGGACTTCTGGTCCTTCTGTCCTCCTAGGGGTCAGCCCAACACACACTGTCACCTGCCAGGATCTATCTGGCGAAGAGTCATTCCCAAAGTGATTCTGGGGATGGCTTGACCATGCACAGGGAGCTGCACGGAGGTGGCCGGCCCTGGGGCTGGACCCAGGCCTGCAACCACCTCACCCTGGAGACTCTCCCTGAGCTTGCAGAGAAGTGCGAGCCCCGTCTGCCTCTGCTGCTCCTCTGTCTATATTTGGACGACGACTGATGTTCTGAAGATTAAGGGTGGGCTCTACATCCACTTCTTCTGACTTTCACTGCGGTCACTTGGGCGTCTTCCAGCCTAGCAAAGTCTTTCTGAATCGTAACGGGTCAGCTCACGGATCATGATACTACACAGCTATAAGCTGCCCATTAACTTGATAATTAGGTCTTCCTTCTCTTCCTCCGAGTCACTGGTAAGTTCTACAGTACTTGGCCAATGGCAGAGCCGCAGGGCATGCCCATAGAAATCATCTTGAAGCTGAGAGCCTTATTTAAATATATTTTTAAAAGATTTTATTTATCTATTTGATAGACAGAAATCACAAGTAGGCAGAGAGGCAGAAACAGGTAGAGAGAGGTGGGGGGAGGAAGTCCCTGCTGAGCAGAGAGCCCGATGCGGGGCTCGATCCCAGGACCCTTAGATCATGACCTGAGCTGAAAGCAGAGGCTTAACGACTAAGCCACCCAGGCGCCCAACGTTATTTAAATCTTGCTGCAATTTTGTTTACCATGCATTTCCTGACATGAGGACCCAGCCTTATTATTATCCACCACATCTTTTCTCTTAACTAGTAAATTTTCAAAAATATCACTAAAAATTTAAGTCTGATCTTTTTACAGGCCCCTAAAGCACATGCAAATTCTCAACTCTGGCCCTTTGCTAATGCTGTTCTCTTCCACTGGAGTATGTTCCTCCATTTCTGTGTGAGCCCAGCTTAAGCCCACCACCTCCAGGAAGGCTTCCCTGATCACAGCACCTAATTATGAACACAACCCTCATTATGTGTTCTAGTCAATCTCATATCACATTCAATCTTACTTATACTAAATAAGATCGCTTCCCAAAGATCAGAAATGTATAGCACCTAGGAGCCTCTGCTACCCTCTCCTGTAGCTGCGCCTGATGGGCCACCGCCCAGTCACTCCTCTGCCTCCTTCTCGCACTGGCTTCCTTCCCTCCCCACCCCTAGGCACCAGAGGTGCTGCACACAGAGGCCTGTCTGAGCCTTCCCCAGGCAGGCCCTCTGGGTAGTCTGAAATATGCTCCCAGGCAGCAGGCAGCACACACCCCCTGCCCCCACCCCGCAGGCTGTCCCAGGTCAGGCCGGCTTCATTAGCCCATGGGCCCCCTTCCGCCTTCAGCCCTGCTGCCAGCCCCACTCCTCACGCTTTCCTTGGGCCTCTCGGAAGCTCTAGTCCTGGAGCCCGAGTTCCATCTACAATGTGGCAACAAGCCCTCCATGGGCCAGGGGAGGCGGTGGACGGGAAGACAGTCATCGAGGGAAGGCTGCCTGCAGCCGCAGGACGACGGGCTACAGCTCTGTGGAGCGTGTGTACACACACAATGCACACATGCACATACTCACACACACAACTAGACACACATACACACACACACACAACTAGACGTGCTCCTCACCTCCCAGTAAAATGGAGAATAGATGTGAATGGTTCCAATGAGCAAACATTTTAACTAGATTCCAAAAAACAGGAAAGTCTCTTGCTGTGGCAGAATATTCCATTTCTGTATTAGCTTGTTTGCTTGTTGAGTTTTGGGGCAGGATGCCGCGAGCTCCTGAGCCTTATCTCTGGAAACCAGGAGGGGCCACGCTGCCTAATGTCTTCCTGAAGTAACACTGCTTCCCCCAAACTTCAGCCCACCAGGTCCCCTGTTTGCCTACTCTGTGGGGACTTTCTCTTCTGGGATTTGACTTTTACTCATCAACCTGCTAAGGGACTTTCATGGAGCTAAGGGAATAAAAAGGAGAGAAGAAGTCAAGATCTTCTGGTGAGATCAAACAACAAAAATAAAAGGAGGAGGGGCACCTGGGTGGCTCCGTGGGTTAAGCCTCTGCCTTCAGCTCAGGTCATGATCTCGGGATCGAGTCCCGATCTGGGATCGAGTCCCACATCGGGCTCTCTGTTTGGCAGGGAGCCTGCTTCCTTCTCTCTCTCTGCCTGCCTCTCTGCCTACTTGTGATCTCTCTGTCAAATAAATAAATAAAAATCTTTAAAAAAAAATTAAAAAAATAACAAATGGAGGAGCTGGGGCGAGTGGAGAGGAGATGAGAGGAAATGGGGGTGAGCGGGGAGTAAGACCCACTTCACACCGAGAAGAAGTTACCCGACTTGACAAACATAAAAAAACATCTTACAGTGCGCAGACCCCACCCCCACCCCCGACAAGGAATTAGCTGGCCCCAAATGTCAACAGTGCCTAATTCAAGAAACCCTGGTCTGGGCATCTAAGGGAGGTTGACTGGGGAACGAGGGGCTGTCTGGGGGTATCCAGGGTCCAGGATGAAAAACTGGCAAATGAGCTAATGTGTGTCCCTGGGGCCAGAGGTGACGGTGAAGGCAGAAAGGAAATGAGGGGTGGAAAAGGCCATCAGAAGGGCACAGCCACACACAGACCCCATTTCACAAGCGAAGAAAGTAAAACTCCAAGAGCCACAATGACTTTTCCAAGGTCGTGCAGGCTTGGAACCTGACTTCAAGGTCAACTGCAGCCCTTGAGCAAGGAAGTAATTCTGCTTTCACTTGGCAGTGCCTGGCCCCAAATTTCCCCGTGGTGGTTACCAGCAGTAAAGGGCTGTGAGTGCTCAGGATTTTACAATAAAGCCTATTCCCTAGCCCTACCCTGAACTTCCCAGCAGACAAATTGTGTCATCAGGGAGGGCTCTACAAATTGGTGTCATCATCAGTTTCTGAACCAAGGGGCGACGACTCGAAGCATTCTCTTAGAACATGCAACAGCTGAAGAAGCTGTGACAACACAGACCACAACCAAATTGCCCAAGAAATCTGTCAGTTGGTGACATTTGGGGTTCCTGAGGATGGCATCACTGCCTTCCTTTTCTGACTCAACGTTCTTTCTCAGTCTTACACCTTGGGCTGCCTGGCTTGAACCAGTCTGACCCACTTCTGAGACACAGTTCTCCCTGCTATAGAGCTGGACTGTTCACGCACATCCTTATTTGTGGATGTGGACTCAGGCGTGTGCCCAACATTCAGAGATGAACAGGGACTGAAATCCCCCTGAGAGGTGTAAGTGCCTTGACAGGATAATTCGAAAAGCCACAGTGAGCGCTGAGGTACGGACACACACGTGTTAGGAACAGCTTCTCGGCACCACACTCGGGCTTCCAGCAACAACCTCCCTGAGGGAAAACTCAGACTGAAGAGTGACCCCAGCCTCCCTCTGGCAGGGCCTACTCAGGCTCTCCCAGCCCTGCCCTCCAGGGAGGCCCGGCCCCAACGGACTGTCCCTCCTGTCCCCCAAGATGGAGAACTAGGAGCTGGGGGAGGTAGCCCAGAGGCTTCTAGAAGCTGGGACTGGAGGAGGTTTCTCAGGGTGTCGGAGGTAAGGGGGACTCAAGGTGAGTGAATGAGGTGGGTAGGAGAGAAGGGTGGGAACTCTAAACAAGCTCCAGATGGTCCCCTTCGTGGTATTCAAGGAAGGCAAATAAAGACCCTGAGTTCCTCTGAGAGATGCACCCATGTCATCCCACAGGATGGGACTGAGTACAGAAAGGACTGAGTACAGCCCTTCTCATGGCCAAAACTCCCCAAGGAGTGGCGGTAGCCCTGGCTACCAGGTGGCAGCTTTCTGGACCCTTTAGTGTCTCTGAGAGAGAGGGACTGATCCTATGTTTGAGGTTTCTGAGAACTGTATCTGGTTCCCACGTGCCCCATCCTTGATGGGTCTTGCAGCCCGAGGAGGCCTTGACGGCTTTTCTGCCATGACCCAGAGCAGTGTGCTAGGTGCTCTGCCCTCAACTCACTTCCTGGAGCAACTAAAACAATTCTTCACTACATTTTTAAACCAGACCCACCCTCAACATGCATATTTTTTTTTCAAAGTTTAAAAAAATACTCCTTTTTTTTTTTTCACTATATTTACTCCCCCCGCCCCCCCGCCATGTTGGCCCTGCAGAACAAAGATTCCCATAGCTGGGATGCCTTCCCTGGAAGGAGGTGAGGAATTAACATGAGAGCTATTATTCATGTGCTACCCTTCAACCCAGAGATGACATTCCTCTTCTATAGCAGGACTGGGATGTAGTTCCATTTTCCTGAGCCGGCCACCTGCTCCCCCACTGCCCCCTGTGATCAATAACACTAGTATGTAGCTAGTGACAGTAAAGATGGGGGCTATAGCTTTGGGGTCTATATATGGATGGACCCACTGTCCTGTCCTCCTGGACACTGAGTTTCTCAATAAGACTGGCCTTGATGAGGTGATCTGCCAGCGATGGGTCAGCAGGATCTACTCTTCCTGCTCCACAGAGGTAGAGAAGGGAGTTTTCTCCCATGGAGGGAATGGGTTTCAGATCAATTAGCCGCATTTCCCAAAACAGCACCTGCCATATCTTGTCATGTGACATGGTATACAGACCGCAGAAGAAGCTAGGAACCCTACAGAAGGGGGTCCCCCCCCATGGTTCTAAGAGGGATCAGGCAGGAGTAAATGTACCACCCTAAATTTCCCAGGCATCTGGCTCATTTGGGTATCAAATTCAACAATGACAGATACTGAGAGAAACCGTCTTCTTTGACCCTGTAGGATTTATGCTACCCTCTGAGTTAGGCTGAATAAGGGCCTCCCAAAGATGTCCCAAATATATCTACATCCAACCTCTGGAACCCGTGAATATGTTACCTTATGTGGTTAAAAAAAAAAAAAAAGAAGAAGAAGACCTTGCAGATATGATTAAGAATCTGAATGTGGGGAGATTATCCTGGATTATGCAGGTGGATCCAATGTAATCTTAAGGGTCTTAGTGAAAGAAAAAGTCAAGAGTCAGAGGAGATGTGTCAGAGGAAGTGTCAGAGTAATGCAGCATGAAAAAGACTTAACTAGCCAGTGCTGGCTTTGAAGATGGAAGGGAACCACAAGCCAGGGAACACTGAGAAGCTTCTAGAAGCCAGAAAAGGCAAGGAAATGGATTCTTCTCTGGAGCCCCTGGAAAGAATACAGCTCTCTTGACACCTTGATTTTAGCCCCGTTGAGACCCATTCCAGATGCCTGACTTCCAAAATTGTAAGGTAAGAAACCTGTGTTGTTTTAAGCCACCAAATTTGTCATAATTTATTACAAAGTCCATAAGAAATGAATATACTTTCCTTGAAAACTCCTATGGTTTAAAAAATAGGAAGGAGATCTTATTCCTCTCTTTGTGACCTAGCATCAAGGCCTTGTCCATGGTAGTGCTAACAAATATTTGTGGAACGAATCTACCTGCTCTTGCTCTGTGGAAGGTCTTATCGTCATTTAGCCACCACCACACACATCATCACTTGGGACTTACAATTGAGTGTCCCCTAGTGTTTCCTTATATTAATGCACCTGGCTTGGACAAGAAGCTTCTTGAGGGGCCTGGCTGTCCAGCTAGCACACAGGGTCTGAACGCAGGGCCATGCCCTAACTGGGCGGCAAGTGCCCTCTGGGGTAATCCGGTACCATGAGGCTAGAACCAGGACTGCTTCAAACGCAAGGGGAAAGGAAGAAAGGAGACAAAGGACATTCCAACTCCTCTGTGGGACGTTTACAGGACCAATTCAGGCTGGGAAGGATCTCGTCTGACCCTATCTCCTTTTAGGGCCCAGCCTTCCTGCTTCCAGGAGTCTGATATTCGTAATTCATGCCCACTGTGAATTTCTATCATTGGTCGCCTCCCCCTGGCGTATGTACATCCTAAACCTGTTCTCAGTTCACTGTGAAAGGCTTTTCAGATTGTTTTTCCCCTCATAAGACCTCGGTATCTGCTATATTGTCAATGCCCCCAGACCCACCTTGCTAAGACCAGCTGTGACAAGACAGCAGGCTGGGAAGGGCTACATTAAAATCCTTAGTGATTTACACCAACCTTGTCTAAAGATGAGCGTTCAGAACTATCATCAGTTCTTTGCACAGACACTTGGATACCTTTGAGGCCAGTGCCTGATAGAGGGCAGTTCCCATGTTCTGTCTGTGAGATTATGTGGGATTATGCATAAGGGTAGAGGAAAATGGGAAAGTTTACGGTAAATCCCAGGTTCCTGACGTGGATGATGAGAAAACTGGTGAACTCCATTAACTTCACTTGAAGACAGGAAGAGAAGAAAGAGTCTCAGGGTAAACACACTTATCAGTGTGTTGCATCCAAGCAGCCTGCACCCACCCATCTGAGGACATCTAAGCAGACATTGGAAATATGGGGTCGGGGGGGCCTCGAACTGAGGTCTTGCCTGGAGTAGTCAAAGTGGGGAGCTAATGCTGCGAGAACAGATGAATAGATCGTATCTTCAGGGTCGGAAGGAAAAAGAGCAGAGTCTGAAAGCCTGGTCAACACCAAAACTTAAGAGAACTGACAGAGGAAGAGAAGGTAGCAAAGAAACGGAGAAGAAAGGTGGTTAGGAAGGTCCAATGGGACATGCGGTCTTTTAGAAGCTGAAGACCTTGAAAGAAGGTCTCAGGAAACGGAGAGGGTCAATGGTACGAAATGTTCAGCAAGGTCAGCAAGGTCACAGTCCATGAGTCTAGAAAGAAGTCCCCGGATCAGGTAGTGCCAAGGAACCATGGGTCCCCGCGGGAGCACCCTCTGCAGAAAGGATGTATGCGCGCACGCGCACGTGGCCTGCGTACGGTCACGTGCATGCGTGCGTGTGCGTGCCTGCGTCCATGCTGGGTGGGGCGGGGCGGCAGAAACGCCAGCACAGAGGACTGGGAAATAAATGGCACTGAGCGTGTGGAGGTAGCCGGTCTCTCTGGGAGGAGAAGGGAGGGGAGGAAGGAAAGAAAACAAATGGGGCTTGAAAAGGAATTGGTATCGAGAAGAGGTTTTGTTTCGTTTTGTTCTGATTTATAATGAAAGGAACTTGAGAGAGGAACCACCAGCGGATGAGGGATAAAGATGTCCGTGAAGGATCGGAAAACTGGGCTGGAAGGATGCAGTGACATAAGACGTACGTGTCCAAATTGGTGGTGACCAGGACATGACCTTGGGGCCACCACCACAGCTCCTTTCCGTGGCCCTAATGTGGCTCTGCCCCAACCACAGGCTCACCTCGTGGAGTTTGTCAGCCTTCTGGGTCTGCTTCTTCCGACTTCTCTGAGCAGCAACTCGGTTTTTTTCTCTCCTTCGGACCTTCCGGTCATCATCGTCTGGGCTCTGGGGGGAAAATGTGTGGTTAGGTGTGCTGTCGGGGCGCCTTGCTTCGCCTTCCTCTGCCCTGTCCCTTTCCTCAGCATCGCTTCACCATTTTACTTGCAGTCCTGACAGTGCTTGTTGCTACATGGGTGGGACAGCACTAGACCCTTGTTCAGCCTTGTGCCCTGGCTGAGTTTAGCTGCTCATTCCCATGACCCCCCTGAGAAATGTGTGGTTGAGACTGCCATTTAAAAGATGAGGATAAGAAACTCAGAGGGGGGAAAAAAAAGAAACTCAGAGGGGGTAAGGAACTTGCTCCAGGTATCACAGCTAGACGTGGGTAAATGGGAAGTGGAACTCAGGTCTGTTGGACTCCAAACCAACGTTCATAAACCTCTACCCCACAGGGTGTGTGCCTGGAAGAGGTGCGGTGTCAACGTCCATCTGAGAACAGGGAAGGCAGAAGGCATGTGCTATCTGGAACTCGCTCTGTGGCAGGCCTTGCCCCACCACACACAAGCAGGTACTTTTGATACTGCATGCACATTTTACACTGATAACTCATTGCAATCACACAATTCTGTCAACACATCAAATGATCTCAGACACCTCATTTGAACAATGCTCGATGGACATTTTCACCAGTCAGAGTGAATCAGAAAGCAAACTCATGATGTGTCTTGAAAGCTCTCAGCTCTATATGAGATTTAACCAAACCTAGTTGAATCCTTCAAGAGTTATCCTGAAACAGGCAGGATAAAAAAAAAAAAATGTACCTACCAAGATAAAAAAACATTTCAGTTACAGAAAAAACATGGAGAAGTAGAGAGTATTTGCTTTCCGGAGCCCTGTGAGAAGGTACCAAAGGGCGGGGAAGTGGTACGCTACTTTTAAACAGTTTAAAAGCCAAGAGGTTAGTGGGATACAAACATAGGAAAGCACTCAATTATTAGCATTAATGGAGAGCAAATATTGATAATATAAGATAATGGGTAATTTCAGTTATTTTATCTGGTCTTGTATGAGAGACACTTCTCCCCAAGCTCTGGTGAGTAAAGAATTTTCAGTATACAGAAGAATATAAGCCTATAGAAGGAGAAAGATAACATATTATAAATAATACAATAAATGGATGTGGTCTGGAAGTAGTGCTTAAGGGAACAGGCACAAGGTGTTAAAATGTAGCTTTTCAGAGGCAAAGAAGTCTTGGTTAACATAACCAGGATACCACAGGGGCAAAATGTGGTTTACAGGACAGAACTCTAGCTAGAAATATATAGCCACTGGTTTTGTCTCTTACTGTCAATACAGCTTGGGGGAAATGGCTTAAATTCTCTGAATGTTCAGTTTTCTCATTTATCCTAAGTGTGAGTCATTCATTCTCTCAGCAAGTATTAACTGAGTACCTGCCATGTGCCAGGCACTGTTTTAGGCACTGAAGAACAACCGATCGGTAATCACTGCACAAATCATTCCAACAGCCTAATGCTTGGGACTAGCATTCGGATAAAATGAGATTTTAACCTAAAGCTCCCAGCACATGGTATGCCCTTAATAACCTAAGGAGGCTACTATTATATAGTAATAGGTTACTACTATTACAGTAACCTGTGGAGGTTGCCATTTTTCGAGTCTCCCTTAGTGCTTGTCTCCAAATCATGCCTTTTTGTTCACAATTAAAAAGTCATAGGACCCAAGGAAGCAACCTGCATATTGTCCTCTGGGAGCAAGACACTCTAACTTGGATGTAATCACCTATCCATATGGTCACAGCTGAGAACCCAGCAGTAACATTCAATCAAAACAGAAAGAGGGGAGCGAAGTGTTAAGGAAATCATAAATATTTAACCATATCTTAATCATAAAAATTTCGAGAGGTTATTACTATATTCATTCTACAGGTGGGGAAATTGAGGCTCAAAGAAGTTAAGCAAAATGCTCAAGGCCACTCAACCTGTGTGTGATTAAACCGAGGTCCAAACTCAGAAATGTGTGACTCTCTAGCGTCACCGGATGACACTACGTGCAAGGCATCGAATTGGGAAGGTGGGGGGGGGCATCACGATGAAGACTCCCTCCAGAGCAACCGAGTGGGAAGTTCTCTGATTGCCATCCCCGCGGGCAACTTTATCTGTTTCCTGAGTAGGTAGTTGTACATGTTGCCAAGGACAGCACAGAGGGCTGAACCCGGGCCGATGGGTTTCCACCAGCGGCGGGACTGGAGTTCTCCCACTGCGGGGCCCCCTCCCCGCTCCCTTAGGCTGATGGTTCGCGAGTTCCCCATTCGGAGGGTAGATGTTGGGAGTGCCTGGACACGAGCTGCCCCTTCGGACCGAATATCCCCTCTGTGCACCCTGGCGCCTGCGAAGGGCCACGCGCGCAGGGGGTGGGGTGGCAGCGGGCGCCAGCGCAAGGATGGCGACACCGGGACAGCGCGGATCCCACGTGCGGGGAAGCGTGGACTCTGCCCGGGCGTCTGCGCCCTGCGGCCTCTCCGCTTCCCGGGGCGCAGGAGCCGGGTCACCGTTCCGGAGGCGGCGGGCACTGTGCGTGAGCTGGGGACCACCGGGCAGAAGCGCCCGCGGGATTCCTGCCCCGCGCCCCCACTCCTGCAGGTCTCTGGCTCCCGCAGCGCCCTTCACCCCAGCACTCAGCGTTCACCACCCCGGAGCCCCAGACCCACCTCCTTCGTGCCCCTCGGCGCTCCCATCCCCACATGCCCGCGGGCCTCCCTGAGCCTCTAGTCCACTACCTGGGGCTGCGGCTGGTTCCCCAGCGCCGCGACGCTCCTCTGCAGGACGCTGCCGGCCGCCGGGAGCACTTGCGACATGCCGGGCACTCCTCCGGCCCGGCCAGCCCCGCCGCGCAGCCTCGCGGAGGAGCGGCCGCGCGGCCCGCCGCGCCTTGCACGCGGGGCGCTGCCTACGGGCACTCGCGGGTCACCCGCATCCTCGCGCCCCGGCACCTGCCGGCCGCCGCCCTCCGCCCCGCCCCCTCGGGCTTCCCGCTCTCCCGGCGCCTGCGGCCGCCGCGCTGCCCGGGTTTCCCCTCCCCCGGCCCCAGCCCGCGGGCTTGCGCGTCCCGAGTCTGCCCGCCCCTCCTCTCACTCCCGCCCCGTTTCCTCCTCTCCCCGCCCTGTCGCCGCACCTCGGGGTCCCAAATCCCACCCCTGTCGCGGCTTTCCGCTGGGCCGCTGTGCTTCGTGGAAGTCACGTGGCGGCTCCGGAACTCGGGAGGGAACGCAAAGCCCCACTCACGAGAAGGAACGCTGGGGCCGCGAGGGGGTCGGGGAGACGCAGCGCAGCCTTTGGGGTCCTTCGGACGTTCTCGGGGAACCCAGGCTGAGAAACACACGTGGGTGGCTTGGACGGGAAGGGGGGTGTTTCCAGTTCCCATCTCGGCATCTTCCTGCGCTCCCGGGGCCCCGCCTTTCCCTAGCGCAGGGGTCAGTTTTTCGGGACTTTCTTCGGGGCGATCGGTCGCCCAGGCTCCATTCTCACTCCTTCCTCGACCCGCGGCTCCCCTGCCCGCGAGGCGCAGGCCAGGAGCCGGCAGCCAGCTTTGCCGGGTCCCAATGCCCACCCTGAGAGCCGCGGCCCCCCGGGGCCTGTCTGCGGGGGGCATGTGCCCTTCTTTCCACGGACGCCGCGAGGCTGTGGGGGAGAGCGAGACGGGGCGGCCCCGAGGGTGAATTCCCTCCGTATGGGGTGGGGAGGAGGAGGTTGTCCAGAGAGCGAATCTACCGCGGTGGACGTCATTCTTGACAGGTTCTGAACCTCAGATGCTTTTTCCTTTAGGTTAAAGTGCCAGGTGCTCTGCCCACAAGTTAAAATGCGAGCCTTAATGCCAAGCTGAGGACAGGGTAGAGGTATCGGCGCTTTCCCCTCCACCTGCCTGCCAGTGAAAAGATAACAAAGTCAAGCAGTATCGTGCTTGGGCCCACCGAAGAGAAAAACGAGCGGTTTCGGGTTTGTGGTCTGCTTACTGCGAGCCCCGGGAAAGAAAGATAACCACGAACCTACATGGGCGGGTGGGAACCAGCGCCCGGAGGTCGGACGTGCCTTCCGACTGTGGTCGCTTAAGTGTTGAGGCTCTGGGCAGCAGCAGGGGATGGGGGCGGGCGCTTCGGGCTCTCAGGCCAGCGCACGTGGCTCTCCGCCAGGATTTAAAATCCTGGCAACAGCTTTGAGATGCAGCTTGAGTGAACTTGGTTGCCTGGCCGGGAGCCAGGAAATAAGCAGACGATCTTGTCTCCGGGATCAGGGGGTTCCACCAACTGAACAGAAGGCTGAGGTACAAGGCGGCGGGGAGGACTGAGGATGGGAGCAACCCTTTTCAGGGACAGTGCCTTACCCTTATACCATCAGGGCTACACAGCGGAGCCATCTCTACGCTAAGTTATCCGCCTAGATTTATTTTCTCATCTTCCGTTTATCCTTTTCATCATGCTACATCACTCACGGTTGCCCCGGAGCTATTCTTTTGCAAACCACACAGGTACACAGTCTTCCTAGTACAGTGCTACACACACACACACACACACACACACACACACACACACACACGCGTGCGCAGTAAATTCATTGTAGTACATTGGCTGAGAGCCCTCAATTCCTGGAAACATAAGGACTCTAGCAAGATAGGAAAACCTCTGGGTCAAGTGGTCTTGAATTTTCAGAAGTGCTTTCGTTCTCCAGTGCTGGTTAGGAAGGGAAAGGGTAAGGTGTAAACACAGCGGACATTTAGGTGCTGTCCCATCCTACGTTCTGGGTATTGCCAATCTCCTGTTCCCATGGAGCCACACCACACTCGAAGTCCTCTAGGGCTGTACTTTCTACCTCGGTCCCCACGCAACGCGATCCCCCTCGCGTTGATCCATGTCCCAGCACACGAAAACTCTTCATATAGGCATAGGCCTTGTGTCTCCTCAAATATATTTAAAGGAGGACTCCTGGTTAACTAGTCAGCATTTAAGGAACAGGTCAATTTGACCTATAACACATCAAAATGGATGGATTAAATAGTTAGATACAGAAAGTAAGACCAGGGAGATAAAACAGAATTAAATTATTTACTAAAGCCCTGGGATTAAGAATCTTGGAGAGAATTTTCTAAGACCACATGTGACAGGAGATACCACATCAGAAAGATCTGAACTGTACAAGAATGCTAAAGTGCTTTAGATGTGAGCATGTCCAGAAATGACAAAGACATGGGGAAAAAATATTCACAATAGCTATGATAAAGGGTTCAAATTTCTACTATTTTTATAGCCCATCAAAAGAAATAAGAACAATATTGAGACAGCCTCTCAAAAGTAAACTGCACAAAGGACATGAACTGGCATTTCCCAACAGAGGAAATAATCAAGAAAAATAGATATAGAAAAATATGTATATTAGCATGAGAAACATTTAAAAATATTAAATTAGCAAAATAAAAAGTATCAAATGTTGGTGAGAGTATGAAATTGCTGCTTTCATATTTCATTGGCATTGTCGTAAATTGGTACAAACTTACTGGAAAGCAAATTCATTGCCACTTTTAAGAACCATGCAGTAATCATCGGTTTTGACTTCATTTTCCTTGGAAAGTTTTAGAAAATCATCATAGGAAGATCACTGTAAATACTAGAGAGAAAACTATTATATGCAATGAAATCTCATAATAATATTTTTAAGAGTAAAAAATTGTAAGCAACATAAATGTCCAGTTATAGGGGAATGGCTGACTAAAATATGTTTTAGTCATGGGATAGAATAGTATGCATCCTTAAAATTACAAGCATGCAGACAGATTTGCCACGTGGAAGATTTATTGGATAGAAGGTAAAGTGAGAAAAAAATCAGGTTACAAAAAGTACAAGCATAACATGTATAAAATGTGTGTGTAACACTACTGTACTGTATGCTTAAAAATGGTTAGGATGGTAAATTTTATGCTGTTTTTTTTCTTACCACGAAGACAAAATGTATGCATATGAGGAAAAATTGGAAGAGCATATAACAAAGTGGTAGCTTTTCTGCTGTGGTGATGGGATTATAAGTAATTTTCCTTCCCCCCTCCCTTTTTTTTGTTTTTAACTTTTGGAGAACATTTTATTATGTTAACATCTTCAAACATCTTATATTTATAAGCAAGCACTAACTATTGCTTTCCCTGATACTAAGCTCATTTGTCACACCAGAATGCCAACATCTCTTTGACCAAGTGGAGGCTCTAATAACAGCCTTTTTTCTTGCTTTTCTGTGATTTCTGATTCATTTTATTCTACATCAAAAGGAGAAAAAAGCAGTGAAAATGAAGAAAAGATTAACAAGAACAGACATTTCAAGTGTCTTCTTTTCTTCTTTTGCCTTTCCTTTGTATCCGTAGTTTTTCCTTTGAACAGGGGAGGGGAGAGAAATTACATGGTTTGGCAATTTCCTATTACTACCTCAATGACCCTGGATTACATCTATAGGGATGGGGGAGGAGGTAAAGGAGATTTATAGCTCAGTGATCAAATCCTCTGGTGATTCACTTCATAAGATGACAGTTCTTCATAAAAACAAGTTGCTGAAATGCTAGAAAACCCTGTCACTACCCACCCTCTTTTAGGGAAACTGGCTTTCCAGTAACTCTGTGTTCCCTGCTGTTTCTCAGAAGGTGGTCCTGTGAGGTTATGGTGGGGCTAGAGAAAGGAAAGTTGAAGGCAGAGACCCCCATGTTTACCAGAAGTGAGTCAGACAATGGACAAAGCAAAGATCCACACCTCAGGGAGTCAAATTCTAGGGAGGGGAAACAAGCAATAAACAAAATACAGTATTTAGAGGGAGAAAATGTAATATTTAGATGGTGGTATGTTCTATGGGGAAATATAGAGGAGGGATGAGAAATAGGGCACAGTGAAGGGAGACCAAGCAAAGTTCTCCTGAAGGAGGTGACAGAGGGGGCCATGTGAATAACTGGGTGGGGGTGGCCCAGGCTGCATGAACAGCAAATGCAAGAGCCCCTTGGGAACATGCCTGACCATTCTAGAAACTAGAGGACACTGGAGTGCGGTGAGGTCAAAGGTGAGGCCAGAAAGGCAAAGGGACAGGCTTTTACTCGAAGCGAGATGAGAAAATATTGGACTTTTGAACAGAGGTGTGACATGATCTAACGTTATATAGGATCCCTTTGATCTAGGTGTTAAAAACAGTCCCACAGGGTTAAGGAAGAAACAAGAGGTGATGGAAATAATCCAGGAGGGTGGGGACGAGGGCTTAGAAGATGCTGAAAGCAATGGGGGCCAAGACCCATGTGCCAGGAAGTCAATGTCTGTAGACTTACGGTTCTTCACTTGGGTAGGCCCCATTCAAGACCCAGAGGGGGCCTAGCAATGTGTCTATATGGTGATAGGCTGTAATAAGATTTGCAAAAGTGGGATATTTCAACTGTAACTGCTTAAGACCACTGTTTCTTTTCACCCCAAACTCCCCCTTCATCTCTGGGGGTGTTGAACTGGCTATGGGCATCTGGGGGACTTTGCCAAGGAAGGTTCATCAGAGTTGTACTTCTGTATTGGGTTATATGTAGGTGGTTTGTAGTCACTTCTGTCTAGAATCACATTATTGCTAATTGTATGGCTGCCAGGAATATCCCTACTGACCCCCATGCTAACTCACCTGAGGAGGTTCTTTGTACTGAGAAATGAACATTTTCACACAGCACTGAACCAATGGCCCCAGAAGCAATTCTCTGAAAATTCTCCAGAGCATCACACATGCAAAATTGTAAGCAGAGGATTGAGTACTTGTGTATGTCTAGTCAAAAAAGCATCCTCTCTTGCCAGGAATAAAATCAACAATACAGCTTATATGATTATAAATATACCTTAAGTGGTTTTTTCTTTGCTAGGTGGTATATTTTATAAAACTTGATAACATTTTAACTGCTGTTCAGAAATGTGTTCTGGAATATTTTCAATAGAAGTTAGAAAATACAGACTCCTGATTTGTTCATGTTTGAAGGACACTATCTTTTATCATTGCTAAATTTATGTACATATTAAATGGAGAAAAAATGTATAAAATTAATGAAATGTAAAAAGTGGGTGAAGATAAGCAGTTAAAATCAATAGAAAATTTTCTGACATGAAAAAGCAAACTGTAAAGACAAATTTCAGGTTATACTAGAAGCAAAGACATCAGAAGAAAAGATAAGTGTCAGATGGAAGCAATGAACGGGATCTTATATGGTCTGATGATGCCATAATGAAGTAGAGTGGACCATACACACTATGGAAAAAACTTACCGTTCTTGCTGCTCTCTTGTTGAAACACTGACATTGACAAAGATAATGTGCCACTACAGCGGGGACAACGGTAATGATTGCTTGACGGGTGTCACCAGTTCTAAGAACATTTAGGATGAATCAGTGGAAAACAAAAGGAAATGCCCTGAAATACTACAACTCACACATTAAAAAACTTAGAAGGGTTTTCCAAGTGTGACAGTTCTAAAAAATGGCATTACTAAAAATGTGTTGTGAAGGCAGTTATCTAAATATTTTTTAAGTCAAATTTTCTTCCACATGGAAAGACTGGATTATCTTCCTACTCCAGTTATAGAAACACTACATTACAGAAGCATTGTCTTATGAAGAAGAGAACAAAGAGTATGTAGCTTACAATTGTAAAAGAAAAGTATTATAGAGGTATGTCAGGGAGGTAATTAAAAATAATAGTATTTTTCTGCTGTTTTTGGTATTTGTCAGGTTTTTTAAAAATTTGTAATTTATTGTACATTTTTTAGAATGAGATAATTCCTTTCCTAATTTCAGCCCTGTTGTGTGATAGTCAATGACATTGTGGTAAAGGCAAGCAGGTAGCTTAAGAGTCAGCTAGCTGGCTTTATAACCTTTGATATTTTTGTGATTCTTGGTCATACGTGATGATAAACTCTAGAGTTGACTGAAAAGCATACAAAAGAGAAAGACTTCCCATTATCCATGCACCCACCCATACAGAGATTACTCTTAATATTTTAGCATATTGTGATGGCCAATTTTATGTGTCAACTTTACTGGGCAAAGAGACACCCAGATAGCTCGTAAAACATTATTTCCGGGTGTTTCTGGAAGAGGTTAGCATGTGATTCAGTCGACTGAGTGAAGAAGACCCTGCTTCACCAATATGGGGAATGTCCAATCCATCGAGGGCCCAAATGGAACAAAAGGTTGAATTCTCTCTCTTTCTGAGCTGGAACATTCATCCATCTTCTCCTGCCATCAGATGTCAGAGCTCCTGAGCTCTTCAATTTTGGTCCTTCCAACTCTGGGACTACTTAACCAGCAGCTCATCACACCACCCCCAACCCCTGGTTCTCAGGCCTTTGGACTCTGGCTAAATTATATAGCCAGCTTTCCTGGTTCTCCAACTTAAAGATGGCAACTTAGGGCCTTCTCATACTCCATAACCATCAGAACCAATTCCTATAATAAATCCCCTTTTGTATCTCTCTCTTTATATATATGCTATTGGTTCTGTTTCTCTGGAGATCACTAATACACATATATTACTTTCTCCATATTTTAATGTAAGTGTATACACACTATGTGTTTACATGCATAAAACCATACTCCAACCTGCTTTTTCCCCTGAGAACATAATAAACCTCTCTCCATGAACAATAAAGAATCCATCTACATCATCATTTCAAACAGGCATAACACCCCATTGTAGACATATACCATAGCTGATCTACTATCTATTACTTTACTCTGTTGTTTTCAGTTTTTCCTTATATGTAAACAACATTGCTATAAATGTCATTGTTTTAGTCAGCCAGGGCTGCCATAACAAAAGAGCATAGACTGGGTGATTAAAACAACAGAAATTTATTTCTCATGGTTCTAGAGGCTGGAAAGTCCAAGAACAGTTGCTGATCAGTTGAGTTTCTGGTGAAGACTCTCTTTCTGGCTTGTAGATGGCTGTTTTCTCACTGTGTCTTCCCATAGTCAGGGGAGACAAAGAACGATGTCTCTGTCTTTCTCTTTGTATAAGGCCATGGTCTTATTAGATGGGGGCTCCACCCTTATGACCTCATTTAACCTTCACTACCCTCTTAAAGACCCAATCTCCAGCTACATTCACTTTTGGGACTAGGGTTTCAACATATGCATTAGGGAGGGACATAATACAGTCCATAGCAATCACCGTACTCACATAGCTTCGCACCTCTCTTGAGTATGGCCTTATATTTAATTCCTAGGAATAGAATTGCTATCTATTTTCAAGGTATTTGACCAATATTGCAAAATGACCTTGCAATTAATAGTCCTGTCAGCAGTGTATGAAATTCCTACCAGCTAATTAGGGAACATTTTTAGGTGAACTACCGTTCAGCGTCCGAAGGATTGAACTTGATTCTCAGGTCACTTGTTGGACTCCTGGTAAAGAAGAGAAAGAAAAACAGGAACAGAAAAATATAAGATGAGGACCTGCCCCAAAGAACATGTCAAAGTTTGTTTTTAGCGATTTCCCTTCCATAGCCCCTTCTAGAAACACCCACTCCCTGAAGCTGTCTCCCTGCTGCCTAGGGTTCCCCAGGAGGCTTGCAGCCCAAGGCAAAGCTCTGGACCCTGCAGCCCAGCTGGAAACACATCAGGACATTTCCTCCATGCAAACTTCGCGCGCCTCACTTCTCTCTCTCCCTCACTTCTCAGAGAGGAAAGACAAAGACAGCAAGGGTGTTCTTGGTACCATTACTGAAAGTATTTGCATTTCAAAAGGAAAAAGTATGGATGATGTATTCACACAAAGGACAAATATCAAATACTGGAATTGTAGGCTCCCTAATTCTACCAGTGGGAAGATATTTGGAGAATGTGTTTTAGACACACTGTGTTAAGCTATTACCCTCTTACTCCTGTGTATAGAATTGGCACTGAAAAAGGTCTGACTCTCAATTTCAACTCAGGGTTGTGAGATCAAGCCCATGTTGGGCTTCGTTGCTTAAGATTCTCTCTCTCTCCCTCTGCCCTTCCTCCCTCTAAAAAAAAGGGTATGTATACATAATTGTGTCAGATGCCTCATCAGTTATGTCCTGAACTCTGAGGATTTCCTTTTTTGTTTTTTTCTCAAGATTTTATTTATTTATTTGAGAAAGAGAGAGAGTTAAAAGAGAGAGAGCATGAGCAAGGGCAGAGGGAGAAGGAGAAGCATACTATCTGTTGAACAGAGAGCCTGAGGTGCCGCTCAAACCCAGGACCCTGAGATCATGGCCCCAGCAGAAGGCAGACGTTTAATGGACTGAGCCACCCTGGTGCCCCGAGGACTTCCTTTTTGAGTAGGCATCCATGAGCACCGAATCTTCCATTGTTATATAGCCAATAATTGGAAGGCTTGGCCACCGACTAGCTTTGAATGAGTATATTTCAAACCTTCACTTCCTGCTTACTTCTGGTGCCAACACCATAGGACACGTTCATATCACAACAACCTCTGCCTTGCACCTTCGCATGGCAGGTGAGTTGGCATGGTGGGTGTTAAGAGTATCCTTTTAGCCATTCCCTACACCAGTCTCCCAAACTAAATGTATACCAACCCAACTGCCCTTCGCTGTCTTTCAAAAATGTACACAGTCATCCTGGTGTCACCTGACAGAAAAGGAAATATGCCAAAGAGAAAGTTGGAGTGAAAAAAAGGAGTGGGGGAAAAAAAACCCAACAGTCTAAATTAACTGCAGTTAAAATATCTTTCTTCTGCTAATGTTATAAAAACACATAACTGAATAAACATAGTGCTGTGATCGCTTCCCAGGCCTTGGAAAGATCAACACGATGTCCTCACACTTCACTGGCTTCAGAGTAAAACCAACTCTGCTTCTATCTCCAAACTTCTCTGGAATTCCTCCCACCTTTCATTTCCCCCTCCCCCATCATCCTCTTTCTCCTGCTTTCATGAGCCTCTCCTGCTTTCATTTCCCCCTCCCCCATCATTCTCCTGCTTTCATGAGCCTCCAGCCCATCTAAAAATGCACATTTGGCACATGACTCTTGTATTTGAAATCTCTCCCTATCATCAGGTGTCCTTTGTCACCAGGAAGAAGCACTACCCTTCTCGGCTTCCGTGGCTCCCTCCACCTCTCCAACTTTCTCTTGCTTCTTGAGCCACAGAATCCCTTATGCTCATGTAGTAGGACTGCTTGGGATCCTTCAGACCAGCCGAGTATTCTCCACTCTCTGTGTCTTTTGTCTTTCTGCTTCCATCTTCTTTTTTCCAAACATATCCCCTTCCCACCCCTAACTGTTGGTATGATGAGCATCTACTCCTCTTTCATGGTATAACGTAAGCATCTCTCCCTCCATAAAGACTTTCCTTGACAATCAGAATTAGCTACATATCTTTTTACTCTATTCTTAATGAAGTTCAAAATTTTTTTAAATTTACATAACAAATATATGAATACACTCTCACTGTAAAAAGGGGAGACTCAACCACTATGGATAAATTGAGTGATCACCACCGCCAATGCTTGTCATTTGTTGGGTGTGTGTCTTTCCAGCTTTTATGTATATTAATGTCCCATTCCTCATTTATATATCTTTCTTCCCCTACTAGATTAGAAAACCCAGGAGGGCAAAGGCACTGTCTTATTCATCACTCTATCCCCACTGCCAAGCCCAGTGCTGGATATAGGAATAGCCAGCACTAGAAATGAAAGCATTGAAGCACAGAGAGTTTAAGGAACTTGCTCAGGTTACCCAGAAAAGTGGCCAAGTTGGTATTCAAACTCAACTAGAACATGTACTCACTGAAGGTTTAATTGTTTAATAATAACGAAAACCCACATTGGGACAAGCAGTATTTGGATTAGAAGTGTTGCCTCCAGAGAAGGTCCACCACATACCATCCAAGCCGATATGAAAGTGCTTAATGATTTACATAAGAACCATGGTAGCATACGTCACAAAAAATTAAGTGATTGCTTTTTCTTTTTTTTTCCCCCTCCAATTTTGTTTCCTATGGAAAGACATCTAGTAAAAGTGTTTTCACTAGTTAAATAGTGCTACTATCTAGGGCAGTTCTAAGTTATAGCATACCATGAGAATTATAATAGCCAAGAGGTTACTCATTATTCTTTTTAAAACAATGAGTAAGACATCTGTGGCTTGCTTTTTAAGATAATTTCACTCATTTCCTGTACAACCTACCACTATCTACAATTAATTTTAATTTCCTTGGGGGCAGCTCTAACTTGTATCTAACAAAGAGCTAGGTTCAGAGCGCTAGTCAGACATCTGCTGAATGAATAAGCTATGAATGACTTCCTCTGACAATGTAGTAGATTTCACTAGAAGGAGAACCATAGCTTTGATAGTCCCCCAGACATTCAAGATGAGTAACTGGGGTTGTCTCAAGAAATCTCTTTTCTCTCTTAACAATCACCCATGCTCTTGGCTGTCTAGAGGGGAAAGAGCCTTAGTTTTCTGTCAGAAAGCAACCCAAAGCCTGCTTCTCAAAAGAAGCTGGGCTAGTTCCCTCTTAGATGTCAGGTACAGAAAATTGGATTAACCTTTATTCTTGGTTTCTTCTACTCTGTCATCATTGGTTCATCAATGGATTTCTTTTAATTATTTATTACTTTTTAAAATGTATTCATAACATAACAAGTGTCTCTAAATCTATCACTGAGGGGTGCCTGGGTGGCTAAGTCAGTTAAGCCTCTGACTTGGGCTTGATCATGATCTCAGAGTCCTGGGATTGAGCCCTGTGTGGGGCTCATCACTCAGTGGGGAGTCAGCTTATCCCTGTCCCTCTGCTCCTCTCCCCACTCATGCATGCTCTCTCAAACAAATGAATAAAATCTTTAAAACAAAATCCACCACCTAATCCAAGAATCAGTACACTGACCATCTCTCATTCACTTTTATGCTCCTTCCTATTCCATCCCCTTTCACCCTTCACTATCCCAAATTTTGTGTTTATCATTTTGTGGGTTTTTTTTACTTAAATTTTTTATTTGGAGATACTTTAGATTTGCTTACCATGAGATCGCCGGTGCCCTTCACCTAGTTTCCCCCAGTGGTAAAATCTTAACAAAACTAAGGTACGGTATCACCACAGACACTAACATTGCTATAGTCAAGATATAGAACATTGCCATCACCACAAAGATCACGAGTGTTGGCAATACCGGCTATAGTCACAATCACTGCTGTCTCCTCATTGGTCCACCTTGATCCCTGATCCCTGATCCCCATCCTTGATCCCTGGCAACCGCTGATCTGTTCTGCATTTCTATAATTTTGTCATTTCGAGAGTGTCGTGTAAACCCACAATGTGTACAATATATATTATACGATATATAATCTTTTGAGACTGACTTTTCTTTACTCAGAATAGTTTTCTGGAGATTCATTCAAGTTGTTGCCTGTATCAATAGTTCATTTTTGTTGTTGTTATTGGTGAGTAGTATTCTATGGCAGATCATTTAATCATTCGCCTATTAAAGGGCATCTAAGTTGTTTCCAGTTCTTAGCTATTATGAATAAAGCTGCTATAAACATTTGTGTATAGGAATTTGTGTGAACATAGCCTTCATTTCTCTGGGAAAATGGCAAAGTCTGCGATTGCTGGGTCATAGAGTAGTTGAATGTTTAGGTTTTCGGGAAACTGTCAAAGTGCTTTCCAGAGGGGCTGAATCGTTTTAAATTCCCACCAGCAATGTATGAATGATATCAGCATGCTCTCCAGCATTTCATGTTGTTACTATTTTTTATTTTAGCCATTTTGGTAGGTGAGTAATAATAGTTCATTGTGGCTTAAATATGCATTTCCCTAATGGTGAATGAGGTTGAATATTTTTTCATGTGTCTGCCATCTGTATATGCTTTTCAGGTAAAATGTCTTTTGTCTATTTTATAACTGGATTGTTGTTTGCTGTTTTGCTGTTAAGTTGTGATTTTTTTAAAAGATTTTATTTATTTGTTTGTCAGACAGAGAGAGAGTACACACAAGCAGGCAGAGTGGCAGGCAGAGGCAGTGAGAGAAGCAGGCTCCCTGCTGAGCAATGAGCCCAATTTGGGACTCGATTTCAGGACCCTGGGATCATGACATGAGCTGAAGGCAGCAGCTTAACCAACTGAGCCACCCAGGCGTCCCAAGTTGTGATTTTTATATATTCTAGACACTAGTCCCTAGTCAGATGTATGGTTTGCAGATATATCCCCCTCCTTCGTAATTTGTCTTTTCGTCCTTTGAACGGAGTCTTTTGCAGAATAAAATTTTAAATTTTGATAAAGTCTAACTTACCGATTTTTCTTTTTACTGACCATGTTTTTTAGTGTAAAGTCTAAGAACTCTTTGGCTAGCCCTGAATCCTAAAGATTTTCCCTTATTCTTTTTCTAAATGTTTCATAGTTTTTGCATTGCATTTTATATCTAAGCATGTGATCCTTGTTAATGTCTCTATAACGTATGAGTCTTAGTTAGGGTCTTTTTTTTTTTTTTTAAGTGTATGGATATCTAACTGCTCCATTTATTGAAAAGATTGTCTTTTCTCCACTAAATTGCTTTTGCATTATTGTCAAAAATCAACTGAGCAGGAGCACCTGGGTGGCTCAGTCTTTGAGAATCTGCCTTTGACTCAGGTCATGATCCCAGGGTCCTGCAATCAAACTCCCCAGGATCCCGGGATCCTGGGATCGTTTCCTCTCCCACTCCCCCTGCTTCTGTTCCCTCTCTTGCTGTGTCTCTCTCTGTCAAATAAATAAATAAAATATTTTTTGAAAAAAAATCAGCTGAGCATATTTGTGCTTAGTTTTGCCTTACTGTCAAAAAATCAAATGAGCATATTTGTGTGGGTCTATTTCTGATTCTTTATTCTGTTCTGTTTATATATGTGTCTCTCTGCCAACACCACATAGTTTTGATTACTCTACCTATAAAATGTCTTAAAATGTGATAGACTGATTCCTGCTAGTTTCTTCCTCTTTTTCAAGATTGTTTCAGCTATTCTAGTTTCTTTGTCTTTTCATACAAATTTTAGAATAATATTGTGTATCTCTACAAAATCTGGGATTTTTATAGGAATTACATTAAGCTTTTGGAGAATATTGGTGTCTTTACTAGGTTGAGTCTTCCAATCCATGAGCGTAGTATGTTTCTCCATTTATTTAGATTTTTTACTTCTTTCATTAGTAGTTTGTAGCTTTTAGCATAGAAGTCCTATATGTGTTTTGTTAGATTAACACCTCAATATTTCTCTTTTTTAGTTATTATAAATGGTACTGTAATTTAAATTTTTATGTCCATGTGTTCATTTGATTTTTGTAGGTTCATCTTGTGTCCTGTGAACATGTTGAACTCACCTATTAGTTTTAGGAATTTTTTGTAGATTCTTTGGGATTTTCTATGTAAACAAACATGTCATCTGAAAATCTGAACAGTTTCATTTCTTCCTTTTTGATCTGTATACTTTTTATTTTATTTTCTTTCCTACTGCACTGACTAGAATATTCAGCACTGTGTTGAATAAGAGCAAACTTTATTACCTTGTTCCAGATCTTATACGGGAATGCATTCAGTCTTTCACCATTAGTATAATGTTAGCTGTAGTGGGTTTTTGGGGGGTTTTTTGTTTTGTTTTGTTTTGTTTTGTTTTTGTTTTTTTGTTAGATGCTCTTTATCAAATTGAGGAAGTTCCCCTTTATTCCTATTTTTCTGGGAGTTTTTATCACGAATCATTATTGAATTTTGTCAAATAGTTTTTCCACATCAATTGATATCTGTGATTTTTCTCTTTTAGTCTGTGAAGTGGATTTTATTGATTGATTTTCAAATATTGAAACTGACTTGTATCATTGGAATCAATTCTATTTGGTCATGGTGTGTATGATTCTTTTTATATATTGATAAACCCTGTTTGCTAATAATTTGTTAAGTTTTTTTTTTTTCTATATTCATGAAGTACTGACTTTGTCTGATTTTGGTATCAGGATAATACCAGTTTCACAAATGAAATGGGAAATGTCCCCTCTTCTATTTTCTGGAAGAGATTGTATAAAACTTGTATTATTCTACTTTAAATGTTTAGAATTCTCCAGTGAAACCATTAGGATCTGGAGATTTCTTTGTGGAGGTCTTTAAAAGTACAGTTAATTCCTTTAGGAGTTATAAGGCTTTTAAAATTGTCTGTTTCATATTGGGTGAGTTCATGTTTTTCCAGGAATTGGTCCATTTCATCTCAGTTGTCAAGTCTATGTGTGTATAATTGTTCATGGTATTCCTTTATTGTTCTTTTGATGTCTGGAGGTTTTTTAGTGATATTTGCTGTTTCATTCCTGATATTGGTCATCTGTGTCTTCTTTTTTTCTCTGTCAGACTTGCTAGACGTTTCTCAATTTTGTTGATATTCAAAAAATCAGCTCTTTGTTTCAATGGTTTCTCTATTATTTTGTTTTTCATTTCATTGATTTTTATTATTTCCTTCTTTCTGCTTGCTTTTGGCTTATCTTTCTCTTCTTTTTCTAGGTTCATAATGTGAAAGCTTGAGAGATTTCATGCTATAGATTTCCCTCAGAGCACTGCATTAGCTGCATTGTGCAAATTTTAATTTATTCTATTTTCATTTTCATTTGTTTCGGGTATCTTTTTTAACTTCCCTTGAAATTTCCTATTTGACCCATTGGTTGTTTAGAAGAGTATTTAGTCCAACTATTTGAGGACTTTTTGTGTCCAGTTGTTTCTAGTTCTTAGCTATTATGAGTAAAGCTGCTATAAACATTTATATATAGGAATTTGTTATAGGAATCTGTTATTGATTCTTGCTTGATTCCATGTGGTCAAAAAATGCATTCTGTATGATTCTACTTCATTTTTAATTTGTTGAAGTTGGTTTCATGGCCCATCTTGCTATAGGTTTCATGAGCACTAGCAATGAAGTGTTTCTGCTGTTTTGGGGTGGGATGTCCCACAAATATCTATTTGATTTGTGTTAGCCGATGGTGTCGTTGAGTTCTTCTATACCTTTGTTGATTTTTGTCTAATTGTTCTGTTAATCGTTGTCAGATGTCTTAATTTTTACGTGTCTAGTAGGTGGAAATGTTATTTTGTGGTCTTGACTTGCATTTCCCTGAGTTCTAGTAAAATCAAGGGTCAGATTAAATACTTTCCTTCCTCTCTAATTGCAGCTTTTAAAACATGTTGTTGAGACTTTACTTTTTTTTAAAGATTTTATTTATTTATTTGAGAGAGAGAGAGAGAGAGCACAAGCCAGGGGAAGGGGCAGAGGGAGAGGGAGAAGTGGACTCCCCATTGAGCAGGGAGCCTGATGCAGGGGCTGGATCCCAGGACACTAAGGTCATGACCTGAGCCAAAGGCAGACACTTAACCAACTGAGCCATCCAGGCACCCTTTAAGCAGAAGCAGACTCCCCACTGAGCAGGGCGCCCACCTTGGGGCTTGATCCCTGGACCCTGAGATCATGACCTGAGCCCAAAGCAGATGCTTAACCGACTGATTCACCCAGGCTCCCCAAGACTTACCTTACAAATTATTCAAACTTTTTTTTTCTCTTATTTCTGTTTTTTGTTCTCACATATGTAGTGACCCTGGTGATGCATCTGAAAAGAGAAATAAGGAATATGCTTCTGGATGATCTCCATCTGGCATAGTGCCACAGCAATTAGACACATACTTGGGCCAAAGCCTTCAGTGACTCTCTGTTTTCTAAAAAATACAGTCCTATTGCTTCTCGGCATTTTAGCTAAGATCAAGTGTAAAAAATACAGACCCAAACCTTAGCCTGGCGTTTAAAGCCCATGTGATGTACTTCTGATTTAACTAACCCAGCTATGTCAGTGCCTCTCTGTTCTCTAATAAGTTGGCTCTTGCCATTCCCTCTGCCAAGAATGTTCTTGGTCAATCAAAATCCTACCTATGCTCTAAATGTTGCTCAAATGCTCCCTCTATAGAGACTTTGTTGATCATTCCAGCTGGAAGTGATTGCCCTTTCCGCTGTCCTATAACATCTGTCCTATGATGGTGCACAGCTCAGGATCATAATGCACACACCTGGTAAACCACTGAGTGGCTTCATGTCAGTGATTCAGACCAGGACTGTGCAGTTGTTACTTTACATCTGTTTCTTGGCTTGCAGACAAAGTGCCTCTCCTTTAGTAATATTCTAGCTCCCATGGTGAGCATTGTTAAAATTCTATCTCAAATGACCAGATTCACTGAAAGTAGTATATTAGGCAAGCCAACAATTTGTTGAGAAGAACAGATTAGAAGACTAAATAATTTAGAATACTGATAAACTCGTGCTCTGAAATTATTTCTGTATACATGTCAGTTGAATGTGAGACATGTACTAGCAAAACAACTGAAAAATATATTTTAAAAAATCTGAGTTTGCCTTATGGACAACACTTCACTGAGTTTTGAACTTTTGTTTCTTTAAGCCAGGTGATAGTTTCAGTAGACTAGTAGACTGTATAATATAACAGGACTTAAAAAAAAAAGCAAGTCTAGATAATACCCTATGTTATTTTTAAAGTAAGAAATTCCAGGAAAGGTTCATACGACTTATCTACATAAAAGTAGCTGTGAAATTTCATATCTCACATTTTCATACACCTGGTAATTCCAGTCTTTATTAAAAATCAAACTATTTTTTTTTAAGTCACAGAAGACTAGAAAAAATTTGGGGGGGAATTCTTACCTTAAGAATGAAACTCTTTTATTGTAGAGAATTAGAAAATAACAATGGTAATAGTTATTATTAATAATTAATAAACTATTAGGTACTTAATTAATAAATAATTAAGTATTGTTACCAACCATAATCCCTTTACTCAGCAATGACTATTGGTAACATAGGACTTTGAAAAAGTTGTTCTAGATCTTTCTGGTTTGTGTTTAGACAAGACTGTTACTGATGGATTTTTTTTTTCAATGAAGAGTCTATACCTATCCTTGGTGTTCCAGGACGTAATAACACTGATGGTTGGCAGTGAGTGCTTCGTGTTTATTTTCAGTTCCACATGCTGTTCTGCAGACCCATTTCCTCTTGTTCTCTCCCTAGCAGAGGCAGAGAAGTGTTGACCTCTCTCTTCCGCCTCAGAATTTTCCACAGAATGAAACCACTGCACCTTCAACCTGCTTTTCTCCAGGGTGAATCAATCATCTCTCTCCTTGACATTTGAGTCTCATTTTCCAATTATTTTATCACTTTGAAGTACCCTCAGAACCTTCTAAGGGCTGAGAGCAAGTCATATTTTTCCCAACAACTAACTGACTTGGCTATTTCACGTTCTCTTTCCTGAGAGCAGGGGAACTGGATAGATGATTGTGGAGGCTTACTTTCACTTGTGACTTCACTCATCTTTTTATGGTGCCTGAAATGAGGATTCTACATGTGGCAAACATTTAGTAAGCCTTCCTGGCTGTCTGACTAAAGAGTGTGGTTCCAAATAAGAGCCACAAATGGTAAAGGCAGTTCCAGGAATTTGCTGGTTACTCAGCAGTGTTGGATCAAGCTGGGAAGACAATGCATGCCTCCTGCCCATTTCCCAGCCTCTTCTCCCCACATTCATTGTGAAATATATGGTCACAAAGAATTATCTGAGGAACCCCACATTGCCCCTCACAAGGCGCTCCCTGGCAGGGAACGTGCCTTGTGGATTATGTTCTTCAAAGAAGCTCATGCTTCACGGGGGTGGCTTTACTCAACATGGAATAGAGCTCTGGGTAGTCGAGGCTCACCTGGTTGCCTCCTTCTGGTTTCATTGTTTCTTTCCAAGGAAGCCATTTTTAAACATAGCGTTATTGAGGCCATCCATTGCTGCCCTGAGATATAGCCATGTTCATCCTGTGCCTCGATGTGAACCCTTTCAGAAGTGAATGGGAAAACCAAGGGAGTGGGAGTCCAAGCAGTGGAGTGACAGTGCCAAAGTGATATTCTTCTACAGTCTGCCTCAATAAATGTTCACCTTTGCAAAAGCTTCCCAAACACTGGAAAGCTTTTACAGAAAGTGCCCATGAGTGTCAACTCCCAAATTGGCCCCCCTTTCTTTGCAGTTACTCACCAACCCCTTCACCCATCTTACTCTTGTGTTTTGGATATTTTCTTTTAGATCATACTCCTTGCCCAGAATATCACCAATCAACTTCTATCTTCTCCCATCATTCAAAGGGTTTCTGAAACCACCTCTTCCAGGAAGTCTTCCCTGACTCACTAGAACAATGAAACCTCCTGGCCTCCCTCCCCACTAACCACTCTCCTCAAAGAACTTCCCCTTTGTTTCCACAGAACATAAATGCTGCAACTTATTTATTAGCTTAATGTGTATTTTGAATAGATTCTCAGGAAGGATGCCTTCCTGGCATCAGAATAGGTGATGACTTCCAAGAAGGAGGATGGTATCTAACAGAGGTATAATGACCCCACACTTAAGAGCAGCAAACAAGCATTGCTATAGGTATGATTTTGCAGATAGCTGCTCAGACTTTGCCTTTGGAAAAAGAACTTCTACATAGTAAAACAGAATAAAGAACAAAAACACTGATCATTCCTGAAAATAGGAGGGGAGTATATGATCTTCAAAGTGGCTTCAAGATACATTGATAGATTAAATGCTTCCAAGTTTAACAATCAAGTGTACTCATGGTAGCAACAGGTCTTAAAAAACAAACAAACTAGTCCATACCAAATTTTTGGATAACAGTTGACACAACCATCTTCCTTAAAAATAAGCTATCAAATTAGTGCAATCCCAAAAATTACCAACAGGATTTTTTGGTCTCTGATGCTAAAGTTCATGTGGGGAAATAAGCAAAAGTAGCCAAGAACTTTCTGGAAAAATAATGATAACAAGTGGAGGAGGAAGAGCCTTAAGGGAAAATAAATATATCATGAAACTATAAGAATTAAAGCAATTTGGTATGGGCATTTGAATAGAACAGAATAGAAACAGACCCTAGATAGATTATTAGGTTTTATTAAATGGAAAATGTGGCATCTCAAATCAGTGGTTACTATCAAAAAGAGGTACTGTTGAATAAATGGGGTCAGGACAGGTAGTTAACCATCTGAAAGAAAATAAAGGGATTGGATCTCCCCTATAAAGTACTATTCTATTGAGTGGTAGGAGGGAAAAAAAAAAAACCACTAGCATTGGTCCAACTCTGAAAATCTAGTTCAATCCAGTTATTGAAACAGTTTTTAGGAAGTAACTGGCTCTCCTGGATGATTTAATATCTTTCAGATTTCCTTGTTCCTCATCAAGATTGCATATGGAGGGGCGCCTGGGTGGCTCAGTGGGTTAAAGCCTCTGCCTTCAGCTCAGGTCATGATCCCAGGGTCCTGGGATCGAGCCCCGCATTGGGCTCTCTGCTCGGTGGGGAGCCTGCTTCCTCCTCTCTCTCTGCCTGCCTCTCTGCCTACTTGTGATCTCTGTCTGTCAAATAAATAAATAAAATATTTTAAAAAAAAGATTGCATATGGATGTGGGGGGAAGAAGGGTCTCCAGAGCCATCCAGGCAGATCCTTGTACCTTCTTTGGCCCCCCTGGTTTCTGTGGTGATGCACCTGCCACCTGGTGTCTGGGCACATCTGATATTGTGGTCTAGACGATCTGGTCGAGGCTTGTGGCCCTTCCTGCCCACGTAGCTCACCTCAGCTCCCACTGGCCACAAGGATGGCTGTGACTCCCTTTTAATGTACAGACCAATGTAGGGTGATTCAGTCATTCTTCCCAGTGTCCCTCTGATGGGCCGCCAGCCACCTCCACAGGCTCTTCCCACAGTCATGTAGGCATCTCCAAATGCCTTTTGTGAAACAACAGAGCTAAGACAGTCTCGGGGGCTGAATTGTGGAGCCCCATTCCAGCACTGATTTTACCTTCCTGTCGGATCATGGTTAGATGGGAGCACAGGGACAATGTGCTCCTAGGCTGTGTCCTCTCAGAGTCCCTTCGGTCTCCTCTAGTCTGAGACCACTCCCCAGAGAGGTGATGTGGCTCTGAGTCTACTGGCTTCATCTTTTTCATCTTCCCACAGTTCACAGGGGCCAGAGGGACAAAGGTCACCTTCCTCTCCTAGACTGTGCTTATAACTAGTCTCCCAAGAGTAGAATATATTGTGACTTCATGTTGCTAGAACAAATCTGACATTGCGGGTTTGTTTAAACAATTTTTTTCAGCGGCGCCTGGGTTAGGCCTCTGCCTTCGGCTCAGGTCATGATCTCAGGGTCCTGGGATCGAGTCCTGCATCGGGCTCTCTGCTCAGCAGGGAGCCTGCTCCTCCCCCCCCCGCCCCCACACTGCTTATGATCTCTCTCTCTCTCTCTGTGTCAAATAAATAAATCTTAAAAACAGTTTTTCAAATCAGATTTCTAGGGAGATATGAAAGAGAAAAGGAATTTGTTAGGGAAAAACATGGTTTCTGAGCACCCTAAGGCACTGGTCCAATGTATTAAGTAGTGAGGGAAACCACAGGTCTCTCTGCACGTTACACATACCATCTGACAAGGCCCCAGAGAGTGTACCACCTTCACAGACAACATAGGGGTAAACCTGACTATGGCGCCTTTGTTCCCACGTCTCAGAGTATCCCTTCTCTGTTTCCTTTCTCCACGGCTTACATAACAGCTGGGGGGTAGGAGAAGGGGGTCCAGGCAGAACCCCCAGCAAATTAAGTCCAGTGTTTCAGGGAAGGCAGCCAGAGAGTGCTGGGGTCAAGAGATGGGAGTCACGGAGTCTATCACCCAGAAAAGAGAATGCAGTGCTTACTTATATTCTTGAATTTTTCTTCCTTTTGAGTGTAAAGGGCAAACGAAATGAGGATTCATTTTAGTAAGACGTATATCTAGAGAAGCAATCATTTGCCAAATCTGATAATTTCCTTTAAAAGAAAAATTCTTGGTTAGGCTTCTAACAAAGGAAAACTGCAGTATCAAAATTTGCTAGTAAGGTATAGGAATTCCGTAGTACCCTATCCTAGCTGCTGAAGCCAGACAAACCAACTTCTTGCAGCTAATTCCGCAGAAGTCTCAGAAACCTGTGGGTTTCAGTCTCCTCTTCCTTCTGGAACCTGGAACCTCAGCAGCAGTAAGGTGTGTGTCCCTCTACCCCCCCGCCCCCCGCTGCTCCTCTTTCCCTCTGGTCCCTCTTGACCAGCCTGTTGGATTCTCCAGTGGCCAACGGTAGATGGCTTGTGCGCGGGGTCTGTTCCTTGGCGCACATGTGCAGAGCCATAGGCGCCTTAGCACCCTGTTTGGATTCATTGAGTGTTTGTGGAATAAAAGAAGGCGTGTATGAAAAATGACTTTATTTTATTCTTTAAAGATTATTTATTTGACAGAGAGAGAGACCGTGAGAGAGGGAACATAAGCAGGGGGAGTGGAAGAGGGAGAAGCAGGCTTCTCGCTGAGCAGGGAGCTCTACGTGGGGCTCAGTCCCACGGCCCTGGGATCTTGACCTGAGCCGAAGGCAGATGCTTAGCCCACCGAGCCACCTGGACACCCCTGAAAAATGATTTTAAAATATTGTATGGCACGTGAGTGGGAAAGACCAGGAGGCTCCGAGGCTGGGGTTTTGGGAACTGGAGCAGAGGGGGAGAAGTTACCCAAATGTTATTATGCAGCCACTGCCACCCCCTACACCCTCCCGGGATCAGAGATGGGCGGATGTGACGTACATAGAATATGACAAATCAGCGCAAGTTCATACCCACACTAATTCTAACCCTTTTCCCACCAAAATCTTTTTTTTTTAAATCAGGGAGGGAAATGAAGCAAGACACACAGGTCAAATCATCCCTCTTCTTTTTCTACCTTCTCTTCCAGTGGAGATACCTACCCAGCTGTAAGATGACGCAAAAGAAAAGGAGGCTCAAAGGCAGGAACAAAGGAAAAAGCCACCAAACCAATGGCATAGCCAGAGGTAAGGGGTGGCTTGGTGGGGGGGCGGTGATGCAGGCAGCAAGGGCCCTGAGGGGGAGAGCAACCTCCAGCTGCTTTGTGGGGAAACCAAACCTCAGAAGAGTTTGAAGAAACAAACAAAATGAAATGCTCTTTCACTACTTACGGACTGGTGAAGGGGGGCACGGAGGGGACTCCCATCCCGGTAACACCAGAGGCAGGAGTGGACAGAGTCCAGGGCCACCAGTGGCAGGAGTGGGCGGCAGAGCCATGCGTGTGGGCAGCAAGGGAGGTCTTGGAAGTCTCTGACGAGGTATGAACCCAGAGGCGTGGGAGCCATTCTCTGACTGAGGCTGATGCAGGGGGAGACACAGACTGTCTGATCCTTCACGGGCAAGGGGTCGGCCGGAGCAGGGGACCCCAAGGGGCCGAGTTTTCTTATCTGGCTCTGCCAGGCCACACAAAGTCAAAGGAACGCAACCCAAGGAGAAGAGGGCCAGAGGGAAGATAGATCTGTTAGCACCGTGGAGTCCGTTTGAGAGTGTGAATGCCATCCTCTGCTCTGCCATCCTCCGGGATGTGGGGAGCGGACTTCAGCTTCAGTAGCCAAAAGCCCCTAGCGTTCTAATTCAGGCAAGTTCCCCGGGATTTGCCCCCCAGTCCTTTAGATCCCACCCCCTCTCCTGCTCCCACCCCCTATTTCCTGCAGTACAAAGCCCATCTTCTAAACTCAACTAATAATGCACAGGAATGCCAAGTCATTAATGTCAGACTGTGAGCTAGAGGAAACTGACAAGGCAGAATTTTGCAGTGCGAAATCATTCGTCCATTGAACTAGTATGAGTGACTAGCCCACGGGGTATAAGCAATGATGATAGGGAGACTTTGAGCTCTAAAGTTTCACATGAATATAACATCAGTTTCCCCCAAAGGCTTTCATAAAATCGCTGGAGCCTCTTCAGTGGTTCTCCAGAAAGATACTTTTTCATCATTTTCATACACAGAGGCTGCATAATGGAATTCTATTTGCAAAGCAATAGTTCAGGGAGAAAAAAACACAACCACCCTCTAAAGAAACCAAAACTAAACTCTCAGCTAAAAACAAAGTCTGCGAATCTGATCTGAAATATACAGAGAGAATGGAACTGAAACCCCGCAGAAGCCTCCGGGGGATTTGTTTCTTAATTCTCGGTGACAGGAATAATGAAAGATAGAATCGAAGATTACTCGTGTTCACTTGCATATTGCGTGAGTTTTAAAATCCCTTAAAAAAATGTAATTTTATGCAAGTATTACGCGCACATAAAAGAATCAAATCCGTAAGGCTTATAACAAAAAAAATCTCGGCCAGTCTGCTTCAGCCACCTCAGTTCATTCACTTTCCAGTCTCTTAGCAGTTTGTTTGCTTTTTCTGGTATTTGCTTGAATCATATCCACCTTGTGGTGTCTTTTGGTTCAGCTGTTTCAGGGATTATGCACTGACTTTTACTTGTGGTGAAGATTTTACTCCCCAACATTCCCACTGTATGGCTGACGCTCAGGTGGTCACACAGTTACGACCACGCGGGTTGTTTCAGTATTACAAAATGAACTTCTGCAGTGCTTGGTCCAGAAGCTCCCTCCGTGCCCGATCCCTGTCACCCTGGCTGCTCCCAGCTCCTGTCCTGGGACACTGTGGACTTCCCCAGAGCCCAGCAGTTAAGGGGAGACCCGAACCCAGCTCTAGTGCTTTCACCACTACTTGCCCCAATTGCTGAGTGCCCTTCCTGTACTGATTACTTCCCAATCCTCTTACCCTCCCCACAGAACTGTTCCAATTTTTTATTGAATTCAGTTTAGAGTGTTCCTTGTTATATCCGTATGAACACTGGTCACTGTGAAGCTGATTTGTAACTGCGAGTACATTTCCTGTACAGTTTTCTGCTTATACTATAGCGAGTAGTTGTCTGATTTCTTATTTGGTTCGTTTTTCTGGACATCTAAATATCACAAATATCTCCTTTATACGGTTCTCGAGGTGGTTAAAACGATCACTCCTTTTGTCAGTTATATTTCCTCCTCCTGAAAATACCTCTTTTCTAGTCCTTCCTATTCCTATTGCAGCCTGGTCTGACTGGATGGACTTTTCTCCAGATTTGCTGACTAGTGAGTGTCCTGTAGACTCGAGTTTGTAGCTCTCCATCTTGTAGCTTCTCTTTGCCAGACCCCATGGCTGCTGCTTTTTTGTTTACCCTTTGTAGTGGAGCACATCCACTAGTAGTGTCCCAAACAGCATGCTTTGGGGGTAAAATGTATATATTTTAAAGTATGTATTTGTTTAAATTTTACATGCCTGAGAATGGCTTTAAGTTAAACTCTCACTTGACTGATAGTTTGGCTGAGTGTAGACTTCTAGGTTGCAACTCATTTATACTGGATGTTTCTAGGCTTATTGCTCCAGAGAGTTCTAGATTAAAAGTTACTGTTTAGGGGCACCTGGATGGCTCAGTTGGTTAAGCGTCTGCCTTCAGCTAGGTTATGATCCCAGAGTTCTGGGATTGAGCCCACGTCAGGCTTCCTGCTCAGGGGGATAACTGTTTCTCTCTCTGCTTCTCCCCTGCTCGTGTTCTGTCTCTTGCTCTCTCCCAAATATATAAATAAAATCTTAAAAAAAAAATTACTGTTTAGTAGTTTGATGCCATGCGGATTCCTCTTCCTTTATGATCTTTCTCCCCTAGTGGAAGCTTTTAAGAACTTCTCTTTAATACAGTGATGTGCCTTGGTGGGGGCGATTTTGGTTTTTTTTTTGTTTGTTTCTTATCGTTATTTCTTGTGCTGAATACTCAGTGGGCTTTTTCCTTCCGGAGTTTTGGAATCCATGTGGAGTCTTGGTATCTGGGAATGTTTCTTGTATTATTTTTATTTCTTTACTCTTGTTAAATCGAGATACACTTCACATCCCAGGTAATTCACCCATTTAAATTCACCTGGGTGGCTCAGTGGGTTAAGCCTCTGCCTTCGGCTCAGGTCATGACCCCAGGGTCCTGGGATCGAGCCCCGAATCAGGCTCTCTGCTTGGCAGGGAGCCTGCTTCCCCCCCACCCCGCCTACTTGTGATCCCTGTCTCAAATAAATAAAAATCTTAAAAAAATAAAAAATAAAGTGTACCAACCAATATTCACCGATCAACAATCACTGCTACCAATTTTAAAGCATGTTCATCACCCCCAAGGGAAACCCTATACCTATTAGCAGTCACTCCCCGTTCCTCCTGCCCTCCCCTGTCCTCCATCCCTGGGCAACCACTAATCTATTTTCTGTTTCTATAGATTTGCCAACTCCGGAGATTTCATATAAATGGAATCATACAAAAGTTTTTTGTGAGTGATTTGTAACTTAGCACACTTTCAAGTTTCATCCACATTGTAATATGTACTGTACTTACTGCCAAATAATATTCCGTCAATTGGATATACCATATTTTATTTTTCTATTTATCAGCTGATAGACATTTGAGTTGCTGTTACAAACATTCATGTACAAATTATTGTGGAGACATGTCTTCAGATCTTTTAGGTTTGAATTCCTGGGTCACATGGTAATTGCATTGTTTGATAATTTTGCTCCTTGGTTCTTTCTGTACTTTCTGGCAGATATAGGACCCTCTGAATTTATTCTCTTTATTCTTATCTTTTCTAAATTGCCATCTGTTAATCTTATTGTTTTGCTTTTGGGAAAATTTTGCATTATCTTCCAGCCTTCCTACTGAATTTCTTTCAACTTTTACACCTATAATTTTCAAGAACTCTTTCTTGTTTCTTTAACTTAATATTCAGATATTTAATAAATGGAATATCTTCTGTTATCTCTGGGAGGACAGTGATTATTCTGGAACTTTATTTTATATGTATCTCTAGGTTTTTTGAGGTCTTATTTTCTCCTTGGTTTTAGTGTACTTGTTTTCATTCACTCGGTTAACCAATATGCACTAAAAAACTACATGCCAGGCATTTTTCTAGGTGTTTGGAATACATGAGAACAAAGATTCTTTCCTTTGTGGAACTCCTAGTCTTTGGTCTCTGCATTTAAAGGCCTCCCTCAAGGGGCACCTGGGTGGCTCAGTCAGTCAAGTGTCTGACTCTTGGTTTCAGTTCAGGTCACGGTTAGTGTCATGATCTCAGGGTTGTGAGATCGAGCTCCATGATGGGCTCTGTACTCAGTGGGGAGTCTGCCTGAGAGTCTCTCCCTCCCCCTCTGGCCCCATCCCCACTTGCACATGCTCTTTCTCTAAAAAAATAAATCTTTAATAAATAAATAAATGCCTCCCTCAAATGTCTGATGAATCTTGATTTGTGTGTTTATTATTTTTTTAGATAAAACTTACATATAATAAAATGCATAAATATGTAGCTAAACAGTTATACATACATATATATATATATATATATATATATATATATACACACACAGCCATGTGAGCAACACTCGGATCAAATCAGAACCTTTCCTTTACCCAAAAAAGTTCCTAGTGACCATTCCCAGTTAATATCTCCCCTCTCCCCACGGGTAATCACCAGATTGGTTTTGCCTATTCTGATTTCAGACACAATATGCACTCTTTTGTGTCTGGCTTCTTTTATTCAACATAACATCTTTGAGATTCATCTATGTTCTATCAGTAATTCATTTTTTAAAAATTCTTGTGTTTCATTATATGTATATGCCACAACTCATTTTTTTCATTCTACTACTGATTGATATATAGGTAGCTTCCGTTTTTTTTTTTTTTTTTTTTTTATGATGTCCACTTATTTTTTAGAATGAAATACAAAAATGTTTCTGGAAGCTCTGTGTAACTGAAACTTAGACACTGAATGACTGCAGTGTAGGGTGGTTGACTGGCCAGCTGCATATATGGTTTGGGGTCTTTAAATATCCCACTATTGTAGCTCTTTTCTCTCAGGTTGTTCCGTTTCTCTAAAGGATCATCTAAGATGTGTGAGCCAGACGACCAGTATTCTGGAACTTCAAATCTTACCATTCCAGTGGAGAATTTTATTCTGAGCATTTGTTTGTTCTGAGCTTCACCTTTACTCTCCAGAGACTCTTTATTTCAAGTTTTTCCAGAAAACACGCTCCTCTGGCAAAGGCAGTTACTGACAGTGAACGGAGGGGCGGTGGACACAATCTCATTTATAGGCTCCTCCATCTCATCTCAGCCTTTTGTAGTGTCCTCCATTCTTCAGTTCTCCAGAGATCCTGGGGGCCAACAGGCAAATTTCTCTTATCAATGTCTCTCTTTGCAGACACTTCTGATCTGCTAATGCACTACTGTTTCCTCCATACACATTCTTTCTTCATATGTTATGGTCTAGGCAACATACCTCCTGGTTTCATCATCAGATTGCGTATTTCTCTCGTTCTTGCTATTTGGGGGGAAATGCTACACAAGAAGAAAAAGGGATTTATTGCCAATTCTAAAAAGTACAAAGTTCTTAAGAGCTGATCCTGCCTCTTTTCAAGTTCACTTATAGCAAGTCTTTTTAGACAAGATACATATAGCCGTACCTGATGGTCCTCGGTACATCATGCTCTCTCCCAACCACCGGCCTTGGGAAATTCTCTTCACACTGCCAGCAATCTTCCTGATTTTTCACCTAAAATAATCAAAACTGCTGAAACGTCACCTCCTCCACGAAGATTTTCCGAGCTTCTTCCCAAAGTTTGCCAATATACATCTATTTAGCATTAGCTGCTTTGCACGGTCATTGTTTACATGCTTATTGTCTCCATTAGAATATATGGGCTTCTTGAAGACAATGTTTAGCCAATGTTTAGTGTTTTCATTTCTTTCATCAAGCCAAGCAGTAACAGTGCTTACAGAATGCTATGTAAATTGTGTGCCAAATACTAGCCTAAGGACTTTATGAACACATTTACTTCACATAACCCTATGATATAGGTATTATCATCATCCCCATTAAGTTAGAGGAAACAACAGCACAGAGAGGTTAAGTAACTCTAGTATTCCATATTCCAATACTATTTAACTAATATTAACTAATATTTAACTAATATTAACTAATAGATGATCTGGGTCTGAGACTATGCTCTGAACCTGACTTTTGAACTGAGTAGGTACCTAACATGTATTTGTTGAATGGATGACTGCGAAGGGAGAGAAGGAAAAACCATGGCCTTCAGCAGAACTCAAACAAATTCAGTCTTAGAGATAGCTATATTTTGAAGCAAACAAAAAGTCTGATTTTACTGACTTTGTTCTTCATGCAGCCCAAGCCTTAATGACCCAGAGAAGTTCTAGGATATGATTTCTGTTGTCTACTGGTATGGACTGAATATTTGTGTCCCCTCAAAATCCCTAGTTGAAGCCCTCACCTCCAGTGTGGGCTCCATTTGGAGATGGGGACTCTAAGGAAATAATTAAGGGTAAATAAGGTCATATGGGTGGGGCCATGATCCAATAGTATTAATGCCCTTATAAAAAGAAGTACCAACCCTCCTCCCCCCGCCACCACACATATACAAAGGAAGAGAAACCTCACCAGAAACTGAATTTGTTGGCATCTTGGTCATGGACTTTAAGTAAGCCTCCAGAAATAGAAGAAATTAAATTTGTTTTTGAAGCCATCCAGTCTAATGTGTTACAGCAACTCAATCAGACTAATAGTTTCCAATGGCTGAAGTTTAGAAAACCCATTTTCCTTCACTTCTTTCAGAAACTAGCTGCTTTAACAGCATTCTCTCTCCCTTGGAACTGGATTTGACCTTCTTGTGCTGGGCTTTTTTTGTTTTGTTTTTGTTGAAAGTAAATTTTAAGACTCCATCCAATCCAGTCTTCTTTTTACCATAAGGAGGCCAACACTTGACTTTGTTTTCCTTCAACATTACCTACAACTATAGACTTTCTTACTTTTCATTATCTTAGTTAGCTAATTCTTGGCTTATGCAGGAATCCAATTTCTCCTCCTAAAAATGTATACTTTGGGCACCTAGCTGGCTCAGTTGGAAAAGCATGTGACTCTTGATCTTGGGGTCAGGAGTCCAAGCCCCACGTTGGGTGTAGAGATTACTTAAAAAAAAAGTATACTTACCCAATACTTTCACGGATATCAGCCAGGCTTATCCTAATTAATAATGCTAATATACTGTCCTGCCTGGTGGTATTTCATTTGGAACTCTGCTGTAACTGTGGAGTGATACTCTGGGCTCTCTGAGGGATTTCAAGTTTCAGTTGTCTGGGAAGTTTAAAATATAACAAACCTTTTTTTTTTTTAATTTTACAAATTTCCAAATACGTACAAGAGTAGAAGGATGGCTACATCACACAGATCCAACATTATTAAGATTTTTGCCACATTTACTTAATATATTCCTTTTCTTTTTTTTTCCTTGCTGACATATTTCAGAGCAAATCCAAGACATCGAGTCATTAAATTCTATGTCTCTCAATATGTATCTCAATATGTCTCTGAAAAAAGGAAGATATTTTCTTATATAGCCACAAAGCAATTATCTAATCTAGAAGAATTTACAATAAGTGTTTTGTTTATAGGCTATTGAAATGAAACAACTCATACAGAATTTTATGCTATAAAATTATAAAATGCTATAAAAAACATAGCACTGTATTATAACAACAATATTCTGTAGCTTCAAAACAGTTTCAAAGGGAAATTTAGTATGTTCTGAAAGGCAGGATGTTTACCTATCATTCAACTAAAGCTGAGTTCAAGATGTTTCCAACAACTAAAAAATACACAGTATCAAGATTTCAGTCTTTGTACATTATTTTAATTAAAAACACACTGCAATTACAAATATACAGATCTGAAATTGCAACATTAAAATACAGAGTGCAATAAAGTGGCTTTGTAAATTTTCTTCACTGAGACAGACTTTATCACATTTTCATGATTGTTAAGACATAATAAATGAGAATTACGGATTTCCCAACATCATGATTAAATTCCTCTGCAAACGAATGAAGTTATAGGCATCAAAGGAGTAAAGGAGAAAAGTTAGATGGCCCTGCCTACATTGTATTAATGTGTGGAAGAGACAGAGTAAGAGCTATAATAAGCTAAAGTGAAATATTAGAGCTATAGGCGATATAGCTTTCTTTGCCTTCTACCAATAACATCCTTGATAATAAAGAGTCGTAAATGTAAAATAGTTCAGTATGATTGCAACTATATTTGTTCCACAATGACAACCTGTTAATTTTTAATCCAATATATATTTTTGAACTGCAATCATGTACAAAGATATAATAAAAAATTCTGAAGAGAAACCCTTAGTCCCAAGTCAAACAATGTTTAAAAGTTGAAAGGCCTATAGAAAGTAAGTGTGGACAAGAAACATTGGCTACATGCCAATTTTTACTTCTAAGAGGAAGTCTTATATAAATAAGTCATCTTTGTCTTACAAAACAAAAACAAAAACAATTCTAAAAATAATACCACAAATCCAAATTAGCCAAACTTGGAGTAACAAAGTCAAAGCCAGTCTCCTCATCTGCATATCAATGTGGTAAATCAAACTGCATTGGGGAAACAAACAAACTTTATCTGCTCCTAGCTCCTAAACAGAACTGATGATTACTTTTAGCACTTAGAGACAACTGTGACACTGCTCTTCTTAAAAGAAAGATGTATACTAGAAATCCAATAGAACGTGTTACTAGTGATATTCCACAAAAGCTGTAAGGCAGCCAAGAGCTAATTACGTCTAAGGACTGTAAAAGCCTGCACTCTTAATGCCCACTGATGGGCTTTGTGCCAATATTCAAAAAATATACTTTTCACCTACCAGAGACGAAATGTTGAGGAAATACAATTATTACATTATATCCTAGCATAGAGCTACTATATTTGTATAAAGGAATCACTAGTTAAAGAGTTATTTGCCTTTTTAAATGAAGTCCTGTCTAGGCATTAGGCTATAATCTACATGTTGACAGTGCTGAATTTCAACTCTCAAGACAAACAAGAAGAGTTCACGTGTCGAGATTAATTCTCTTTGGCCGCAGTGGATACCATTTTCTCTGGGGACAGTCTTTAGGTCGCCTTCTTTTCAGGACCAGGTCCGTGGCTTTCCTGGTTGAAGTCTCTGTCGGTGTGGCTTCTATTTGTGTTATAAAGCTCTCAGGTTTAACATCTGGTTTCCTATAACAACCGGAAAAGACTTCTTGGTGGACCCTCTGGAGCTGGATAATAGGCTGCATCTTTAAAACTTGGGAAAAGCCATCTCCTTGTTCAATTAATGCAGGCAAGGACTTAAACAAACAACAGTAATACATAACATTAATCTCAGGTTGGAACACAAACACCCAGAGACAGATACAATGCTCTAGAACTTCATTCTTCAGGTTAAGGCTTTTCCTAAGACCTAATTATTTGGGTCATGGATATTTGGCTTGACCTTAAAATACCAATATTAATTGAGGATTTTAAACAAAAAACTAAAACTAAAAAGATACATTCTATTCCTACAATGCCTGGTAGTAAAATAAAACTTTGGCCGCAGGAAGTAACAGAGTTTCAGAACTGAGGATTTAATGTCTAAGATTCCATATTTGAGGATAGATTTTAGAAATCTTGATCATCAAGAGCAAGAACCAGTACATTTTTCCTGTAAAGGGCCTTACATCTCTGTCACAGCTACTCAACTCTGCACTGGAATGTAAAGAAGCCACAGACAATAAATAAATGAATGGAAACAGCTGTGTTCCAATGAAGTTTTATTTGCAAAGACAAGTGGCAAGGCTAGATTTTTGCCACCAGTTTGCCAACTCCTGAAAAAGAAAATGCTTTGGGTACCAGAAAATCATGGAATCAATACAAACCGCAAAAGAATGTTATAGAAAATTATCAAAACATGGGAGATTCCAAAGGGTTTTGAAACCATTTTCATAAACTAGATATCCAAATGTTTTCCTGTATGCATAAAATAAATGTCAAGAATATAAACAATTTTATTATAACAATATTAAGATATCCAAGTTGGATATGCAACATAATATAGCAGTTAGGAATATATATATAGGCTCTGGAGCCAAATATCCAGGGTTTAGTCTTGACTCATTTATTTATTTGGGCAAGCAATAGCCTCTCTCTGTGCCTCAGTTTCTCAACTATAAAAGAGGGAAATTAGCAGTTATCTATTTCATAGGATTATGGGAAGGTAACATATGTAAAGCAGATAAACGGTGCTCACTAAAAGTTAGGCAGTATTATTATCCAAAACTGTTTGATGGACTGCTAACTCTCAGAATTCAAAAATATAATCAATCTTCAAAGAAACCAGATATAAAACTGGCATATACCGATGCCTACTAAATGTTAATTATTCTCAGTGTTATTGTCTCTTTAATAAATTCATTAAAGATCTACTTAAAAGACTACTGAGAATTCCTGTTACAATACACTAAATATATATCCATTTTTAAAGCGAATACCTAGCTACATTTTGTTCATTTTATAACTTTTCGGCATGTAGCTTTTACCTTCATGGCTTCACTGATTTCCTTAGCTATTGTTTCTCCTCTGCATTTCAAATTTTCCACACGACAGGCTGCAAAGAAACCGCCAAATAGTATTTTAGGTTTTTTATCTAATATAAACTCATAAGAGACATAGATGTTATTTGGACAAAAATCTGTTAGGATTATCCACCTTAGAATACTTTGTAGTCTATTAAAGTAAGTGTCCTATTAAATTTATTTAGATAAATAAAAAGGTCGTGGAAACGTTAGAACAGTAGAATAAAACTAACAGTTATAAGATGACAGGCAACGAGAGTTCTATTAGGAGTAGTCTTAGCACTGTGTGTAGCTGATAGCCCCATATTTGTTCTATACGCCTACACTGTGTTCAACATCCTCAAGTCCTGTAACCACATTTTAAATAGATATAGGCTAATATCTGATATCTGTATTACTGAGTATTATATAAGCAAAACATCTTTGAATTTGGAATATATAATATCACACTGCATCAGGGATACCTAAATGGAATTTCTGGGGGAAAAAACCTGGATTAGACTGTCAGTAATATTAATTTTTCTTTCCTTCCTTGATGCTTTACTGATTCCTAATACATTTTATTTCCTTCCAATCTTTGTTATAAATGTTCACGGCTACTCCACAACAGAACTGCATATTCAATGATATAATAAAATTATAATATATAATTTTATTTAAGGAATAAAAATGCTACTAAAACTCCAAGCAAAACTGGATAAGAAAAATCATTACTTGGGGTGCCTGGGTGGCTCAGTCGGTTAAGCGTCTCCCTTCAGCTCAGGTCATGATCCCAGGGTTCTGGGATGGAGCCCCACATCGGGCTCCCTGCTCAGCAGAGAGTCTGCTTCTCCCTCTCCCTCTGATCCCCCTGCTTGTGCTCTCTCTCAAATAAAGAAATAAAATCTTAAAAAAATCATTCCCTTTTGAAATCATCTACAAATTAGTTTTCAGAAAAGTAGTTATCAGTAGAAGTTACTTCAAATCTAAGCAGATACATAACCATGTTAGGAGAGCTACAACCTTACTGGCTTCAAGGAAGTGGCAAATAACCAAGCAAAAAATTTCTTTCATAGCTGCTGTTTTTCTTTTCTGACTTTCTTTAGATCAAAAAAGTGAGAACACATTTAGAATAAAGGGGAAATGAATAGCAAAAGTAACTGGGAGAAAGAGGGTACTCAAAGAAAGAGAAAGGCAAAGGCAAAAGGATAGCCTCTGTAAAAGGGTTCTTAACCAGGGGCCTGGGTGGCTCAGTGTGTTAAGCCTCTGCCTTCAACTCAGGTCATGATCTCAGGGTCCTGGAATCGAATCGAGCCCCGTATCCGGCTCTCTGCTCAGCAGGGAGCCTGCTTCCCCCTCTCTCTCTGCCTGCCTCTCTGCCTTCTTGTGATCTTTCTCTCTGTCAAATAAATTAAAAAATCTTAAAAAAAAAAAAAGGGGGTTCTTAACCATTTTTGCTACCAGAGACTTCTTTGGCAATTTGATGAAGCCTACAGATAACTTCTAAGAATAGTTCTAAATATATTAGTTTTTAAATTGAGGTATAATTTACATATAGTGAAATGCAGATGTCAAGTTTAACATTCAGTCACCTGTAATACATGCATACCATGCACAGGACACTTCCATCACCCTAGAAAGTTCTTTTGTGTCCCTTTCCCAATCAAACCTCTCTACAAGAAACAACCAGTCATCTGATTTCTATAATTATAACACTGCTTTTGCTTACTCTAGAATTTCAGAATGTTTTTAAATTTCAAAATACAATTATTACAAAGTTATGATAGGTAATACATGTGCTTATTAGCGGTTTAAATAACAAGATCAAACACCAGGTCTAATAATTACCATAATGTGAAAATAGTGAGCATAAACAATATTGTGAGGTAACTGCAACAACTGAAATTGAAAATATCTAAGGCTTTTGGGGCACCTGGGTGGCTGAGTGGGTTAAAGCCTCTGCCTTCCGCTCAGGTCCTGATCCCAGGGTCCTGGGATCAAGCCCCGCATCGGGCTCTCTGCTTAGCGGGAAGCCTGCTTCCTCCTCTCTCTCTCTGCCTGCCTCTCTGCCTACTTGTGATCTCTGTCTGTCAAATAAATAAATAAAATCTTAAAAAAAAAAAGAAAGAAAGAAAATATCTATGGCTTTTAATAGCAAAAACAATGTTTATAGGTACTGCTAATACTACCACCGTGACCTACATTCCACATTGAAAGAAATGTTAAATCTCAGTCTGAGGTTAGTAAAAATAATGTAATTTTTTTCTATCCAAATTCATAATCCCCCTTTATTCTAAGGACCCTTGCCTTAGAATAATATGCTAATTTCAATTCTTTTAAGATTTAGGGAGATTTCCCCAAAGTACTTAGGCAATTATTACATTTCCTTCTGAGGGTTGCCTGGGTGGCTTAGTTAAGCATCTGCCTTCTGGCTCTGTCCTGAGATCAAGCCCTGCATGGGGCTCCCTGCTCAGCGAGAAGCCTGGTTCTGCCTCTCCCACTACCCCCCCAACCCCTGCTTGTATTCCCTCTCGCTGTTTCTGTCAAATAAATAATCTTTTTAAAATAAGTAAATAAATAAATTTCCTTTTGAGTATGACAAATACATGATCCATCCGCTGGTACTCTTGTAGCAATCTGGCTTCTGGCCAGGCCCGTCCTTCAGTTTTCTCCCACCTGTGTGGGAGTTGCCCATTCTTCCAACATTTATTATATATTTTCCATGGACTAGGCCCAGCACTAGGGGCTCAGAGTAAGGAAAATGGTCTTTGCCTCTCAAGGAACTTTCAGGTTAGAAGAAAAACACACAGAAACAAACCAGCACTCATTGAAAATCGGCTCAAACTTTTCCTGTGCAGCCTCACATTTCCATGATCCCTGCCACGAATTCTACCCTCTGCCTGAACTGAGCATTCCCGGGCTACAGACTGCCACTTGTCCTGACAGTTCCAGTAGAATATCTGGAAGACTGCCCTGCACTGATTGGTTTAGAACAGCTTCTCAACCCTATCAGACTCAACTTCCTCCTTTAGAACATGCTTCGTAAAGTTCCCCTTACTATTCCAAAAAAAAATTCATAGATGATATTTCTGTACATATAAATAGAAATACAAAGGAAAAATTGACATTTATCACAAAATATTATTTAATATGTTTAGTATGTTCATATCCACCACATCAGAAGACATTATGAAGTACTCAAATAATTGTAACTATTATACTAAGTTTGGATTTAAAGAAAATTTATATTAGAAGTCATTCTACAGGGCACCTGGGTGGCTCAGTGGGTTAGAGCCTCTGCCTTCGGCTCAGGTCATGATCCCAAGGTCCTGGGATCGAGCCCCGCATTGGGCTCTCTGCTCAGCGGGGAGCCTGCTTCCCCTTCTCTCTCTGCCTGCCTCTCTGCCTACTTGTGACCGCTATCTGTCAAATAAATAAATAAAATCTTAAAAAAAAAAACATTCTACATAGAAAACAAAAGATCAGATAAACACAGAAAAATTAGTGTTTTATGAGAAATAACAGACTATACGATTTTAATATGATTAGGAGGAAACAGTGGACTATGAATAACATACGGAGACAAAGTATAGGCTGTTGAAACGGTAAAAATTCGAAGGTGCAATATTTCTATAAATGAAATGGCCTTATTAAAAATGCCATGTCAAAATAATTCCCTAAATTATAATATGGGAAGGTGTTAAGATTAAATCCTACTCTGCAATTCCACCATAATTCTGACTACATTTGTTATAAATATTACTTAAAAAGACTTTAGTGATCATACTATCAAAAGGTGATGAGGAACATAGGATAGACTGGGCCAAAATGAGAATATGAGAAACTATAGAGGAGATACATGGTAGATCTTTATGGACCAATTCTGGATTGTGATAGATCTCTGGGGATAGCTTTTGAATAAGAATAAACACCGGGGCACCTGGGTGGCTCAGTGGGTTAAAGCCTCTGCCTTCGGCTCAGGTCATGATCCCAGAGTCCTAGGATCGAGCCCCGCATCGGGCTCTCTCCTCAGCAGGAAGCCTGCTTCCCTTCCTCTCTTTCTGCCTGCCTCTCTGCCTACTTGTGATCTCTGTCAAATCAATCAATCAATCAATCAATCAATCAATCTTGGGGTGCCTGGGTGGCTCAGTGGGTTGGGCCTCTGCCTTTGGCTCAGGTCATGATCTCGAGGTCCTGGGATCGAGCCCCGTGTCAGGCTCTCTGCTCAGCGGGAAGCCTGCTTACCATCCCCCCCACCCCCCCCACCCCCGCCTGCCTCTCTGCCTACTCTGATCTCTGTCAAATAAATAAAATCTTTATTAAAAAATGCTATTGGAAATGCCCCTAAATAATTCATTGTCCTTTGAAAAAAAGGAGTATGAGAGTTGTAACTGAACCTAAAACATTTTCATAGACTGATAAAATGTAGCTCTAGTTGCAAAGATTCCTTTGTTTAGTTTGTTCCTTTTTAAGAGTTTTATTTACCTTTCCTGCACATGTTGACTAATAGAGAAGAATATTTGAAGAAATATGATGACGTAAGTCAGAGTGGTTATCTCTGATACCCAGGGAGTACTAAACAGAAAGGAAGGTGAGGAAACTGCTGTAGGTACTGGAAATGTTATGTAGCACAGACTGGAAGCAGGATAAATATGTGTTAGTTACATTTTCAGATAATATACTCAATATCTCTTTCTTTAAACTCAAATATTTCTAAATTTAAGGCAATGGGTCCAATTATTAATACATAATATGTATATATATATAAAATACATAATAAATATACTATTTTTCTTGTTTCTAGATTTTGGGATACCTTCAGTTGTACTTATTGTATACATGAAAACATAATGGACACATTATTTGAAAATATGACATACTGTTTACAAATAAGTTTATCCTATGTTTCCCAACTATGCAGACACTCAGCATATCCAGATCAAGGTGGCAGTTACACATGTTTATGTGTATGAATGTGTATGAATTCATCAAGCTATGCACAGTACATTATACCTCAATATATACACACATCCATACGACAATGAACAGAATCTTTTTTAACATCTACTCTAGAGGGGCACCTGGGTGGTTCAGTGGGTTAAAGCCTCTGCCTTCGGCTCAGGTTATGATCTCAAGGTCCTGGGATCGAGCCCCACATTGGGCTCTCTGCTCAGTGGGGAGCCTGCTTCCTCCTCTCTCTCTCTCTCTGCCTGCCTCTCTGCCTACTTGTGATCTCTGTCTGTCAAATAAATAAATAATCTTTGGAAAAAAAAAAACCAAAACATCTACTCTAGAAGGATATGGTAATTTATATTCTTCATTGTTACTGCATGATTTACAAAATAATCTGTCATCCAAGGGATTCTTAATTTTTGTATAAATATGTGCTATTTTGAAAAAAAATTGTCCATAAACCCACACTAATGGACAATATCTGTTATCTCTTGCACAAGCAATGACAATGTAAAAGTGCCAAGAGTAGTTTATGTGCAGAATGGAGTTAGGTCCCAGGTTTGGATAATTTTAAACAGATTTTCACACATGAACTTCTGGTGGAATATTCTAAAGTTGTGCTGGACATAGAAGACATTTAGTGTTCCTGGCTCCTGACTACAAAATGTCAGCGGCACCCTCTCCATTACTGTGGTAACAAGAAACTTACCCCACTTTCTGAAAAGGGCCGCCAGGGGGCAGTACTGTCTCCAGTGAGAACCATGGTGTTATTCATCTATTAGCATTCCTTGGGAACAAGAACCTCATTCTCTTAACCTTGAACTCCCTAGTGTTGAACACAGTGCCTGACATGTAGAGCAGGTGCTCAAAATGTACGATGAAACAAGGCTATGACAAGAGTGCTGTGGAGGTACAAAGAAGGGTGAGGTCAATCCAACGGGGGAATTGAAAAAGAGTAGAGGCTTCACAGGTGATAAAAGAAAGTTTCCATAGAAGAGGATCTGATGCTGGATGGCTGGGGTGAGTGGGAATAGAAGGTAGATGGTAGAGGATGTGCTATACCAAAACAAGGGAATAAATCAAGAAAGAAGACAACACAGGAACCAGGAAACATGATTCAAAACAGAAGTGCAGGAAATTCCTAGGATGGTGAGGAAAGGAACGGATGGGACAAAAGCTTTGCAGCTACCTAGACAGCAACCAGTCCAGATTAGACTAGGAAGACAAAAGGCTCCCAGAGGAATATCTCCAAGAAAAAGGAAAAGGTTTTAAAATGGATTTGATGTTAAGTGTTTACCCTAAGTGTTTACCATACTGAGAGGAATTCTACAGTTCTATTAAAGAGTTTGGGAAAGAATTACTGATAGACACAACAGCAAACAAAACAAACAGAAAAACAAAGTAATTATCATTCCAAAGGAGGATGGGAAGCTGTTCAAGAAAAATATACTCACAGTAATGATTACCTGACTTATACTGAAGAACATTTATATAGTCATAACAACATAAATACTAAATACTACTGATTTTTTGACAAAAATGAGATATTAAAAGCAAATCTGATGAGTGCAGTTTATTTTGAAAACAGAAGTACCGAGAAGAGAAACACAAGGACATGACAGCTGTCTCTACTTAATCCCCTGACAGCCCACTCCTATAGTAGAATGGGGTGGCATCCATTGCCAATCAATCTTGTGTAATAACCATTAGCAACACTGTGAGGCAAGCAGGTTTCATCAGCCTCCTTTTATAGATAAGAAAACAGAAGCTGTGAGAACTGAGAAATGATCTAGAATAGAATTAGAACCCACATTTCTTAGAATTCAAAGCATATGCTCTTTTATACTCTATATGTAACTTTCCAAAATACCCGGCTGTCCAGAATTATAAGAATTAAAGTTAACAAATGGTCAAAAGTTAGCTCCAATGTAATAAAAATCCCTTTGAAATAAAAATAAATTATGTCTGGTAAAAAACTGAAAATAGCACAATTCTAGATTTAACTCTGTTTGAACTATTAACATTATAGTATATTTTTAAAGTTATGGGAATTAAATTCCTTTCATTGAAAACTAAGGAACAGCAATGATTTTAGGAATAAAAGCAAGCCCACAAAGATTTTAATAAGCACTAAAAGACGGGGGAAACACACACACAATTAAAAATGATCACTAAATATATGAATGTTGCCTATAAATGCATCAAAAAAGGCATTTTCCAACATTAATATCTGTTAGAAAACTTCAAAATATATAAACTTTCACTCCCTCACTCAAGATTATTTTAAATGAATTTCTCACTTCTTGTAACTAGTAAAAGAGCATGTAAGTGTAAGTACTCCTAACATACAAACATGTGACTGAAGAATGTATCACACGCAGACTGCCAGTCTCTGCCATGTTGGAGCCTGCAGATGACCTTCTCTCCACAGCTTTCATGGGGACATCTCTGTGACTCCACTATCCTGTCACTGCAAAGGTATTTAGGGATCCAAACTGTTCCCTCTAACTCCTATTTAAGCATCTGTACTGGAACAAATGTGCATCTGACGTGATTTTCCTAATATTTTTCAACGTAAATGGGTAGTATTTCAGCTACATTATAGGAAAAATTGGTCTTTAAAGGGTAGCCTAGAAACTTACCCATTTATACTACTACTTGCAAAATTTTTTCAGAGGGGAAATGCATTTCAAATTCTAAAGCTCAGACTGAATAAGAATTTTTGAAACGTAACCATTTGTAAGTGAGTAACTACCTGTAAATATTCTGGCAGTGGCTTAAGCAAGTTGGCATTATTAAGAAAGAAGAGGAACTATCCCCAAGTCTTCTGCTTGTAGGGTCAGCAAAAGAACTGGAAGTATCAAGTCTACTGTAGAGAAACTTAAAATAGCTCCTTGTCATCACTACATGTTTAGTGAAGGACAGGGGAAAAAGGGAGTCTCTTCAATTAACTTTAAGGAACTTTTTTAAAAAAGAAGACAATATAGGAGCAATTATTAGTTTTACTAATAGGATCACAAAAGGTTATAGCTGACAAATGAAAACTCATCTTACTGGTAGACAACTAATCAGAGGATTGCTGCAAGGATATTAAAAAAAAAAAGTTGCCTCTTAAAAATGTGGAAGTAGGCACCCTTGAGGACATTGCCTCCCCTAGGCACTTGCTTTCTAAAACATAGGGAAATGAAAAAGTGGAAATGAAAGATTGGGTAATCAACCTAGTTTTGCTTTCAGGTCACTGCACTGACTAAACTGGGAAACATGAACTTCTAAAAGCCTGCACGAATGTAGACATTCAGCAAAAAAGCACTAACTGAGGGCTTCCTTTCTATTCCCAGTGTATTTTATGTGCATAAATGAGCAAGTGAGCCTGATTTACATAGGATGTCTGGCTTATACTGGTTGCTAAAGGGATGATTAAAGGCATGAATAAGAACCATGAATTGAAAGGTAGCACCCCTGGTGAAAATGAAACAAAAAACTAAGCAGTGATTTATGACTTTCCGGAAGGTAACCATTTGCTACAACTTAAACAGAGCTTAAACAGAGTCGAACACACCTGCTAGGTCACAGATAATATATAATCTTGTATATCCACTCCCACCTGCACCTCACCAGCATCTTCCATACTGAAGAGTTGTATCTCTTTTAAGGTACCATATATTTTCAAACTCCTTGCCTGTGGTTGCTGGCCTGGGCCAAGTCTCTAACATTGTCCAATAATGTTCTTTCCTACCGTTCCCTTTACTGTATCCTTAGTGGTCTTTTACTCCATAAATTCTCAAGAACTATAAATACTCTCAACTTAGGAACCTTGTTCTAGCTCTACCCTAATTGAAAGACTCTTCCTCTTATCATAAGAGAAATTCCTTCTTGCTACTTTCCCAGAAAGTGTTTTTCATCACCTAAACACATGACCCTACACTGACTGTTTACTTTTGTATTTGTTTATACTTTTCTTCTCACAACTAGAACATAAGCTCCACAGAGCAGGGATATTGTTTGTGTTGCTCACCATTATATCCTCTACAAGGAGAACAGCTCTGGCATATAGTGGACATCTAATAAGTATGCTGAGTGCATGGATGAGTAACAGCCTCTCAAAATGTACTGAGCATGGTGCTATATGTTGGGCACATATAATGCAAATACAAAGTAAAAAAGCTCATGGAGCTTTCAGTTTTGTGAGACCATAAACAAGGAAATACACAAATATATTGTAATACGCGCTATTTAGGAAATAAACAAGTAGGTTATGATAGAGTACTGAGAAGGGGCTATTGTCATTAGGGTGGTTAGGGAAGATCTCTCTGAGGAGGTAGCATTTATTTATTTATTTATTTATTTATTTATTTTTAAGATTTTATTTATTTATTTGACTCGCAGGGGGTTGGGGGGTACGGGGGGAGCAGGCTCTGTGCCAAGAAGAGAGCCCAATGCGGGGCTTGATCCCAGGACCCTGAGATCATGACCTGAGCTGAAAGCAGAGGCTTAACCCACTGAGCCACCCAGGTACCCCTGAGAAGGTAACATTTAAATGAGAGAAAAATTGAGAAGATGTCAACTTTAGAAGCACCAGGAAAAAGCATGTTTGAAAGTGAGGCACTTTCAAAAAACTGAAAGGTGGACCATAGGGCCATGGCAAAAAGGAAAGTGCCTGAAATGAATTTGGAGAGGTAGGTGGGGGCCAGACCATATAAGGGAACGTTAAGATGTTTGAAATGTGGGGTGCCTGGGTGGCTCAGTTGTTAAGCATCTGGTCTGCCTTCCGGGGGGCTCACATCATGATCCAGGCTCAGATCATGATCTTGGGGTCCTGGGGCTCCTGGGAGCATCAGGCTCCATGCTCTGCAGGAAACCTGCTTCTCCCTCTCCCCCTGCTTGTGTTCCCTCCCTAAGTGTCTCCCTCCATCAAATAAATAAAATCCTTAAAAAAAGAGTGTTTGAAATGTAGTATATATATATAGATAGATACAGATGTCTTTTTTAATTGGAAGATTTTAGGATTCAAGCAGAGGAATGAAAACAGATTTATGTTTAAGAGTAGTTGGTCTTGGAAATTCACAAAACTCCCCACCTTCGTCCAAAACATCATCTGATAAATATAGGAAATTAAAAAGCTATCCCAAAGCATACACAAAAGAAACATTTCTATGAACCATAAAAAATTAAAAGAGAAAAAGCTATAAGTCAGGCTGAAGTTGCAGATCTACCAGTAAGGAAATGGTAAGTAGGCAGTAGGTAACCAGGAATTTGCTTCTGTAACATAAAAGGGGCCCACCCAAAGTACCCCAGAGGAGCAGGGAATGGGAAGAGTCAGCTTCACTGTATGAAACCAAGGGCTGAGATAGAGTTTTCCTACCCTGAAAAGCAGGCTGAAAAAGACCTGCCAATAACAATGGCCAGGAGCTGAGGCATATATTAGAAATAATGGGAGGCAGATAATGCCTCAAAGCCTGGTCCTGGACCAAGCTGTCTGCTGCCTTAGTGACTAGATCCACTATCTCCTATATTACAGGGGAACAGGGGCCCCATGCTGCCAACTCTAGACTGGCTCTTTGCTGAGACTTTTCAAGGGCCAGATGAAAGGCAACCACAAAACTACTAGACAGGAAGGAGGGAAAGCAGTGACAAGAAAATAGGTGCATAAATAATCTTAGTGAAGGAAAAGTCTACAAATCAAAACTCTAAAATACAAGAAGAGATCACAACCATGAAGGATAGCCAATATAACTAATGCCAAGGTGAGAATACTGCAGATGGCATAAAAATAGAGCAATCTAAGAACAATTTTAAAGGCTTAGGATCTTCTCATAGATGAAGGAAATCATAATAGCACAAAAGAAAAATAAATTATTATTATTATTATTTTTTAAAGATTTTGTTTATTTATTTGACAGACAGAGATCACAAGTAGGCAGAGAGGCAGGCAGAGAGAGAGAGAGAGGAGGAAGCAGGCTGCCTGCTTAGCAGAGAGCCCGATGAAGAGCCCGATGCGGGGCTCGATCCCAGGACCCTGGGATCATGACCTGAGCCGAAGGCAGAGGCTCTAACCCACTGAGCCACCCAGGCGCCCCAAGAAAAATAAATTAAATAAAAACAAGAATAATACAAAAATAGAAGAAATGATAAAGAAGCAAAGTTGAAAGATTAGGTTAAAGATCTTCTAGAAGATGGGAATCCTCTGACTGAAAGTATACTTGGAGACATGAGTGGAAGATGGGAGGAAAGAGGATGCAAGCAAAAGAAATAAAAAATCCCACTCCTCCCAAATGTACATAATCTATTTAAATAAAATTGTGTCTGTACAAATCACAAAGAAATTGCCAACAAAATGCAGAGTTGAACTACTGTTACATTGTTGAGTGAAAAAGTCACAGAATGTGTTATGTAATAGTTATATAAGAAAATAAACAACTTAAAATCCCCTGTGCCTGTCTGCTCACTTACAAATACAGTGATAAAGATCTAAAATCGGACATATCGAACTGGTTTTCTATTTGAAGGTGTGTGGGATCAGCAGACTTGGGAGGATTTTCATTTACTACTATATATACACCACTGGTTATTTAAAATTTCATATTAAACTTGCATTTACTATGAGCACAAAAACTATAAAAATATAACAATTTAAAATACAAACACAGATCTATGGCAGTTGAATTGGAGGATTTCTACCATATCCTTAGGTTAAAAGAGTAAACTGCGCATAATGTGAATACATGAACCAATTTTCTGTAAAATAAATTACCCCGGTAAATGTCCAGTACATATGTATTCCTGTATGATTATATAAGTGGAGAAAGATGGATAAATGGATTTGTACCAGGTTAAGATTGGATATCTAAAGGTGTAGTGAATGGAAGAGAGAGAGGAAGCCAAAAACAGAAAGTATAAGATAGAATACTATCTTTATTTTTTAAATGTATATGATCAATTTACATAAAATTGTATATTTATTTCATAGATACTTCTTGAATGTACAATGTCAGACAATGATCTCAGAGAGTTAGCATGGGATACACAAGTACAAAACAAAGTCCTTATTCATGGGCAGTTTAAAATATGGTGGGGGCGTAAAGATGATAAAACAAACAGAAATTATATGTCTTAAGTGGTGAAAAAACAAAAGCAGATTAAGGGGACAGAGTATGACTAAGGGAGTCAGAAGGGAATGTGATAGAGGTTGTCAGGAAAAACCTCTCTGATGAGGTAACTTTGAACTAAGAGCTCAGTCAAGTGAGTCAGGCAGGTGGTTTCAGATAGGAACCAGGGAACAGCAAGTGAGAAAACGACAGGGCAAGTGTGCGTTTGGCCTGTCTTTGGGGAAACAGCAAGAATGCTAGTGCATTTGCAGCACAATAAGGAAAGGTGAGAATGATAAGAGACCAAGGTCACAGATGAAATCTGAGAAGCAGCCAGGGACCAAGTCAGAAAGGATCTCGTAAACCAAGAGAAGGAGGATGGTTTAAGCAGGGGGTGAGATGATCTGATTATGCTTTGAAAGGAATTCTCTGGCTGCTGGGTGGAAAACTGGAATGGAAGGAAGGAGACCAGTGAGGTGACTATCATAGAAATCCTGCTAAGAGAACATGCGTAAGAGAGGTAGTGATGGATTCAGTGGGATGTGGCTGAATTTGGAGTATGTTTTCAAAGTAAGGGCAGCAAGATTTGCAGGTGGACTGAAGGTGTAGAAATAAAGCAATAATCATGCGTATGTAAGTTCATGTACTGTATTTCTTATGTTTTTAACATTTTTAGAATGTGAATGTTTTTATACAATCAAGAAAAATAAAATTATTTTCAATGTTAAAAAATAAGAAACAGGGGCGCCTGGGTGGCTCAGTGGGTTAAAGCCTCTGCCTTCGGCTCAGGTCATGATCCTGGGGTCCTGGGATCGAGCCCCACATCGGGCTCTCTGCTCAGCAGGGAGCCTGCTTTCTCCTCTCTCTCTCTGCCTGCCTCTCTGCCTACTTGTGATCTCTGTCTGTCAAATAAATAAATAAAATCTTAAAAAAAAAAAAAAAAAAGAAAAGAAAAAAAAAAATAAGAAACAAGTACACATAAAACACCCTGCTAGAAAACTAAAAATAAACATCTAGGCACATTGTGGTAAAACTGCAGAGCATTAAGAATTACAGAGAAAATCTAAAAAGTCAGGAGAGAAAAAGGGACTATGTATAAAAATGGCAGTTACACTCTCAGAAGACCTCTCATCAACAATGAATGTCAGGTATGCAGACTGGAAAGGGCGAAGTAAGACTACCTCTATTTGGAGATGATATGATACAATCTTTTATATAGAAAATTCTAAAGAATCCACTAAAAAACTATTAGAACTAATAAATGAGCTCAACAAGATCAATACATAAAAATCAATTCCATTCCTATATAATAGCAATGACCAAAGTGAAAATAAAATTTCTCAAAAATTCCAATTACATTAGCATCAAAAGAATAAAATACTTGGGAATAAATGTAACAAAATAAGTGCTAAAAACTAGAAAACTTTGTTGAAAGAAATCAAAGATCTAAATAAATGGAAAGGTGTTTGTTGTTCATGGACTGGAAAACTTAACATTAAGTTAGCATTACTCCCAGATTAATCTTCATTTCAACACAATCCCTATCAAAATCCCAACTGGCTTCTTCTAAAATTCATATGGAAATTTAAGGGAGCCAGGAATGCCAAACATTCTTGAAAAAGCACCAAGTTGGAGGCCTTGTATGCTCTGATTTCAAAACTTACTGCAAAACTTTAATAATCAAAACAGTGTGGTACTGGCCCAAGGACAGATAAACAGATCAATGAAATAGAACTGTAGGACCAGAAATAAATCTGCACATTACAGTTAACTCACTTCTGATAAAGTTGCCAGTACAATTCACCGAAATAAAAAATAATCTTTTCAACAAATGGTGCTGTAAACAATTTAGATATATACACATAAAAGAACGAAGTTGGAGTCCTACCTCACACCACACACAAAAATTAACTCAAAATGGATCAAAAACTAAATGTAAGAACTAAAACTATAAAACTCTTAGAAACAAATCTTCATGACTTTGTATTAGGTAATGGTTTCTGAGACAGGACATCAAATGTGTAAACAATCAAAGGAATAAAGTAAATAAATTGGACTTATCAAAATTTAAAACTTTTGTACTTCAAAGAAAACCATCAAGAAAGTGAAAGACAACATAAAGACAAAGGAGAAAATATTTGTAAATCATGTATCTGATAATGGACTGATTTCCAGAATATATAAAGAATAATTACAACTGAACAATAAAAAGATAAAGAGGGGCGCCTGGGTGGCTCAGTGGGCTAAGCTTCTGCTTTCGGCTCAGGTCACGATCTCGGGCTTCTGGGATTGAGCCCGCCATGGGTCTCCCTGCTCAGCGGGGAGCCTGCTTCCCTCTCTCTCTCTGCCTGCTGCTCTGCCTACTTGTGATCTCTCTCTGTCAATAAACAAAATCTTAAAAAATAAAAAGGTAAATAATCCAATTTAAAAATGGTCAAAATAGGGGCGCCTGGGTGGCTCAGTGGGTTAAAGCCTCTGCCTTCAGCTCTGGTCATGATCCCAGGGTCCTGGGATCGAGCCCCACATTGGGCTCTCTGCTCATCGGGGAGCTTGGGTCATGATTCCAGGATCCTGGGATCGAGCCCTGCATCGGGCTCTCTGCTCAGCGGGGAGCCTGCTTCGTCCTCTCTCTCTCTCTGCCTGCCTCTCTGCCTGCTTGTGATCTCTATCTGTCAAATAAATAAATAAAAAATCTTTTAAAAAAATGGTCAAAGCATATGAATAGACATTTCTCCAAAGATAAACTAATGACCGATAAGCACAAGAAAAGATGCTCATTGTTAATCAGAAGAGAAGTGCCATTCAAAATCACAGTAAGATATCACCTCCCACCCATTAGAATGGCCATAAAAAGAAAGACAAATATAACAATATTTGGTGAGGCTGTAGAGCAAATGGAACCCTCACACTCTCCTGGTAGTAATGTGAATGGTAGAGCCGCCTTGGAAAACAGTTCAGTAGTTCCTCAAAAAGCTCAGCTAGAGTTGGGGCACCTGAGTGGCTCAGTCGGTTAAGCAAGCCACTCTTGATTTCTGCTGAGGTCATGATCTCAGGGTTATGAGATGGAGCCCCCAAGTAGGGATCCATGCTCAGTGTAGAGTCTACTTGAGATTCTCTTCTCTCCCTCTCCCTCTGCCCCTACCACAGGTCACGTGCTCTGTATCTAAATAAATAAATACAATCTTAAAAAAAATAAGGGAGAGGGTGTCTGGGTGGCTCAGTCAGTTAAGCATCTACTTTTGGCCCACGTTATGATATCAGAGTCCTGGAATGGAGCCCCACATCAGGCTCCCTGTTCAGTGGGGGGTCTGCTCTCTCTCTCTCAAATGACTAAGTCTTTAAAAAAAAAAATCTAAACTAGAGTTACCATATAATCCTGCAATCCCATTCTTAGTTACATATATTCAAGAGAACTGAAAACATGTCCACACAAAACTTGTACATAAATGTTCACAGCAGCATTATGCATAATAGTCAAACATGGAAACAACTCAGAAATATCTCTACACTGGGGATGCCTGGCTGGCTCAGTCAGTAGAGCATGTGACTCTTGAGCTTATGGTCATGAGTTCAAGCCCCACACTGGGCACTGGGCCTACTTAAAAAAAAAAAAAAGTCTTTACACTGATGAATGGATAAATGGAAAGTATATACATAAAAGGGAGTATTCTTTGGCGATGAAAAGAAATGAAGCAGTGATACATGCTACAACACGGATGGACCTCGAAAACACTATGCTAATTAAAAGAAGCCATTCATCCTTTTTTTAAAATTAATTTTTAAAAAATATTTTATTTATTTATTTGACACAGAGAGTGAGTATAAGCAGGGGGAGCAGCAGGCAGAGGGAGAGGGAGAAAGAGACTCCCTGCTGAGCAGGGAGCCCAATGTGGGACTCGATCCCAGGATCCTGAGATCACGATCTGAGCCAAAGGTAGCCACTTTAACTGACTGAGCCACCTAGGCACCCAATTTTTTTTAAACTAAATTCAATTAGTTAACATATAATGTATGATTTGTTTCAGGGGTACAGGTCATGATCCATCGGTCTCATGTGATACCTAGTGCTCATTACAACACATACCCTCCCCAATGTCTACCACCCAGTTACCCCATCCCCCACGTCCCTCCCCTCCAGCAACCCTGTTTGTTTCCTAAAATTAAGAGTCTCTTATGGTTTGTCTCCCTCTCTGGTTTCATCTTGTTTCATTCTTAAAGGACAACATATTGCATGATTCCATTTATATAAAATGTCCAGAACAGTCAAATCTATAGACAGTAAGCAGATTAGTGGTTGCCTTGGGCCAGGGGAGAGAGGGAAGAGACTGGGGGAGAATGGCTAAGGAGTATGAGATTTCTTTTTGAAGTGATGGAAATGTTTAAAAATTTATTTTGGTGATGGCTGTATAACTGTGATTATACTGAAAGCCTGACAGTAACAAATGTTGGCAAAATATGGGAAAGCAAGAACTTTTAAGCACTGCTGGTGGGAATGTAAACTGATACAACTACTTTGGATGGGCAGTAAAGTTCATATGTAATAGAACCTTATGGCTGAATAGTAACAGTTCAAATGTAATAGCTGAATAGAAACAAACCTTATGACCTAGAAATTCTGCTTCCAGAAATGTACTCCAGAAAATTGTGGCATATTTACACTATATAAGGAAACAGTTATAAGAATGTTCATTGTAATACTATTTATAACAGCAAAAAAAGAAATAATCTAAGTGTCTTGCAACAGAGGAATGGATAAACAGTGGTTTATTCAAATTCTGGAATACTATATATTAGCTCAATGCACAGAAAGCTTTGTGTATATACAATGTCAAGGGGGGTAAAGTTGCAGAATATGATCAGTATGATACAATTTATATAAAAATCTAAAAAATGAATGCCATACATTATTTCCGGTTACATGTCTATAGAGTAAAAGAGTAACATGGACAGTAAGGATCCACTCAGCATGAAGATAGTAATTACTTCTGAAGTAAGAGAGAATAGAATAGAATAGTAAAAGAGTATAGAGAAGGTTTCAAGTGCATCCACAGGTTCCTAAAAAGGTCTGAAACAAATTTGGCAAAAATGTGAATAGCCCTTAAACATGGGTGGTAGCACCAAAGATGTCCATTATGTTATACTCCATATTTTCTATATGCTTGAAATATTTCAAAGAACTTTTAAAAAAATCAACTCTGCCCAATATACATATACAATGGAATGGGGAAAAAACAAGAGTGAACCAGGAAGACCTTCTAAGAAAGTATGTGCAGAAATCCTGACTAAAATGATGATGATCTAGATTAGAAGTGATAATAGCAGGATGGAGAGAAACAGATGAACGTAAGATTTTCAAAGGAATCATTTGTAGTTTATTGATGGACTGGATATGAGGAGTTCAGGGAAGGAAAGCCTGACTTCTAACTAAAGCAAAAATGCAGATGAAGGTACCATTTACTCAGGGAAAACTGGGAAAAGAACCAGTTAAGGGCATGAAAGAATTGTTTTATGTTCATCTCTTACACTCAAACATAAGCTCTTTATAGGAGAATCTGTCTACTTTAACTACGTATACCTCAAAGTTCTTAACGTGACTGCCAAATTAATGTTATACACATTGACTAAGTATTGCTTTTTGAAAACCAGAAAAACTTCTTTTAAAAAGTCAGCTTTCAAATAAATTTGATATCACTTAATATTCTAATAACAAGAAAAAATTTTCAAGAAGTTCCCACAAAAACTTTCCCATGCAGATTATTCAGACTTTTAGGTTCCATACAAATGTATGCTTTCTATTTTCCTAAGCCATTTTAGTTAATTTTGTATGATTTTATCAGTTAGATGTATTACAAGTTAAGCAGTATTATAAGGTATGTTGTTTATAAATGAGATAGGATTTATCAAAAGGTTATTATTTTTTGTTTTATTTATTTATTTGAAAGAGAGAGAGAGGGGACCTTAAAGATCATTAAAGTAAATTTGTTTTCCCTCCTAAGATTAAAAAGTTTACAAGTTTCTTTAGAGGATAATTATATCTAAAAAGTAATACTTGAGGCAGGGGCGCCTGGCTGGCTCAGTTGTAGAGCATGTGACTCTTGATCTCCGGATTATGAATTCATGCCCCACACTGGGTATAGAGTTTACACAATAAAAAAGAAAGAAAGAAAGAAAAGAAAAGTAATACTTGGGTAATTATGATACCAAAAGTTTCAACTATTATCTTCATATTGCTCAAAATCAAAACAAGTCTACTGCATTTTGGCAACTTCCCCCTTTTTAGTGGGTCTAGGTCAATTTTTATTTGTGAAACAGAGTGAATGCTGTGATTTTAACAAATTTCTGAGTATCTATACACTTGTACATCCCCCTCTTGGTTAATCCCCATTGGCTCTGGGAGATTTAGAAGGGGCAGGGGACATGTTAGAAAGTAGTGCACAATTTGACAAAGATAAAGTACTCAAAACTGTAAGTTTAAGTAGCCCATACAAACAAATCAAGGTTTTAACTGCTCTTCTAAAAGTTCAGAAATGGTACTTAAAAAAAAGAAGGGGGGTGCACCAGTATGTCTCAGTCAGTTAAACACCTGACTCTTGATTTCAGCCCAGGTCATGGTCTCAGGGTCGCAGGACTGAGTCCCCCATCAGGCTCCGTGCTCAGCACAGAATGTGCTTGTCCCTCTCCCTTAGCTCCTCCCTGGCTTGCACGTGCACATGTGTGCTCTCACTCTCTCTAATAAACAAATTAATACAATCTTAAAAAAAAATGAAGAAATAAATAAATGGTATTTTTGAATGCCAAGGTAAACACCAAAAGACCTCTTAGGAAAATTGTTACGAATTTTTAAATGTGTGAATAGGGCCATTTAAAAATATATATGATCCACAGTTTCAGCAATGCAAATTCTGTTGCTAGACTTACGTAAGATTTATCAATTTTATTTCTCGGAGTTTTAAAGGATGCATCTAAATGGCAACAGAATTGAGTTGAAAGGTCTATCGAGTATGCATATCTCTTCTTAAGCTCAACAGTATACTTTTATTGAATTTTATTTTGCAAACATTGAGAAACCAATGACAGTTATCACACTGGGGAGTGACACCATGAATGCTTTAACAGTATAACTTGGGCCATAATACAAAGCATGGACAGTATAGTAGCAGTGAGAAATGGGACGGTACTATAACAGAAGTTAAGAGACTGAGATGTTGTAATAGTCCAGGTCAAGGGAGAGCTTTATAAAAGTCCAGATTCCTAGGACCTACTTCTGGAGATTACTGAGTCAGTACACTTAGAGCCAAATTTTTATAATCTTAGAGAAGAGCTAAACACAGTAGGAAGTTAGAGTGTCGAAGGGATCCTTCACACTGACACCTTTAAAAGAGTATTAGGAACTCATAAAAATTACAAGCTGATGCTTCACTTTTACCACAAATGAGCAATGACTCACCTGGATCAGGGTCATATTTGAGGTCCAATGGATGTACAACAGGGTAGTACTGCTTCTAAACACAATATAAAGTAAGACAGATTTAATCACTTAATCCTTCATATAAACATTTCCTTCCCTGGGCAAGGCTGACATGGAATAAGATCTATAATTTAGCAAAAAGAAAGAGTAAACTGTTTCTTACTCCTGCCCAAAGCCAGCAGGAGCCAAAAATGTTTTCTAAAAGGGCTGCCTTTAGTATCCTCACCCCATCAATCCATTTTGCGTCCATTTTTAAACTTCCACAGCAGTACCTCACCTAGGCCTGCCAGCCTTCTTTCTTTTATGCAATACTCATTACCAGTTAAGTTTTTTTTCCAGGAACGAATGGGGTAATAACAGAGAGAAAAGAAATACATTTTGAATGTTTCTCTTAGGGAAGCTTTAAAAAGCAAGGCTGAGTGGGAAAGGATAGAGTAGGGTATTTTTTTGAAAATGCTTTGGAAGAAAAAAAAAGAAAAATTCTGCTTATATTTTTTTCTCATAGAACAATGCCTGCACTGTCTAAAACAATTCCTGACCAAAAGCAACTGGAAGATTTAAATGTGAAAGTATGCTAATTTCAAAAATTAATGATAAGGAGTATAACATAATTTAAAGCAACATGTGTTTCTCGCTCCAGAGGCAGTGCCATTCCCAGCAAACCTACTCCCACACCATCATGACTTTTGGAGCAAAACAAATTACACACAATTTATAAAGCAAATTTCAGTTTTATGACAGGTATTCAAACTTTATCATCAATTTAAGCTAAAGAGGCCTTCTAGAATTTATAAACATGTACAAATAATGTGCCAAACACAAATGACACAAAGAAAGAAAAGGCTTAACAGATAAATTTATTGAGGTGCCTGGATGGCTCAGTCAGTTAAGTGTCTGACTTCTGGTTCTGGCTCAGGTCATGATCTCAGAGGTTGTGAGATTGAGCCCTAGGTCAAGCCCTGCGCTTAGCAGGGAGTCTGCTTAAAGATTCACTCCACTGCCCCAACTCAAATAAATAAAAATCTTAAAAAAAAAAAAGATAAATTTATTTTTCTTGCCTGTCTCAGAATTGTAAAGTTAGTCTTCTTTCCTCAAATTATATTTTAAAATCAGCTATGTTCAAATTCTAGTATAACTTAGAACTGGAAAAAAAAAAAAAATCTTACAAGACAAACAGTAGTAACTGAGTAAGAAAAGACAAAGAAAACAAAATGTCATGTGTGTCCACAGAGACCTCAAACTTTAATTTTTTATAGTAAAACAGACATAAAACAAAGCTTATTATCTCAAAGATAAATCATCTTACCAGAATTTCTTGTTTTGCTTTTATGGTTTTGATGACACATTCAAGGATCTTTCTGGGATACTGCTTACGTTTTGTGGCTATATCTACTATGATTTCATCAAACTGATCTTCAAGTACTTTGATATCAGAATCTATTTCAAGAGACAAACAGTATCAAAAATTTCTTAAAACACATTGCTTATATTCTATATAGAAATGTAACAAGCTAAATTTAGAAAATACAAAATAATTGAAAACAAATATGGTAAGTTAATGGGACCCCCCCTTTGGTGATTAATTCATTTATTTACTCACTGAAAAACCAATTACTGAGCACCTATGGGAAGCCAGGCCTAAATCAGAAAAATACAAAGATGAATATAACATGATCCCTGCTTTCTAAGCGCCTGGAAGAAACATAACTGCAAAACAACTTGATAAATGCAATTGAGGTCTGAACAAAATGCTATATAGACACAGAATAAGAGAACACTAACTCTACCTGGAGAATTTAAGACTTTAAACAGAAAGCAACATTTGAGCTAAGGCTTGAAATATAAATGTAAATCCACTGGATTAAAAAAAGGGACAAAAAATAACAGGAGGAAGCACTTTAGGCAGAGCAAACTGTATCTGCAAGATCACAGAGGTTTTGGGAAACTTTGTTCTAAAACTAAAAGTTCTAAGTGGCTGTAGGACAAAGTGTAAGGAAAGAAGGATGATAAAATATAAAAGAACTAGACTGTAAAGGGCATTTAATGTTAGAGTTTCCAACATGTTTTGACTTTATTATGTGCTGCACCAAATCTGTGACAGTAGCAGGCAGAAAAGCGAAATCTGAAATAGACACAAATGGATAAATAGCAGGAAAAAGTAAGAGACACGGTGACTTTATACTTTGATTTAACTAAAACTCTTATCTGTTGCTTTCCTGTTTTAAAATAGTGAATCTCAAACTTCAGCAAAATAATTACATGGGGAACTTGTCAGAAGTGCAGAAATTTTGATTCAACAGAGGCCTCTGGAATGGGGCCCCAAAATTAAGTACTCTAGATGAAATGAATGCAGGTGGTACATCAACCTTATTTTGAAAGTCGTCTTGAAGAATAAGTAGTTAAAAGTACTAAAGAACGGGGTGCCTGGGTGACTCAGTCGATGACAGGTCTAACTCTTGATTTCAGTTCAGTCATGATCTCAGGATCCTAGGATCCAGCCCGAGTGTCTCCTTGCTCAGTGGGGAGTCTACTTGAGCATTCACTCCTTCTCCCTCTGCCCGCCCCCCCGCAAAAAACCCCTGCTTCTTACATGCACATTCACACCCTCACTCTCTCTCAAATAAATAAATCTCCAAACAAAACTAAACTAAACTAAAGAGCTAGGTCACTGGCTTAACTGGTCTCACATCATAGCTGTTCTGCTATGTCACAGTCTATGCTAGAAATTTATCTATTTTATTAAGTAGAAGCTTCACTAAGAATTCTGAAACTATGATATTTATTTTTGGAAGCTTTCAAACATTGCTGACATATCAGCATATATATACACACACATACATACTGGGTAAAGATTGATGAAGTACATCAGGTATATCTCATTCATGTAACAAATACTAAGACCAATTAAATTCTTTTGAGAGTATTATGAGAAAAACAATCACTGCTTACTTTGAATATTCATTTAGATGAGTAGCCTTTCCTAAATTTTAGCTTACCATTTAAAAAGTTCAGTCATTAACCCGAAATAATGTACTATTTCACAGTTAAGAAAAAAAAGTCTCCCAGCTAAATCTTCTATGGAGGAAAATGGTTTTTCAGCGCCACCTAATGATAAAGCTATAAAACTGAATGTATAAACAATTTGAGCAGATTTGAGAGAAGATTTTGTCACCAATTTAACAAGTATTTACTGTGTACCTACTATATGCCAAGCCAAGTGCTGAAAAACAAATATAGCCCCTGCTCTTGAGAAACTTACACTTTATTTCTTAAGTGAACCTGGTCAAGCCTGAAATCAAGTCCTTTCAGGGTAGCTACAGAGGAAGGGAGAAAGTTGTTTTCACTTGTATATTCATTTGTTCTATCCTTTTATTTGTTCACTCATTTCTACAATGATTCCAGTGAACAAAACAGACAAACCTCTGCCCTTGTGAAGCTTACTTACTGCTTCTATGTATTTGATCATATACAAACCCTTTTAATCTCATCTGCAGAACCTTCTTCTCTCTTTTCTCCTGTCTTTGAGCATGTCTTAACCGTCTCTTACTGTACTACTGCAATAACTTCCCTCAGATCAGCCCACCTTGAATTTCACCCCTCTCCAATCCATCCCCTACAGGCAGCAGTCAGTGTTCTAAAATGCAAAGCTTTTCATGTAAATTCTATTTTAAAAATCTCCACTGGCTCCCCATTGACTACAGGATAAACTACAAATTCCTTAGCAAACTCTCAGGGCTCTTTGTGATCTGGCCTCAGCTTACCTCTGGTCACACCTGCCGTTAGTTTTCCCAATTCATTTCTGACATTTTCTAAACATATCACTCTTGTGCCTTTGCACATGCTGTTCTCTCTGCTTCAAATATCCTTCCTCCTTTTAATCTAGCATGCTGTCATTCATTAAATGCATTTAACAACAATCAACACTATTAGGTCTTATCCCCCTTCCTAAACAGTATAGTAAATCCCTGTCCATTTCTTTCCATTAACAATGAGTTCCTAAATAGTGAGGACCATGTGTTTTCATCTATGGCCTAGAATTTGGTATGTCATTATCAAGTGTCAGTGAAAGCAGGTAAAATTATAGTATTCTGAACTATTTCCCCTCACAGTTATAAGGAAGAAAAGGGACAAAGAATAACCACACTCTACCCAGAATGCCAACCAATTAGAAAATACGTATCTTAATCTATAAATTGATGAATCAGATTGCTAAAGGCAGCCTGGAGCAAACAATAAAGCAACTCCAAGCTGACTTCACAGAACAAGAGTCAAATAAAGACACAGAGAAGGCCGTCGAGTTTAAAAATACTCTTAGGTGATTGTGATACACTTCCTCTCCTCTACTAATTGGCAATCACTCTGTTATTCGGGAAATCTAATGTTATTGCTTTTACCATTTCAATATATAAACCAGAAAGTAAATTTTGGGGACCTTGAAGAGATAACTATTATAATCCCAAGGGTTAAACACTGAAGTTTTCTGGGCAAAGTATTATCTTAATGTTGAGAAGAAAAATTATAAACACAGAGGGTAACCTGATGCGCTTGGAATGAGCTCAAGAGTATAACTGGATAGCAAGTAATACCAAGCAGTGATACCAAGTTATGCTGGTCAGACTCTATAATATGACCATGGGGAAAGACAAGATACTCTGACCCTCTTGTGAGGGTAGCCCTTCTCCTAGACTTTGCTGGAGAATTCTGACCCTTTTTTCACACAGATCATTTCTTTTCTACTAAATTTGTTTCCTTCTTACACTGACCACGGACCATTTTCTTTCCATTAAAATTTTGATTTTTTTTTTTTTAGATATGTCAACACCATTAGTTAGGGTACAATTAAGTCTGCTTTGAAGAAAGTATTCTGGGGTATCTTGGTGGATCAGTCCATTAAACTTCAGCTCAGGTCATAATCCCGGGGTCCTGGGATTGAGCCCTGCATCAGGCTCCCTGCTCAGCGGGGAGTCTACTTCTCCTCTTCCTCTGCAGCTCCCCCGCTTGTGCTTTCTCGCTCTCTCTCTCCCTCTCAAATTAATTAATTAAATAAATATTAAACAGAAAGAAAGCATTCTATCTCTAAGGGGGTTTCTCCATATATTTACTTCATCCTTTACATGGTTGGAACTCTTAGAATTTAACTTCATACTTCTAAGGGTACTTCGCTGTCTACTATAAGGATCATTTGTAAAAATACAACTTGATTTATAAGGTTTTAATCACAGAAATTCTCTGGGCCTGTTTCTTCATCTGGAGATAGTAGTACAGTATTTTCCAGCAACCTACTGACAAGAATACTTTCAAAGACTAATCAGATGAAAACCTTATTGAGAATGCCAGATAGCATATATTAAAAAGCCAAGGCAACTACTGTGTAGTTTGCCTCAGTAGCCTTCTAGATTTGTTTCCCTTTTCCCCCCAGTGAAGGAAACTTTTTTTTTTTTGGTGAAGGAAAATTTTTAGAAGAAGGGACACTGAGGGGCCCCTGGGTGGCTCAGTTGGTTGGGCATCTGCCTTTGGCTCATGTCATGATCCCAGGGTCCTAGGACGGAGCCCTGCATGGGGCTCCCTGTTCAGCGGTAAGCTTGCTTCTCCCTCTCCCTCTCCCTCTGTGCCCCCACCCTGCTGTCTCTTTCAAATAAACAAACAAATAAATCTTTTAAAAAACAAGACTGAAAATTAGGATTAAAAATTAGCATTCAAGATAAAATTAACTACAAAAATCACTCAGAAATTAATGACAGAAGGAAATTTAAATCACATACCCATAAAACTGTCTGAAGCTTCCTGCCATGCTTGTCCATTAATGCTGACATTCTCTTGCACAGCTGATTCAAAAGTCTGAAATAAATTCACAATACTTAAGTTAAAATTTTAACTTTAAATTTAAAGTTAAAATAATTTTAAATATTGAACTAAAACATTTTGGCAAAGTAAGAGCTTCAGATTTGTAATACAGAATATCAAGAAAAACAGACGAGCTTATTACTGTATTCTTTTCAATGAAGATTCCGTTTCAATCACTGATTCTTCCTACATTTTAGCTCTGATAACCATTATGCTACATCTGATAAAATTTGTTGCAAAATGTATATACTTCTTTAATGAAGAAAAAATACAAGCTAGCAAAGTTGAGCTCAGCTGAATCGCAAGGGTACAAGTACTACATATGCTGCTGAACAAGCAACAGTGTTAACAAGGGAAAAATGCTTAAAACAAAATAAAATTAATTTCTACTTCATAAAGGACTGTCCTTTTTAGAGATGTACACTGAGGTACATAGAAATTAAATGACACGAGATCTGGAATTTGCTTTAAAATAGAAGTGCAGGGACGCCTGGGTGGCCTAGTGGGTTAAGCCTCTGCCTTCGGCTCAGGTCATGATCTCAGGGTCCTGGGATCGAGCCCCGCATCGGGCTCTCTGCTCAGCGGGGAGCCTGCTTCCTCCTCTCTCTCTGCCTGCCTCTCTACCTACTTGTGATCTCTGTCAAATAAATAAATAAATAAAATCTTAAAAAAAAAAAATAGGAGTGTGAAGGGACACCCTGCTAGCTTAGCAGTAGAGCACATGACCCTTTTAATCTCAGGGCTATGAGCTCAAGCTCCACCTTAGGCATGGAACCTACCTAAAAAATAAATAAATAAAATAGGAAGTGTAACAAATTTCTGATAATTGTTAAATTTGGTGATGGATATACAGATGTCCACTGCACTAGTCTGTTTTTTGAAAGGTTAAAAATTTTCATAATATATTAAAAAATAAGGGACTAAGGGAATTTGGTTAAAATTTTAAACGCACATTCCCTATTACCTTACAATTTCACTCTTAGCAATGTATCCTAAAGAACTATTCTCATAAAAACATAAAAAGGATGTACTATGAATGTTTATTAAAGCTCTATAGGGACGCCTGGGTGGCTCAGTGGGTTAAGCCGCTGCCTTCGGCTCAGGTCATGATCTCAGGATCCTGGGATCGAGCCCCACGTCGGGCTCTCTGCTCAGTGGGGAGCCTGCTTCTCTCTCTCTCTCTCTCTCTGCCTGCCTCTGTCTACTGTGATCTCTCTCTGTCAAATAAATAAAATAAAATCTTAAAAAAAAAAACCTCTATATGAAATTATGAATTATTGAGGGGAAAATAAAATCTAACTTCAAATTCGGAAAATAGTTAAATACACTATATCCATACCATACAATATCTAAAAAGAATAAAGTATATCTCTATGTAACTTTGACAAAGAATAGTCAAAGAAAGATTTGGAAGAGAAAAAAAAAAGCTAAACTGCTAAATACATCAGCCTAACACCATTACTGTAAAAAAACAAACAAAAAACAAAACAACAAAGAGAGATGTAACGCCATAAAAAAGGTAGAAGGATTATAGCCCCCTGGACCCTCCCAATAATTATTTCCAGGAAGGAGGAGGGGTGAGGGAGAGGAATTCAAACTTTTGCTATATGCGGTTTTGCTGTTTTTTTTTTTTTTACAAGAATGTATTTTACACACTTTGTATAAGTAAAAATAAGCATAATTCAAATAATGACTGATAATGAGTTAAAGTATACACTCTACACTTTATAAAGATTTTATAAAATACTTACTTCACATATGGACATTCAAGGATTATCTCAGAATGCAAACTGTAATATTCATTGCACAATTGTATCAATACAATTTTTTTAGAATATCCATTACAATGTCACGTGGTTTTAAATAAAGAGCTATGTCAACATAATTAAAGCCTCTGCCTTTTATCTGCTCTTGATAGAAACACAAGTGAATTCCTTGGTAGTTTGTTCAAATCTTTTTTCTTCCAACTCACTTTATCATCCACTAAGGTATAATAGGTTATAAGCCAAGATTAGCCAAGCTCCTCTTTTTCTGAAAGTAAATAGGTTAGCGCTTCTTAGAAAGGGGCAAATTCTAAGACCTTTTTGCACCAAAACAGTCTTTTTCCAAAACAACTAAAAATGTCCTGAGGTATGTGTCTATTCTTGCCTTCCTCGCAAGAAGGTAGTGACAGTGTCACTGTACACAAAACGGGAACAGACTCACTACCCAGGGGCTGCTTTTATTCTTCTTCCATTTGGCGTTTATTTTTACTGTTTCACACTGCGGTCACGCTAAATCACAACCGTGCTGCACTATGAGCTTTTAAATTTATTTTCTACGGACAGAGTGTCCGCTTCCTTAAGGCAGGTGCCAATCCCTCAATCTATTGCGTCTTTCCTCAGAAAAACTAGCTCCTTGAGGGCTTTGCAAAATACGTGAGAAAGGAAGGGGAAATGTTAGGAGGTCCAGAGAAGTTCCTAATCAAGACCGTTTCCTTGTCTACTTTAGACTTGGAGGGAAATGTTTCCACTGACTTTACGTGAAGTTCTAAAACAGGCCAAAGGAAAGACCAGTGGCTCGTCTGGTGACTGCCTGAGTTCCAGGATTTCCTGGAGAATCCCTCCTTCAGCTTCTGTCACGCACGGTCCGCCAGGGGAGCCGCTGGCCACTCCGTGGTTACTGAGGCCTTGAAACGCGGCGAGCCGCAAAGACGAGCTCTGACGTTAAGCCACCCGATGTGAAAAGCTTCTTAGTACGAACAAAAGAAAAGACCTCGTTCGCTATTTTTCTTATTACAAGTTAAAACGCTATCTTGGATAGAGCGGGCTAAATAAAACATAACATTAAAATCACTTCCACCTATTCTTTCTTCCTTCAATTTCGAGTCACACACAGGGCTCGCCTGGTCTCGTTCTACGGCCCGCGCTGCTCTAAGCGGGGAGTCCCCTGCCGACACTGGCGTCCATTTCGACCCTCGCGTTTCTCCGGCCTCTGCTACCGGAGCGCGCGGCACCGCTAACTCCGCGAAGCCGGCCGTAGGCTCTTTCTGAGCCTTGAGAGGGGCAGAGGGTGAGGGGTGAGAAGAGATGGCGACTGCGCCCGTACCCACTGCACATCTCGCAGCGCGGGCTCCCGAATCTCCTCCGGCAGCGTGTCCCCGAGCTTTTTCACAAAGCGGCCGCACAGCTCTAGCATTTCCGTCACGGCCCGCTTCGAGGTGCAGCGCACCCGGAAGTCCTCTCGGGAGGTGGCGGCGGCCGAGTCCCCGTCGTCCGCCCCGGTGGCCCTCTCCACGTCCCGCGGAGGGGACGGGACTACCACAGGAGCCCCCGCCATCTTCCCAGTTTGAACTGCGGGCGGGAGCTGGGAGCGGAAGGGCGGGCTCTCACTGGCGGAAGGAGCGCGCGTCCGGCCGGAAACAGTCCCCTGCAGCGGCAGCGTTCCGACTGGGGCTCGGCGGGGGCGTGGACGGTGGCCGTGGCGGTGGCGATGGGGGCGGTGGGCGTAGGGTTGGTGGACTGTCACTGCCACCTCTCGGCCCCGGACTTTGACAGCGTATGTAAGGGCGAGGCCTGGCCGGTGGGAGCGGGAGGCACGCCGGTCCTTTCCCTTAGGGTTGTTTTTGCTCTCCTGCCTTGGGACGCAGCGTCAAACCCTCCCGGGTCCCGTCCGTGGCCCTGAGGGACTTGCTCCCGTCTCTCTAATCTCAGGCTTTCCGGTTTTTCTTCCCGGCGCTGCGGAGCGTGAAGCCCTCTATCTCTGCAAGGCTTCTGTTAGCCCTTCCCGTTTACGAGACGGCGTCCCCCTACCTCCCCTTGGCCCAGCTGCACCCCACGGGCCTCGCAGCTTCGGGCGGGCCTGGCCGAGCGTCCCCTCCGCCCGGGCAGAATGTGCTTCCGACGGACACTTCCCGGCGCGCTGCGAGCTCCGGCTCCGCTGGGGAGAGAAGCAAACAGAGAGAACACACCCCAAACCAGAGTTGCGCAGCGGTTTACCCGCAGACTGGAAACAGAGGCTGATAGAAGGAAGGGCAGGGTCTCTAAGGGGGAAAGACCTCTCAAGAGGTTGACACTTGAGCTAGAGCCGGCCAAGCAAGGAGGTGGTGTGCGGGGCGTGTAAAAAGCAAGCGGGTCGGATTTGACGTGTTCGAGCTACAGAAAGGCTCGGTGCGGGGTGGTGAGCTAGAGACAGCCGCAGGAGTAAGACTGGAGGTTTGCAGGGGCTAGGTGAGGCAGGTCAGGAAGGACAATGTGGAGCCAGGAAAGGTGTTTGGGGTGGGTTGGTTGGCTGGTTGGTTTTAAGGGAGAGTGACAAGATCTGATTTCCATTGAATAACGCTTTGCTGGTGGAGAGTAAGTGTGGAAGTTAGAAAACCAGTTTGGAGGCTTTTGCTGTGTGTAGACAGGAGATGACGGTGGTTGCAGAGGAGTTTGAGAAAAGCAGATGGATTCAGTGTGTGTTTTAGAGCTGGAATCTAGGGCACATGCTGAGGAATTGGATGTGTAGAGGGAGCGAAAGACAGGACGTGAGGATGTTCACTGAGAGGAGGGAAGACAGGATGGGGAGGGCAGAATAAGCTTGTAGAGGAGAGTTATGTTTAGCACATGTTGAAGCCTAATATCCACCCAAGTGGAAATGTCATATGGTCAGTTTTTTAACTGGCAGTCTTAGGTTCAGGAGAGAATTCTAGACTGGAGCTCAAAATTAGCATAACGATGATATCAAAACCTATGGATGAGCTCACCTGAGGTGTGTACAGAGAGAGGAGAATAGGGTCCTGAAATCCGAGAGGAGGGAGCCAGCTGAGGAGCCTGAGAGTAGCAGCTAGTGGAGGGTAGAGTTTGCAGGAGAGCGTTATTGCAGAAGCCAAGAACAGGAGATACTTCTAGGAAGGAAGGCATGGACAAGTGAGGAGTTCTTAATGTCTCTGAGGGGCAGAGTAAGACGAGGACAGGGAGATGTCCTTTATATTTGACAATGACAGTTTCTGTTTTAGTTGAATAGGAGCAGAAGCCAGATTTTACTAAGAGGAAGAGTTAAAAGGTGGGTCAGTGTAGCTCTTCACATCTATCACACTGTTCCTTGCCATTGTTGTCATTTTTTTTTTGCTGCCTCAACTACACTGATATATATAGCCATAGAGAAGTTACGTATTCATCTAAAATAATTGTGATTACTTGCACTTTTTTTAGGATCTGGATGATGTGTTGGAGAAAGCCAAGAAAGTAAGTCAGTATCTATAGTTGCCCTTTGTTTTCCTATTAATTTCAAGCTAGAACAGCTTGAAATTTAGATACACTATGCCTATGTTGCTTTGTTAATAAGAAGTAGCATTAACTGTTTATTGTATGCCAGGCACTGAGCTACGCCCTTTCTGTACATGATCTCATTTAATGTTTCACAGCATCCTTGTGAAGAAGCTACTATTTTATAGCCAACCATTACCCATTTGATAGAGGAGGAAACGCAGACCTAGAGATTAACTTATCCAAAGATACACTGTTAGTAAAGTAATACAGACAGAGTAGTCTGAATCCAAAACCTGTTCCCACAGCTACCGTGCTTACCAGTTATACGGCTCAGATTGGTCCATCTATCAGTTCTAAAATTAACATTATTCCAGAGATCTTGGAGAAATTATAAAACTTTTCTGAAACATTTTTATTTGTTTCAGGAAAGAATAACTAATTTTTAGAAGTTTTTATGAAATTCATTATAACTACCACTTTGTAGCTTTCTCTTAAAGTGATAGAAACGGTTGCCAGTACATTTTTACATACACAGCCATCATTCAATATGGCAACTTAATTAGGAGCATGGGCCCTGGCATTACTCAGGCATAATGATCTTGAGCCAAGTTATTTGACTTCATCCAAAATTTCTAATCAATATGATGGATTACAGCAGTGCCTACCTCATAAGGTTGTATAGATTAAATGAGGTAATATTTTTATTTACTGAACATAGTGCTGGAATCATAGGAGGTACTCAGTGATAACCATCGTGATTATATTGATAGAGTATAAGTGAGCAAGAATAACTAAAAGTACAGAAGACTTTAAATTTCTCTTCAGTTATGTTAGATGTATATTGTTTGAGACTCTGTTGTATTCATTTTTGTTTCAGGCCAATGTTATGGCTCTTGTGGTGGTTGCTGAACATTCGGGAGAATTTGAAAAGATTATGCAGCTTTCAGAAAGGTGCTACTTTTCATTAAGAATTTAAAGTGTTGGGGTGCCTGGGTGGCTCAGTGGGTTGAGCCTCTACCTTCGGCTCAGGTCATGATCTCAGGGTCCTGGGATCGGAGCCCCAGGTCAGGCTCTCTGCTCAGCGGGGAGACTGCTTCTCTCTCTTGCTCTGCCTGCTGCTCTGTCTACTTGCAATCTCTCTCTCTGACAAATGAATAAATTTTAAAAACTGAAGGAAAAAAAAAAGAATTTAGAGAGTTGCTGGGGCGCCTGGGTGGGCCAGTTGGTTGAGCGTCTGCCTTCGGCATGGGTCATGATCTCGGGGTCCTGGGATTGAGCCCTTCATTGGGCTCCCTGCTAGATGGAGAATCTGCTTCTCTCTCTCTCCCCCTCTGGCCCTCCCCTTGCTTGTGCTCTCTCCAACAAATAGATAAATAAAATCTTAAAAAAATAAAAAAAGAATTTAAAGAGTTGCTAATAAGGATGCAGTTATGATGTCCTATTTGTACTATCAAAGGTCATCCAATTTTAAAGAGAATGAAAAGAAAAAACTCACATCAGCATAGCCTTAAGAAGCTTTTTCATACTTTTTCTTTAGGATAACATTGTCTACTAGTTCAATATTCCGCTTTCTTAATTTGTTCTACATTTTTAGGTATAAGGGGTTTGTCCTGCCCTGCTTGGGTGTTCACCCTGTTCAAGGAGTTTCTCCAGGAGACCAAAGATGTGTCACATCAAAGGTAAAAGTCATGTAAAACAAAAAGCATTAAAAAAGATACCTTCATTCAGTAATGCTCCTCTTTCTGATTTATATTCTAAGGCAATAATCCAGAAGAAGGAAATGTTACCTTTCACAAAGGTGTTTGTTGCATCATTATTTGTAGTAGAGAAAAAACAGAAATAGCCTAGAGGCTCAGAAATAAAGGAAAAATTAACTTGTAGAGTGTTAAATATATATATGTATGGAATGCATGCATGGAAGATGACAGCTATAGGGTTTGTTTTATGTAGCAATGAGGAAAGTGTTTTAAAATGTAAAAATATATTCTATAAGAGGGAAAAACACAGAAATTATATTAGCTGTGATGACTGGGTAGAATTATAAGCGACTTGCTTTCACATGTTTTTACCATGTTGTCATATTGCTTTAGCCAAAAAGTAATAAAATATCCAGAAAAAGAAAGATACAAATTTGTAGATGTAGTACCATAAAGGAACAGATGAGTTCAGTACATAGTATCTTCTTGAACGTTAAACTGTCTCTGAGGGAATGCTCTTGATCTATTAAACTGCCGTGCTGGGGCGCCCGGGTGGGTCAGTGGGTTAAAGCCTCTGCCTTCCGCTCAGGTCGTGATCTTGGGGTCCTGGGATCGAGCCCCACATCGGGCTCTCTGCTCAGTGGGGAGCCTCCTTCCCTCTCTCTCTCTCTGCCTGCCTCTCTGCCTACTTGTGATCTCTCTCTCTGTCAAATAGATAAATAAAATCTTAAAAAAAAAAACACAAAACTGCACTGCTTTTATACCATCTCTAAAAAAAAAATCCTTCCTACAAGATCTCACTGACTCATAGTAGCCAGTATGTCTCGTATTTCAGACTGGTCTCCTGACTCAGAATCAGGGAGATAGTTTCTTAAGTGCTTTATTACAAAATGAGATTGATAGCCCCCCATTTTGAAGAAGTAAAGACTTTTTGTTACCTATGAATAAATTAAAATACAAGGTCTTTCATTTTTTATAATAATGAATCTGTATTCCTACGTTAGGATACCCCAGGTAGCTCTATTTATTTTGAAACAAAATTGCTTTTAATTCACTTCAGATAATAATAAATACTTGTCCTATAGCTGGCGTGGTTCTCCTGGGATGATAAAATTAAATTGCCGAGAGATACAGTTCCCAAAATGTTGGAGATCATAGCAGGACAGGATTTCTTTCATTTATATAGAGATTTATATGAATAGGCATTCATTTAGTCAGTCAGTCAACAAGTGTTTTTACTGAGCACCTACTGCATTCCATGCACTGTTCTAAGCACTGTAGTAGAGAATGAAATCCCTCTCATGGAAGCTAGATTCTAGCAGACAATCAACAATTAGATACATGAACAGGAAAACTAGGTAGCAGTCAGTGCCTTAAGACAATAAAACAAGATCATGTGATAGGGATTGTGGATGCTGATTTTTGGATTGTATGTAGTCAAGGAAGGCCTCTCTGAGGTCGTGATATGAGAACTGCAGCCTGAATGCTACCAAGGAATTGGCCCTGCAGAGAGAGGGCTCAGAGTATTGTAGGCAAAGGAAAGAACCCAGCATGAAGGTCCTAAGGTAAGAACAAGCTTGATGTGGTCAAGAAACAGAAAGAGAGCTGAGGTCACCAGAGAGAAGGAAAAGTCGTGGTGGTGAGGTCAGAGGGACTGGGCGGGGAGCACTGTGTCTGGGGCCGTGCTGGAGTTCATATATATATACACACACACACATATATATATATACACACACACACATATACATATATGTATATGTATATATTTTTTATATATTAATATAATGTATATTTTACTTACATATATATTTACTTATATATAATATATATGTTTATTTATATATATTATATATTTTTTATAATTTTTTTAAAAAGATCTTTATTTATTTGAGAGAGAGAGCATGAGAGGAGAGAGGTCAGCTGGAGAAGCAGACTCCCTGCCAAGCAGGGAGCCTGATGTGGGTCTTGATCCTGGGACTCCAGGATCATGATCTGAGCCAAAGGCAGTCACCCAACCAACTAAGCCATCCAGGCACCCCGGGATTTATATTTTGAAGAGATCCCCTTGGGTATGGTATGAAGAACAAATCTTGAAGAGTGCCAAAAAAGGAAGACAGGAGGAGTGAGAAGACTATTGGAGTAGTTCCTAGGAGAGACGATGGCAGCCTGGACCAGAGTGCTAGCAGCACAGGCGAGGGGAAGTGGGTGGATTTGTCATATTTTGGCATGAATGTAGAACTGACAGAACTGTTTAACTTAAAAAGCTAATGAAGTAGCAACAATAGATAGGTAATTCCAGATTCTTAAAGCAGGGATGAAATGAAAAACATCTCAGAATAGCCCTCTGGAAAACACCAGAGATAAGCAGTTATTCCTCTTTTATTCTTAGTGTGCTTGAAGTCCGTACCGTAGTATGGTTTTCTCATAATGATTAGATTATAAATCCCTAATATGTGGTACAAAGCTTGGTATGTAGTAAGTGTTAAGTAAATTCACTTGGTTCATAAAACTAAAGTTGCTGGGGCGCCTCAGTGTCTGATTCGGTTCCAGGTTGGACTCTTGATTTCTGCTCAGGTCGTGATCCCAGGGTCACGAGATCAAACCCCACATTGGGTTCTGCCCTAGGTGTGGAACCTGCTTGGGATTCTCTCTCTCCCTTTGCCCTTCCTCTATTTATCTCTCATAAAATATCTAAAATTAAAGTTGCATCACACTAATCTTTCGGCATGTTCCTGAACTAATTCGTTCAATAAATACTACTACCTGGCAGGTCTTGGGCCCCAGAGCTATTTCAGGGAACCACAGTTCACTGTGTGTGAGCCTACTGCCCCCTGCAGGCAGGGCATGTGTTCTGCAGTTGTCTCCCATCTCTGCTTGGCTCACTTCACTCATTTGTGTTATGCACCCCTCACCCTCTTTTCAAGACTGTGAAGACTAAACATTTTATTTAATAAAAAAGCTACTGTGATTATTTAAAATCATTCAGAATAAATCTTACAAATGGTAGTAGTCCCAGTCATTGGGTGTAGAGGTATAGGATCTTTAAAAACCCCATAATAGGGGTGCCTGGGTGGTTCAGTGAGTTGAGCCTCTGCCTTCTGCTCTGGTCATGGTCTCAGGGTCAGGGTGGGGGTGGTCAAGCTCCATGTCGAGCCCCGTGGCAGGCTCTCTGCTCGGCGGGGAGCCTGCTTACCCCCCTCTCTGCCTGCCTCTCTGCCTACTTGTGATCTCTCTCTCTCTGTCAAATAAATGGATAAAATCCTTTAAAAAAATACATAATAGAACCATTAGCTTGTAAAGAACTTGAGAACATCATTCAAGAGGTGGGAAAAGAAATGAAGTCAGAAATAGACCTATGAATGTCTTTATAAAACTATTTATATCTATTGAAATAAAATGGTAGAGACCATACGCACTCGAATACACACATATAAAATTAGTAATATGAATTATATTAATTTCTATTTCCTATCCTTGACTTGCCAGAAACTTTCAGATTATTTCATGAGTGTTGGAACAGTCTCATTGTAAATTTGTTTTGCTTTTTTCACAGTAATAGATATTCCAAGAAGCATTTTTCCCCTCTATCTGGTCTTCATCCAAATGTACACTTTCTTTCTAAGACTTTCCAAGTATCAACCATTTCTTGGGTAATCTCCAACTTCTCCAGCCCCTCTGAACTTCAGAGACAGAGCAGTTTGGATATTTGATTGGAAAAGCTTTGGCTGACGACATTTAACCTCCTCAGCTGTTGTTAGACACCTTCTCTGGTCTCTAGGTCTCTAGGGTCTCTGGTCTCTTAGCTCCTTATGACAGTGTTAAATCCTCTTTATCGAGTCTACTAGAATGTATTTTTAAGGCCATGATCTACTCTGTCTCTCATGTTTTCTGTCTCCAGAGGTATAATTGTAGAATCTCCTCCTGCACCTCTTTTCTTAATTCTCCTTTGTTCTAATTAGCCTCAGTAGAAGTTCTTTGCAATTTACATATCCTGAGACTAAAACCCTCAAAGTAGTTTGAAAAATATCTAGAAGCAAGTTTTCCATATATTTGTCTTTCCCCTGTCTTACAAGGGAACTCTCACAGAGTAAATTCTCTTTAAATGGAAATAGTAATATGGAAACTAACGGTACTTTGTTACTTGAATAATTGACAAGCATATGTGTGATAATTAGTATTTAGACTGTTGAACCTTTAGAACAAAAATAGGCTAAGCAGGATTATAAACACAAAAGAAATCAGTGAAAATAGTGCAAAGGATATATGGGATTGTTCCTATTAAAAAACTCAAAAACCATTAGTATCCTGAGAGGAGAACATAACACAGCCCACTCCCCAGGAACTCAGTTACAAAGGTGACTACCAAAGATGGTTTTCTTCTGTCTTGGTCAGCTATTGCAGGAGGAAATCCAAATCAGTCCTAAATGTCAGGAAATTCTTCCTAAATGTTAGGAAGTGTTTAAGTGAGCCTTTTCATTGAAAGTCATGTTCTTGTGACCTGACTGGGTGTGGGATGTTTCTACTCAAATTTCCAAATAGTAGTGCTCACCATTATAGAAGGATGACTATGGCTACCTCTTCAACTGGTTAAAGGTATTGAATGTATGTAAAGGACCCAATATAGTATAGTGCCTGGTATATAAAAGGTGTTTTCTAAAATATCAGTTCCCTTACCCTTCTATTTAAACAAATTTCCTTTTTTTCTTCTAGGATTTGGATGTAGCTTTGCCTATTATGGAGAATTATAAAGATCAGTTGTTGGCAATTGGAGAGGTAACACCAAATAGCTGATCAAAGGACTTCTAATCTAGACTTTCATGGATATACATGGATATACTTTACACGGATATAATCTTTAGTTTGCTATTGGTGATTATAACTGACTTAGATAATTATACTCCCTTCATCTAGCTGGATAATAATTTGTCAGTTCTTTCTCAATAAGCAAAAGAGCCTGAGGTAAGACAGTAGAAAGCCCACTGTAGACTTATATTAATGAAAAGAAAACTACTTTATTAGCATTTCTGTGTACTTTGTTCTTTTTTTCCCCCCCTTTTCTTAAATACAGTCATCATCTCTATATTTACTTAACAGAGTATATACAAACATACTTTAAATATACTAGATTTTGTTGGGGTGCCTGGCTGGCTTAGTTGGTGGAGCATGTGACTCTTGATCTCAGGGTCATAAGTTCCAGCCCCACAGTGGACATAGAACTTAATAAATAAATAAATAAAATATTTTTTTAATTTAAAAATAGTCTAGAGTTTGTAATTAAAGAACATTTTTTATTAAATAATTTACAATCAGGAAGCATTTTTATCACTTGGTAATAAACGCCACTTCTAATCAAAGACAAAAGATAAAAGTAACACTTAAATTTAGAATGTAGACTATAGGGGCACCTGGGTGGCTCAGTGGGTTAAGCCTCTGCCTTAGGTTCAGGTCATGATCTCAGGGTCCTAGGATCGAGCCCTGCATCGGCTCTCTGCTCAGCGGGGAGCCTGCTTCCCCCCTCTCTCTGCCTGTCTCTCTGCCTATTTGTGATCTCTGTCAAATAAATCTTATTTTAAAAAGATAGAATATAGACTATAGCAGTCTATGACAAAATAGTATCAAGAGAAACAGTCATTTATAATCTTCACTGCCCAATGTAGTAACCACATACAGCACTTGAAATGCGACTGGTCAAAATTGAGATTTGTACAAATACAAAACACACAGGATTTCAAAGTCTTAGTACCCCCCCCAAAAAATTAAAATAATGCAATTATTTTTTAATATTGATTTTGTGTTGAAATAATATTATTATATAATAATATGTTTTGGATATATAGACTAAATAAAGTATATCATTAAAATTAATTTCACCTGATTTTTGTTAGTATTTTTAATGTTGCTACTAGAAAATGTCAAGTTATGTATGTGGCTTGCATGTATGGCTCCCATCATATTTCTCTTGGACAGCACTGCTCCATAGTCTGTCTTTTGAATTCATTAAACCATAAACATGTAAATCTGTTTTATTTTTCTGTTACAGGTGGGACTAGATTTCTCTCCCAGATTTGCTGGCACCGATGAGCAGAAGGAAGAGCAACGACAAGTCCTAATCCGACAGGTCCAGTTAGCCAAAAGATTAAATTTGCCTTTGTAGGTTAATTAATCATCTTTCTATATTCATAGCTATAGAGAAAATTGAATAATGATTCTCCTGAGATGGAGCTCTGTATTTCTTATTCTCTGAATTACTTGAATAGAACAAAAATAACACTTTCAGATTAAGTACCTAAAAGGAATATTTTGTTGTTAAACAGAAATGTTCACTCACGTTCTGCTGGAAGACCCACCATCAGCCTCTTAAATGAGCAAGGTAACTTAGTTTCCTGAGAGAAGCGTGCCTAGTATTTACGTTTGATGGTTCCAGTCCATATTCTCATAGAATAAGCCGTGTTTTAATTTTATTTCTTAAAAGGAAGGGAAGGGAGTGGGATAAGGGCGGAGGTGGAAATGAACTAAGGTGATTCTGCAAGTCAGCCTACTTTCAAGTGTGATTATGACATTTGGAAGGCCAGTGTAGAGCAAACGAAAAATTGGGTCAAGTAGTTTATATTCCTTCATTTAAAAATTAACAGCCCTAATTTTTTAATCAGCTTAAGCGACTGATTAATGAGAGATGAAAAACACAAAGCAAAGATGGGTTTACTGTGTCTTGCATGTTTCCTGGCTGCTGCCTCAGAAAATGGTATTATACAGGTCGTGGCCATCATACCTGAAATGCACTGTCGTCTTCACCGGTTGCTCCTAAAGTAAAAATATATCTTACAGCATTACTTTTCAGACTTTTTAAAGTACCATCCATAGTAAGAAATACACTTAAGTGCTTTTTTGGTACTAAGCCTTTATTTTGACACGCAGTATGTACATATACAGAAAACTGACCAAAGTTTAAGGAGCAGTGCATCTCTATGTATGTGCAGATAGATAGGTGTATATAAACATGTGCACATACATACACACAGTAACACACATACATATAAGCATATGCTGCTCAGTTACAACCCACTAAATCAATTCCATAATTCAGTTAAGATTGTAACTCACTGATGATCATGCCTACTATTTGAAAAAAACAACATCAAATAGTAAAGTAAATGTCATTGCCTGCAACTAGAAAGCATTGTATTTCTCAGTGCTGAGAATCACTGGAATTACTAAGGCATGATTTTTATGCAGGCTGAAAGGCCAACCTTTAAGAGCTGGAAGTGATTTGGTGAAGCCTGTCCTGACTATTGAGTCTCTGAGTCACTGACCTCCCTATTTCTTCTTTCACTAGCATTCTTGTTAAGGATAATTTCACTGCTTAGAAACCTAGTAGGAACAATAATTTGACAGTTTACAAACTTCTAGAAAAGGTTTGATGGTATAAGAAGTGTAAATATTTGTTTAAAAATTTTTATTTTTTTTTTTTAAATGTAGTCTCCATGTCCAGGGTGGAGCCCAACGTGGGGCTTGAACTCCTAACCCTGAAATCAAGACCTGGACGCTTAACTGACTGAGCCACCCAGGGGGCCCTTAAAAAATTGTATTTCAGTTTTATTCTGAAGATTTAAAATGTCCTGTGTTTTTTATTTTACTGTCTGAATACTGTACATTTACCCTTTAGAAATCATATAGGGGCACCTGGTTGGAAGAGCATGCAACTCTTCATCTCAGGGTTTTGAGTTCAAGTTCTATATGTGGTGTAGAGATTACTTAAATAAATTTAAAAAAAAAAAAGGAAGCCATAGAACCTCATCTTTATATTGTAGTGACCAACATTTACTCAAAATTTATAATCTGTGTTGCCCAATTTGATTAGTGGGAAAACTTCTTGTTAAGGAAATGAAAGGAAACTCTAAATTATCTTGAATTTTTAACAGGTGCTGACAAAGTGCTCCTACATGCATTTGATGGTCGGCCATCTGTAGCGATGGAAGGAGTTAAAGCTGGGTACTTCTTCTCAATTCCTCCTTCTATAATAAGAAGCGGACAGGTAAGTTCCGTAACTAAGCCTCATTTTATGCTTTGTGAAATACCCTTTAAAACATGAGCTTTTATTACACACTCGTAATACTATTCTAATTACATTACAAAAATTAATCGTTGGTTCCTGCCTCATACTTATATGAAAAGTAGCTCAAAAATGAGTAAAAGAGCTAAACCTAAGAGAGCTGAAATTTATAAAACTATTAGAAGAAAACAAATTGAAATCTTTGTAACCTTGGAATAGGCAGTGGTTTCTTAAATATGACACCAAAAGCACAAGCAACCAAAGAAAAAAATAGGTAAATTGGACATCATCAAAATTGAAAACTTCCACAATAAAACAATTTTTGAACTTTTATGTTTCAAAAGACACTATCAAGAAAGTGAAAAGATAACCCACAGAATGAGGAAAGATATTTGCAAATTATATCTGATAAGGGTCTAGTATCCAGAGTATATAAAACACCATTACAACTCACCAACTAAAAAGACAAATAATCTGGGGCACTGGGTGGCTCACTCGGTTAAGTGTCCAACTCATGGTTTGAGCTCAGGTTGTGATCTCAGGGTTCTGGGATTGAACCCTGCGTCAGGCTCTGTGCTTAGTGGGGCGTCTGCTTTGAGAGTCTCCCTCTCCTTCCTCTGCCCCTTCCCGCTCACACTGTCTCTCTCATTTCCAAATAGATAAATAAATCTTTAAAAAAAAAAAAAAGTTGGATTTTGTAAAAAATTTTTTTTTCTTTTTAAAGAAACTCTTTATTTCTATCAACCTTATTTCCATTTAATGTTTATCACATGTTTGTTCTCCCTCTACTGAGCTGATCATACTGGTTTTCTTTTCTTGGCCTGTAAATTGTATTGATTGGTTTTCCAGTGTTGAACTAACCTGGTATTCCTTGGCTCAATTCTCCTTGGTCATGATCCAGGCACACCTCAGTGCTGTTGCAGGTCCCATTTCAGACCTCTGCAATAAAGCATATATCATAGTAAAGCAAGTCAGGTGAATTTTTTGGTTTCCCAGTACATGTAAAAGTTATGTGTACACTATGCTGTAGCCTGTTAAGTGTGCAGTAGCACTGTGTCCAAAAAAAAAAAAAATGTACTTACCTTAATTTCTAAGTATTTTATTGTGGGACACCTGGGTGGCTCAGTGAGTTAAGTGTCGAGCTCTTGGTTTGAACCCAGGTCATGGTCTTGCAGTCATGGGGTCCAGCCCTGTGTCCAGCTCCTTGTTCAGTGAAGAGTCTGCTTCAGACTCTACCCTCTACCCTTCCCTGCTGGTGTGTGCTTGCTGGCTCGCTCGCTCTCTCAAATAAATAAGGAAAATTTTAAAAATAAATAAATAAACAAGACTATTTTATTGTTGAAAAAATGCTAGCCGTCATCTGAGCTTTCAGTGAGTCATCATCTCCTTGCTGGTGGAGGGCTTCCCTCGGTGCTGGTGGCTGCGGAGTGACTAGGGTGACGGTTGCTGAAGGCTGGCGGGGCTGTGGCAATTTCCTAAAATAAGACAACAGTGAAGTTTGCTGCATCCATTAGTCCTTCCTTTCACGAGTGATTTTTCTGTAGCCTGTGTTGCTCTTTGGTAGCGTTTTGCCCACAGGAGAACTTCTTTCAGAATTGGAGTCAGTCCACTGAAACCCTGCCCACTTCTTTGTCAACTAAATACATGTAATATTCTAAATCTTTTGCTGTTGTTTCAACAATTGTCACAGCGTCTTCACCAGGAATAGATTCCATCCCAAGAAACTACTTTCTTGTCTCACCCCTAAGAAGCAACTTTTATAATTCATTCATTCAAGTTTTACCTTGAAATTGCAATAGTTAATTCTCGTCTTCAGGCTCCACTTCTGATTGCGGTGCTCTGACTGTTCCCCCCCTGAAGTCTTGAACCCCTAAGTTGTTTATGAGGGTTGAAATAAATTTCTTCCAAGCTTGTGTTAATGTTGATATTTGGACCTCTTCCTCTGACTTACAAATGCTCCTAATGACATGTAGAATGGTGAATTCTTTCCAGAAGGTTTTCAAAACTTGCAAACCGGAGTTATTCCTTGATCCACACACTGCAGAATGGATGTTGTGTGAGCAGGCATGGAAACAACACTGCTCTCCGTGCACACCTCCGTCAGAGCCCTCGAGCAACCAGGTGCATTATCAATGAGCAGTAATATTTTGGAAGGAATCCTCTTGTCTCAACAGTGGACTTAATTTTTGTTAAATCATGTCATAAGCAGATGTGCCTGCACGCAAGCTTTGTTGTTCCATTCATAGAGCACAAGCAGAATAGATTTAGCAGGGGCGCCTGGGTGGCTCAGTTGGTTAAGCCTCTGCCTTCAGCTCAGGTCATGATCTTGGAGTCCCAGGATCGAGTCTCACATCAGCCTCCCAGCTCCATGGGGAGTCTGCTTCTCCCCTCTCATGCTCTTTCTCTCTCTCTCTCTCTCAAATAAATAAATAAAATCTTAAAAAAGAAAAAAAAGAATAGGTTTAGCACTATTTCTAAGGGTCCTAGGGTTTTTGGAATGGTAAACACTGGCTTCAACTTAAAGTCAACCAGCTGCGTTAGCTCCTAGTGAGAGTCAGTCTGTCCTTTAAAGTTTTGAAGGCAGGCATAGACTTTTTCTCTCTAGCCAGGAAAGCCCTAGACGGCATCTTCTTCCAACAGAAGACTATCTTCGTTGAAAATCTATTGTTTAGCTGCCTTCATGAATTCTCTTAGCTAGATCTTCTGGGTAACTTGCTGCAGCTTCTCCATCAGCACCTGCTGCTTCTCATTGCATCTTGATGTTATGGGGACGACTTCTTTCTGGAAACCTCATGCACCAACCTCTGCTAGCGTCAAGCTCTTCTGCAGCTTCCTGCCCTCTCTCAGCCCGCATAGAATTGAAGGGCCTTGCTCTGAATGGGGCTTCGGCTTAAGGGAAGGCTGTGGCTGGTTTAATCTTCTATCCAGATCACTCAGACTTTCTCCATATCAGTAATAAGGCTGTTTCGCTTTATCATTTGTGTGTTCCCTCGAGCACCACTTTTAATTTCCTTCAAGAACATCTTCACATTCACAACTCCGTGAACAAGCCTAAAAGGTCTCACTTTCAGCCTATCTTGGCTCTTATCACCGGGCTTAATCATTTCTAGCTTTTGATTAAAATGAGAAATGTGTGACTCTTCCTTTCCCTTGAACACTTAAAGGCCACTGTAGTGTTTTTAGTTGGCCTAATTTCAGTATTGTATGTCTCAGGAAAAGGCCCAGGGAGAGGGAGAGAGACAACAGAATGGCTGGTGAGTGGAGCGATCAGAACACACAAGACTTATCAATTAAACTTACCATCTTGGGGTGCCTGGGGAGCTCAGTTGAGCACCTGCTTTTGGCTCAGGTCATGGTCCCAGGGCCCTGGGGTGGAGCCCTGCATCGGGCTTTCTGCTCAGTGGGGAGTCTACTTTTCTCTCTTTCTATGCTGCTCCCCGTTTGTGCTCTCTCGCTGTCTCTGTCAAATAAATATATAAATAAAATCTTTTTTTTTTTAAATTTTATTTATTTATTTGAGAATGAGAGAGAGAAAGAGAGAGAGAGAGCATGAGAAGGGGGAGGGTCAGAGGGAGAAGCAGATTCTCTGCCAAGCAGGGAGCCCAATGTGAGACTCGATTCTGGGACTCCAGGATCATGACCTGAGCCGAAGGCAGTCGCTTAACCAACTGAGCCACCCAGGTGCCCCTAAATAAAATCTTTAAAAAAATAAAAATAAAAAATAAACGTACCTTCTCATATGGGCACAGTTTGGGGTTCTGCAGAACAATCACAATAGCAACATCAAAGATCACTGATCACAAACGAGCGTAACAAATATAATGACAATGAAAATGTTTAAAATATTGCAAGAATTACCAAAATGTGATGCAGAGACACGAAATGAGAAAATGCTGTTGGAAAAATGGCACCAATAGACCTGCAGGGTCGCCAAAAACCTTCGATTTATAAAAAAACAAACAAAAAAACCCTCACTATCTGTGAAACACAATAAAACAAGGTATGCCTGCATATTATGCTTTTTATAGCTTCATTTTATAGTTTATGGTAGAACTTCATTTATTTAAAATCTTGTTTTTTCATATAAAGCTTTACTGCTGTAGTTGCATTAGCACTAACCAGACCTTGTAGTTGCAATCCACAGATTTTGATAGTTGCTGTATTTTCACCTTCTTTCAGTTTGGAATATTTCTTAATTTACCTTGTGACTTCCTCTTTGACCATATCAGTTATTTCAAAGTGTGTTACTCAATTTCCAAATACTTGGGAAAATTTTGGATATCTGCTTGTGTCTCTAAGTATGCATCTACCTTATCTTTAAAGTGATTGCACAATACTTCACAATATGAATGTACCATAATTTATTTAATCATTACCTTAAGTAAAATTTAGGTCATTTCTAGTTTTTCACTGTTATAAACAGTGTTTTAGTACTCAGCCATAAAAAAGAATGAAATCTTGCCATTTCAACAAAATGGGTAGACCAAGAAGGTATTATGCTAAATGAAATAAATGAGACAGAAAAAGACCAATACCATATGATTTTACTTTTATGTGGAATCTAAAAAATGAAACAGATGAACAAAGAAAACCAAACAGACTCATAAGGGAACAAACCGGTGGTTGCCAGAAGAAAGGGGGTGGGGAGATGGGCAAAATATGTGAAGGGAGTTAAGAGGTACAAACTTTCAGTTACAAAATAAGTCATGGTGTTGAAAAGTACAGCATAGAGAATATAGTCAGTAGTATTGTGATCCTCTTGTATGGGGACCGATGGTAACTACATTTTTTTTTTTAAGATTTTATTTATTTGACAGAGAGGGAGAGATCACAAGTAGGCAGAGAGGCAGGCAGAGAGAGGAGGGAAGCAGGCTCCCCGCTGAGCAGAGAGCGGGGCTCGATCCCAAGACTGTGCTATCATGACCTGAACCGAAGGCAGAGGCTTAACCCACTGAGCCACACAGGCAGCCCAGTAACGACATTTATTGTGGTAACATTTAGTAACAGTTGGAAATTTTAGTAATTAATTGAATATGAAAGCATGAATTTTAGGTTCCTGCCAAGTAGAATGCATTGGTATATGGGTTTAATGCTTTTTTAAAAAATTTTTGTCTCGTGTTTTAAACTGACTAGCTTTCTCTTTTCTCTAAGAAGCAGAAACTTGTGAAACAGTTGCCTTTAACTTCAATTTGCTTAGAAACAGATTCACCTGCACTAGGACCAGAAAAACAGGTAAGTGATTATCTAATTCCTACATTATTTAGATTGTCTTTCTTTTGAATTATTTTCACCTTAGCTGTGTTTCTCATCATGGTATAAATACAATGGAATCCTTTTATTTTTTTCCAAGATTTTATTTATGTATTTGAAAGAGAGAGAGTGAATGAGAGGGAGAGAGAATCCCACACTGAGCAGACTCCACACTGAGCACAGCCTGACACAGGGCTTGATCCCACGACCACAAAATCATGATCTGAGCCAAAACAAACTGAACCACGCAGGTGCCCCCACTGGAATCCTATTTTAATGCTTGGTTGAGAGATTTTATTAATTGTATAGCTGCTGTGCTCCAGCAGATATTCTTAGATATTGGCCAATGTTAACTTACATAATAATCAGAGCCAGACCAGTATAGTAAAAAAGGCTCAGTTTCTCTGCTACCCACTAGGTGTGTGACTTTGGGCAAGTTACTTAATCTCTTTGAAACTGTTTCCTCTGGGTGCCTGGCTGGCTCAGCTGGTTAAGTGCCTCAGGTCATGATCCCAGAGTACCCGGATAGATCCCTGCTGCGGGGGGGGGGGGGGGGGGGGGGGGGGGGGGGGGGGGGGGTGGGGGGGGGGGTGTCTGCTTCTCCCTCTCCCTCTGCTCCTCCCCCTGCTGGTACTCTCTCTCTCATTCACTCTCCCTTTCAAATAAATAAATAAACTTTTTTTTTTAAAAGATTTTATTTATTTATTTGACAGACAGAGATCACAAGTAGGCAGAGAGGCAGGCAAAGAGAGAGAGGGAAGCAGGCTCCCTGCTGAGCAGAGAGCCCGATGCGGAACTCGATCCCAGGACCCTGAGATCATGACCTGAGCCGAAGGCAGCGGCTTAACCCACTGAGCCACCCAGGCGCCCAATAAATAAACTTTTTAAGAAGAACCCATTTCCTCTACAAAATGTAGAGCAAAGATCACATCAGTAAATCCATGACTGTATCAACATTTATACTGAAAGAAACAGAGCTTCATTATAGCATGCCAGTTAAAAGAAGGAAAATAAACATTTCTTGAGCATCTTCTATCTACCAGGCACTGACAGACATTTCATATACGTTATTTCACTTAATCCACACTGTAATATTCTAATGTTATTAGTGTCATTTACATTGTATAGTAAATATATAAGATGAGTTTTTATGTTATTTACATCTCTTTTAAATGATAATTGACTAAACAAAAACAGTTTAATAGTATGCTGTTGGCTTTACAATATATACGAAAATAAAATGCATGAAAGCTATAGCATAAGGGCTGAAAAGGGAAAAATGGAAGTTATCCTGTTGGAAGATTTTTATACTATATGTGAAGGGATATGATATCACTTAAAGATAGACTTTATTTAATTAAAGATGTACACGAAAAATCCTAAAGCAAGCACTAAAACAACATTTTCTTTTTTTTTTTTAAGATTTTTATTTATTTGACAGAGAGAGGGAGAGCACACAAGCAGGGGGAGCGGCAGGCAGAGGGAGAAAAAGAAGGAGGCTCCCCGCTGAGCAGGGAGCCTGATGTAGGACCCAGGACCCCGAGATCATGACCTGAGCCAGAGGCAGATGCTTAACCATCCTTCCACCCTTTTTAATATTTATATGTGCACATATATATTTTTCATAAAAATAGAATTCACTTGAACACATTTCATGACTTGCTTTTACGTGATAAATATCTGTATATGTCAATAAATATACTTCTCCTTATCATGTTAAATAACTGAATATTCCAGTGTGTAAACAGTCCATAATATATGTAACTTGCTATTGTCATTTACGTTGTTTCCAATATAGTTTCATAAACAATATGATGAACGTCCCGGAGCAAAAATCTTGGTGCACATTTTTCCTTGTTTTTTTTTAGGCAAATTATCAAGGTCAATTTTTTTAAACTTTAACAGTTCTCTTATTCCTCTGAACATTATCATCCTGAGTAGAAAAGAAAATGAAATTCATAAAATCTAAATACTACTGATGATAGATATACCACTATTTTGTAACCATTAAAAAAGGAAAAAGCACCGCCAGTTACGCTATGACATGCCATTGCATGTAAGTAAAACATCCATCAATTTCAGAGATGTTAAATGGGAGGAAATGCATCTTAGAATTAGTGAAATACCATAATACATAATCTATTTAGACACACCGTAGCAATTCTTTTTTTTTTTAAGATTTTATTTATTTATTTGACAGAAAGAGATCACAAGCAGGCAGAGAGGCAGGCAGAGAGAGAGAGGAGAAAGCAGGCTCTCCTCGGAGCAGAGAGCCCGATGTGGGGCTCGATCCCAGGACCCTGGGATCATGACCTGAGCTGAAGGCAGAGGCTTTAACCTACTGAGCCACCCAGGCGCCCCACACCGTAGCAATTCTTGAATCCAACTGTAATATAACCTGTGAGGTGAAGAGGCCCAGCCGTAGAGCAGTGACCTTTACAAGGAGTCACTTACGCAACAGACTAAGCACAGTTAATCCATCTGGCGGGGCCGGTCACCAAGTGTTCACCACCTGTACGCTGCTTTGTCTCCTAGGCACCGGGACCTCAATGGTAATACCCAGGGCTCTTTCCAAGAGCAACACCGACGACCGTCAGCGTTGTACAGGCCAGCCTTGCGGCTGTAGCTTTTAAGCTTAAGTTCAGGGACTTCTCCCCAGGCTTGCCTCCTTGCCTCTCCTCACCTGCCTGTTAAGAAGAAGAGCTCATTGGTTTTTACCAGCTCACTGTGTTCTATCAGTGGTCTCCAAGATTTCTACCCTGAGTGTCATGTCTGATACACTTTCTGTTTTATTCTGTTTCAGGTACGAAATGAACCCCAGAACATTTCCATTTCGGCAGAATATATTGCCCAGGTAAAGGGGATCCCAGTAGAAGAAGTTATAGAGGTGACAACACAGAATGCGTTGAGACTGTTTCCCAGGCTTCAGCACCTGCTCCTGAAGTAGCTTCAAAACCAGATGCCGCAGGGGAAGCATTTGAGAGCAAGAAACGTTCTGATTAAGAGTCTGAACTGAAGAAGCCATTATGTAACGATATAGAAGATTATCACTTTAGAGAAATATTTCTAAAAACCGGGCTTGGATCCTGAAACCCTGGATTCTGAGTCTGTCTTGTGCTTCCTTATCATTATTGGAGTCCTAGCAGGAGACTGGGAGACACCTCTGCTTCTTACCGTACCCCATTAAGTAGAACCACCGTATGACCTGGAACCATCTCTCTGGCAAGGGAGGCTCCCCCAGGTAAGACCTGAGCGCTGCCGGCACCACTAACGTTTGATCCTCCCAGGATTTATCTGGCAGAAGGAGATCGTCTCGTTTCTTACACTGTCAGAGATCTCTTTTCTGGATTCGTAACATTGAATTGTTAGTACTTTGAATTACTTCTTTTTAAGAGAAAAATGTATACGTTTTTATATTGGTGGTAGAGTCTGACTTAGGAGGCCAGTGGTGTGTGCAATCACCATTAAATGCCAAGCCCCAAAGTTTAGGTAATAAACTGAGTTTAAGTTCCAGTCTGAATATTGTCACATGTTTAAAATATACGTAGCTTTATGAAAATGTGTCTGACTATTTTTGCATATAGTGATATTTTATATTTTTAAGTTTTAAAAATCTTGGCTGCAGAGAGTCCCATGAATGGATGGTGGGTGTGGTAGCACAACCGTGTGAATACAGTTAGTAACGCCGCTAACCCACACACCCGGAAGTTATTAAAATGGTATTTTATTATGTGTATTTTACCACAGTTTTAAAAAAATCTTATATGTAGTTTACTCGGTGTTGTGACCCATACCAAAGCCTGGGTATTTCGTTTTACTAAATTACACAAGCAGCAAATACTGGGAAAAGTACCTATCATAGAAAAAAGTTAACTCCCTAAAAAGCTAAGTGACTTTACATAATCATTAATATTTTGAAATTAATTTATTTATAGAGGACTCAAAACTAGTTCTAGGGCAGGGGCGCATGGGTGGCTCAGTGGGTTAAAGCCTCTACCTTCGGCTCAGGTCATGATCCCAGGGTCCTGGGATTGAGTCCCACATTGGGCTCTCTACTCAATGGGGAGCCTGTTTCCTCCTCTCTCTCTGCCTTGCCTCTCTGCCTACTTGTGATCTCTCTGTCAAATAAATAAATAAAATCTTAAAAAAAAAAAATCTTATTAAAAAAAAAACAACTAGTTCTAGGGCAGACTGTCCAAACCAAACTAGACTAAGAAAGAGAAGAGGGGCGCTTGGCCACCCGTCAGCATTATGGGAGATGAACTTCCTAATGCAGTGGGAGGTTCTATTAAAATCAGACTTCTGGCTCTCTCTTTCAGCTCTGTATTTCTTCTGCCAATTTCCTGCCCTTTCTGCCCACACTCCCTTTGTCAGACTTTCACCTCTAAATCTTTTAAGATCCATTTGAATGACTTCCCCTGGCCTCATCACCCCAGCCAGACGCGATTCCTGCCATCTAAACTGTGCAGCCACGTTCTCCATTTCCTCATCAGCTTATTTGTTTCATTGATCACACAGCTGTGGAGCCTCTCCAATGGGTTTCCCACTAATCTAGGTCCATAAGCCTACAGAGAGGAATAAGACATGGTCCCTGCCTTCAGTTCAAAATGTAATAAAGGGGACAAATAATCCCAAAGCAATGTGAGAAGTACTATAATAAAGGAGGAATGAGATTCTACAAAACCAGTCTGATGACATTTAACATACATTCCTTTTTACTAAGGTTACCTTGTGTATGTTTTCACCTTAAGAAATTACAGACCATTTTAGAACAAACCAGTTATTTTCTTTTTGCATCTTCTCTGCAGTCTGAAACAAGGTTTGCAGTATCATATGCTCGTACATGTCTTTTAAATAAACGAGTGGAGGTAGTTAGTCCACTGACTGCAGCTGACAAGCTAGATATGTTCTCCTTCAGTCTACTCTTCGAAATGGAGATTTAATGTTCTATACCTTTTCACTGGGAGATTTCCTAATGTTAAGCATTCTGAAAAATAGGAATAAACTCTCATGGTCCAGGGAAGCAGATCCTTTTTTTTTTTTTTTAAGATTTTATTTATTTATTTGACAGACAGAGATCACAAGTAGGCAAAGAGGCAGGCAGAGACAGAGGGGGAAGCAGGCTCCCCATTGAGTAGAGAGCCCGATGCGGGGCTCAATCCCAGGACCCTGGGATGATGACCTGAGCCGAAGGCAGAGGCTTAACCCACTGAGTCACCCAGGCGCCGGAGAAGCTGATCTTTTATGTTCTGTAGGAACATCCTCCCCCAACTGAAAGGCTAGAAGGGCTCTTGTTCCCCCTCCCCTCTGCCAGCGTATGGTGACCTTCTTTACTAAAGGAAACATTTCTTACTCCAGCTTTTGTCTTTTTTATTCTGGTAAGAATCAGATGAATATGTATTATTCTTTAAATTAAAAAAGAAAACTTAACATCAACTCTTTTCTTTAGTATTATACAACCAAGCATTCATTTGATCACCTTCCTGGGGCTGCTTCTCTGTCTCCTGCCCACTACTTTGTTCAAAACCCTCCACCGGGGGCACCTGGGTGGCTCAGTGGGTTAAGCCACTGCCTTCGGCTCAGGTCATGATCCCAGGGTCCTGGGATCGAGCCCCGTGTCGGGCTCTCTGCTCAGCAGGGAGCCTGCTTCCTCCTCTCTCTCTCTCTCTCTGCCTGCCTCTCTGCCTACTTGTGATCTGTCTCTGTCAAATAAATAAATAAAATTAAAAAAAAAACAAAAAACCTCCACCGTCCTCTTGCTGTTGCCTGTTTCCTTCCCCTCTCCCAGATCCTTCTTCTAAGCTGAATATAAAGAAGAGTCGTGTTTTTGCGTGCTTAAGGTACACTCATACTTCAGAGTTTAATTTTTTTATTTGCCCTTTCTTGCCCCTTTCATGCTTTTGATTAAATAATTCACAGTAACATATTTGGACTGACATTTCATTTACAGGATCTGAGTGATTTACAGAGAGTTTCCAGTAACTGTTCTTTGCTTTTTAGAGCTTAACTTTTCAATCCTAAGCAAATCTCACTGCACTTTTTTTTTTTCACAGCCCTTTTAAAACTATGACAGAGTCTGTGCTAATAGTTACAGTTAGTCAGAAGGATAGAGTGGAAAGAAATTAGATAATTCAGGGATTATCAGTGTTACAAGCTTAAACACGAGGAGGCTCCAAGCAAAAACATCCTAGTATGCCCTCCTCACCCTCCTTATTTTTGGCTAATTCCAAAGCAAGCACATCTCCAAAAAATATGGCTTCTTTGGTGAGCATCTCTGTAATTCATTAATAACCTGAGTATTATTTATACTTTGCACATTAAAACTGGTGCAAATAACATTTCTCAAGTTAATAGTTGAATACAATAAATATAGAGAACCATGCGTAGCATATATGAGCAACCAACTGGGTGGCTCAGTCGGTTAAGTGTCTGCTTTCGGCTCAGGTTGTGATCCCAAAGTCCTGGGATCAAGCCTCTCATCGGGCTTCCTGCTCAGTAGAGAGGCTGCTTCTCTCTCTCTCCCCATGCCTGCTGCTCTGCCTACTTGTGCTCTTTCAAATAAATAAATAAAATCTTTAAAAAAAAAAAAAAGCCGAAAGTGTTAAAAGTCTTATGTCCTCTGTATAGGACCTTTCTGTAGATTGCTTCTGAAGCCCAAGTAATTTAAATAAATTGTATAAATGCTCACACTTTATGTGTGATACATTTGAGATCATAATCCCCTGATTTCCATTCCAGCACTTTTCCCCAAATAACCCAATTTGATCTTTGCATTAATTTAATATCCTTCAAAAGCCATCCTTCAGGGGTGCCTGGGTGGCTCAGTGGGTTAAAGGCTCTGCCTTCGGCTCAGGTCATGATCTCAGGGTCCTGGGATCGAGCCCTGCGTCAGGCTCTCTGCTCAGCAGGAGCCTGCTTCCCCCCACCCCTGCCTACCTCTCTGCCTACTTGTGATCTCTGTCTGTCAAATAAATAAATAAACTTTTAAGAAATCTTTAAAAAAAAAAAAAAGCCATCCTTCAGATATTTCAAATCAAGAACTCTGAAGTTGAGTAGATAAGCAGTAACTAAGGGAAGCGGTAGGAGAGAGGAGGCGTCTTGAGGTTCGTAAGGGTGAGCATTTGACTGTCTTTTTACTTTTTGGCCACGATGCATATGAATTGCTTTCTTTAGAGAATCTCTCACCTTGTAGAAGCTGAAAGTGCCAGGCAGTCACTCTGCAGCCTTCTTTGCAACCAAGTCACTGATGCCATGACCCACCCTTGAGTTTGAATTAGTCCAGGAACACGAGTAGGCCAGGACTGACCGACTCCATTCTGATGAGCATGGGCAGGATAGCAGTGAATTTAGAGTCCAGCTCAGCAAGGTTGGCAGTGTTCACTGCAGGGTCTGTGCCCAGTGGCTGTGGCAGTGGTCCTTATGCTTCTAATTCAATGCCATGAATTTGGTTTCTCAGCCCTTCCAGAGATTTTATCCAATATCCTTCAGTAAATTCATTTCCTTAAATTAGCTAGATTTCGTTTCTGTTGCTTATATCCTTTTTTTCCTTCAAATTTTATTTTATTTTATTTTTTTCAGTGTTCCAAAATTCATCGTTTATGCAGCACACCCAGTGCTCCATGCAGTACGTGCCCTCCACAATACTCACACCATGCGTCCAGTTACTGTTAAGGGATATGGCACTGGCAGTCCATGGCAGATGGCGATTTGTCTTGTGAAAGCATTTTAAAAACACATTCTTAGAGCAAGAAGGATACATGTTGATTTGGGGATAAGGCAAAGGCTGCGCTGCATTTAACATTTTCATTCTTTTTCTCCACTTTTCCTGTATTTGTGGAATCTGTTACGAGACACAGCCCACCTTCCACTCTAGAAACTGAAAATGCCAAATACTTGCTTTCCCAATTTTTCTTACCAACTATAACAGTTATGTGACCTAAGTTCCACCAGTTAGTTGCACCCAACCCAGACTTGGAATCTGAAACCAGGGATGTAAAGATAAAGAAGCAGCTTTAGGACACCGTGCTGGGGTGGGAGGTGGCAGCTGCACTGAGCTGAGAGGCGCTGGTGGCCTTGATGGTACTGCTGTATCCAGAGTCCAAAGGCCCTGAGACTTCCTGCACCTTGTGGCCCGATGTGGGCGTTTCTAGCTCTGTAGCCTACAAACCCAGTCCTCTGGCCTTCTTGGAGCTTGTGTGAGCTACCTAATATATTTAATAAATTTGCCTGCTTAAATTATTCCAAGTTGGTTTCTGTTTCTTAAAATTAGGAACTCTGACTGCTGCCGTAGTCCCCAAAATTCCTCCCTGCGGGTGTCTCACATTTCTGTCCTCACCACCACCACAAAATTCATCAATGCAATACTTTCACAAAACAAATTTAAAGTCCATTTTAACAGGCTCCTTCTGCAATCAGTAGCTCCCTAATAGAGGAATTCTGTATGTAAGTCCATTTTCATCTGCTTCTTCTAACTTTCTGATGTTGGGCCCAACTCAAAGCATTAATTGTTAAAAGAAGTTAAGGAGTCTGGAACTGTCATAGAAATATCTGAAATTTTTAAAAATAGAGAAAACTTTTCATTGGTGCAATGAGTAAAGCTCAGATATTTGGATTAGCTATATAATTCTTGCATGAGTTAGATATATTTTTAAATGGTTGGAAAAAATCAAAAGAATAATATTTTACAATATGTGAAAATTATATGAAATTCAGATTTCAGTGTCCGTAAAGGTTTATCGGGACACGGTGATGCTCATTCATTTCCCGTGTCTGTTCTCAGCGACAGAATTAACGCGTTGAGTCAGAGATCACATCAAGGTAAAGATTAAAATACCTTTAGCCTTTTACAGAAAATGGTTTGCTGACCCCTGGCCTGTACTTTTCAGAATGATGCCTGAGGCCCAGGGTTTCTTCTGGTCTGGAATTCAGCCCCTTAAAGAGGATCCTGTCACCTGAATTTTACTGGAAGCCTCACTCAGCCCCAGCCAGAGCGGTGGCTGTCATTCCTGGCTGCAGAGCAGTATCCCCGGGGGAGCTTTTAAAAAGTTCCCATATGTCCTCCCGACCCAGATCATTTAAATGCGAATGCTGGAATCAGGGTCTAGGAAAAAGAATTCTCAGAAAGCTCCGTAGATGTTTCTGAGGTGCAGCAAAGCGGAGAGCCGTGTGTGGGAAAATGGAGCCGACTCAAAGGTGTCTGTGGGTGCGCCTCAAGCTGCAATGCTTCTCGAACTTTAATGTCAACTGAGGATCTTGTTAAAAGATAGGTTCCGTTTCATTCGAGCTGGGCTGAAGCCTGTGATGGGCTTCATGGCAGGTCCCCCTAAAATATGCCCCTCTGCAATATTAATTATTTGGGTTATTCTGAATCAAAGTTACTTAAGCAGCTGCTGTGCAAGGACACTCTGAGCTTCCTTTATCCCCCTGCAAGCGGGAAGTCTCCCCTGTGGCAGGTGGCCTCCCGGATCCGGAGGTAGAGACACATCCTTATCGCCCGAGACCGGGGATTCAGCACTGCGAGGCTGTAAAACACTCGCTCCTGCTTAACCAGTTGACTGGCCCAAGCCCACACTTGTCAGTTTCTCACCAATTTCTTGTTTCTTTGTCTGAAAGGTAAGTTTTGCTTTGGTCACTTCCTTTGAGTCTCATGTGCTTGTGAGCTCTCCTATGAAATCAAATTTGTCTCCCTCCTGTTACTCTGTCTGACGTCAACTTAATTATTAACCAGCCAAAGAACCCACAAAGGAAGAAAGGAAAAGTTTTCCTCCCTTTTGCCAAAGATCCCATATTTCAGAAAAACTGCGGATGCTGCTGGTCCATGAGTAGCAAAGTGAGGGCAAGGATTTCATTGAACTTGTGAGAACATATTCCATGACTTGTGTTCTTGCCCTGCTTAGCAATAAATCGTTGCACGACAGAGTTCTTTCTACTTCAGATGTGGTAGTCAGTTAGAGCCTCTGAGGACATGACAGGCTAGTTGAGATGCTGAAGGGTGGGAAGGGGCCAGATCTGAGAAGAATGGGGAAAGGACTTCCCAGGCAGACGGGAGCCTGTGTGACGGCCCTAAGGCAAGGAGGACTCACTTTTGAATGGTCTGTGTGACTACAGGGTGACAGAGGTTGATGCTGCTTTGTTTCGTTATGGGAAAGATAACAGTTTAAAAAGGAGATGCCTCCATTCATCCTTGCTGGATCTGTCACCTTGAAATCAGTCTCAGAAAATCAGAGGAATTCTGTCACCGGAAGAAGGAAAGCAATTCACAGGAAGATGTAAAGGTGTGTTTGCTGGGCCATACAGAAATGATGGGACAGAGAGGACTTGTAACGGACTTCGCTAGGTTCCTCTGTTCCACACCTAGTTCATATTACACTGTAGTCATAGATGGCGATAACTCTCCTCCTGAAGCAGGTCCTCTATGAAATTCTTTTGGGCAGTCAGGGAGAAGGTGAAAGTTTCTTGCTGAGTCTTTGGGGCCTTGATGGTGTTCAGCTCAAGAGTCATCTACAGGCCAAAATGGCACATCTTAGGACAGCTCATTCTTAATCCCTACAACAGCTTCAGCAGCAATGGTGGGCCATGCGGAAGTCTTTTCCGGAGTAGCAGGGGTGCCACGGGAAGCCTTCCTGCAGGACCATTAGTGGCCTTGACTTGGAAACCCACCTGTAGACAGCCAAATAGGGAGCCAGAGTAGAAACGGAGGAAAATGCTGGTCCGCACATGTTTACGAGGGAACACGTGTATCAACAGCTATGAAGCGTTCCTGGGAGGAATGGTGAGACAAAGCACAAGCGGACCTCCTGCAGCCTCCCCCTCCCCCACTCCTGGGGGGGAGATGTATGAAATTCTTCTAAAATCTCCCAACTATCTTAATGTTAATACCTTGCTAGAAGGGAAAACAACCTTAACTCCACAATGGCAGGACCTGTGGTATCTCCTAGGTATCTTGTAGGTTGGCCCTCGTTAGCCTATGAAAGTTCTTTTGAAACCTCCCTTTTCCTTACTTCCTCCAACTCCTCGGTATATAATCACTGCTCCCCAAGCCACAGACACACACACACACACACACACACACACACACACACACACGTGCAGCAGCTCTTACTGCCCAGGGGTCCTGTCCCTGTGCTTTAATGAAACCACCTTTTTGCACCAAAGACGTCTCAAGAATTCTTTCTTGGTCATGGGCTCTGGACCCCACCCCACTGAACCTCACCTATATTCCAAAACCCCATCAGTAGCATCAGAGTTCAAAAGATACATGGTTTTGTGAGTTTCTTGTTTTAGCCCTAGGGTTGTTGTAGGGTGTATAGAGGAGGAAGATGTGGAAACACCTAACAGGGAAAGGGGCTGGGGGAGGGAAGGTTTCCAGCAGAAGATGGCATTTAAACTAAAGTAAGCCAAGAGAAGGGAGGATAACAGAATAAGGCAGAGAACCACAAACAGTTCCTTAAAAGCTGGAGGAGAAGGTAGGAGGGGATTACAAAGAAGTGAAGTTAGAAAGATTGTTAATTACATAGTACATAACTGGACACTCATTCACTATGTGTTTGTATGTGATGGTCTTTATTGGTGTAGGAAGGTAATTCCCCCATAGAGCTCTCACATTTCTGCTTGCCTTCGGAGCAGAGGCACTGACAGCTTTAGTTCCAGACTTTCTCTTCAAGGATGCTTGTAGCCAAGGACCTTGGATGGCAGAAATGTCTCACTGGAACAGAAGGCAGGTTTATTTGCCATCCAGTACAGTAAAGGTTGGGTGTCTTAAGCTCAGAGAAACCTCAGGTGTGAGGCAAAACCTGTGTGTGTGGCATCTATCTGGACAGTTCCTGATTGCCATGGAGGGGTTGGGGGAGGGCAAGGGGGACCCACCTAAACATGAGGCTGGTGCTACTTGCTGTGCTGGGAGTAATAAAGTCCTTTGCCTCAGAGCTAGGAGTCTTCTGCCTTCTGTCAAAGCTCATGAAGCCGCGGTAGGCTAACCTTCCTAGCTCCTGACACTAGGTGTTTGCCTTTTGAGAAGCAACAATCAGTTTGGGGCCTGGCTCTTTTTTTTTTTAACATACCCTCATAGTTAATGAATCTTATCCATACTGGGCACTTGTGCAGTCCTAGCTGAGGTAGGATTTTAGGCCAATTGAATGCTCCATATCCCTTCTAATACGAAAATGCTCTAGCTTATGAAGCTTGTGGAGCCAAAAGGCAATGAAATACAAGGTGAATATTTCACTGATGTAAAAACAAATGCCGAGAAGCCAGGCAGTGCTTGGCTTACCAAATGGGATAGGCCATGACCTCAGACTGCAACAGGGAACACATCTACCAGGTTAAATTGAAAAATCGCCTGCTATCCAGGAAACAAGGACACAGTGGTGATGGTAGCCAAATGGGGTTTAGCCACGAGATGACTCTAGCAATGCCCACTTTGGGGATGGGCAATAAAATAGAACAAAAGTCTCTGTGGACCTTATATTATCTTCTCAAGTATGTACTTTAAATTATCAAAACCGTAGCCTCAACAGAGTAAGTTAATGCAATTAAGCAATAGAAGCAAGTGTTAACTTTGAGAAACTTCAGTCTTTAACTTGACTGAGTGGGATTACATTCTACTAATTTCAGAAACAAGCTGTTTAAACATTCTAGGTGGGGGCATCTGGCTGGCTCAGTTGGAAGAGGATGCAGCTCTTGGTCTTGGGGTCATGGGTTCAAGCCCCATGTTGGGTATAGAGATTACTTAAATAAATAAACTTAAAAAAAAATAAACATTTTAGCTTATAAAATAGGAGATCACTGTAAAGTGAACTTTTTGGTCATTCATCTTTGAGACTATCTTTAACCACTCAAAACCTCTTCAGAACATCCAAGTCTAAATAATGGGATGGAATGAATAAAGATGTGTTTTATGTGACAATATAATGTTTTCTTGGTGAGCCAGTGAATTTTTTTTAATTCTTTAATAATTAATATTTGTCAGTAAGACAGACATTAGAGAAGGATCAAAGGGAATATATTTCTGTGTCTCTGGAGATGCACTTTATCCAAATATGGCATTATCTGAAAAATAAAAAGTACTTGTTATATAACGTGTAATACATTTCATAGTTCCAGAATAACCCTGAAGGCAGAGAGGATGAGTACTGCTTCACAGATGTAGAAAGGAAGGCTTAGCAACATTAAATGACTAAGCACATGACACTAGTCAATGGCAGAAGCAGAACTTGAATCCAAGTGCAATGGACTAAATGTTTGTGGCCCCCTCCCGAATTCCTATATTGCACCCTAATCACAGTGTGATGGTGTGGAGAGCTGGGGCCTTTGGGAGGTAATTAAGTCATGAGGGTGGAGTCCTCATAAATGGGATTAGTGCCCTTAGAAGAGGCCAGAGAGCCCGCTAGCGCTTTCTGCTGTGTGACACGTGGCAAGAAAACAGCCCTCTCTAAACCAGGGAGAAGACATTCGTCAATAACCCGACCATGCAGGCACCCCGATCTCAGACTTCCAGCCTCCAGAACTGCGAGAAATACATGTTGTTTAAGCTACCCATTTGTTGTGATTTGTTATAACAACCTGAACTAAAATACCTGTGTCTTCTGTTTTTAAGGCTAGTATGTTTAAGTAAGACCACCCCTCTTTTGGCCTCCACATCTCCAAGTAGAAGGCTGAAAAGAGAGCTTGGAGATCTCCAGCTAAGCAAACCTGTTCCCTGGTCTTCACATCCCTATTGATAGAAGCAAAGAGGAGTCCCCAGAACCCCAAGTGCTCTTAGCAAAGTCCCCAACCTTTCTCAGATTTAACACTCATGGCCTCACCACCGCTGGAGACCGTGAAGACTAATCTCATTCTGTTCCTTATCCCTGTTTACTTGGGCTACCTCAGGAAGCCAAGAGTTCTGAGAGGGAATCAAACCAAGAAACGGACTCAACTACAGAGTCAGAAGCGATGGCTACCAGAAGCGATAGTGGTGGGGGGATGGGTCAAATAGGTGATGGGGGTTAAAGAGTATACTTACCATGATGAAAAAATAATAAAATTAAAATAATGGGGGGGAAAAGAAGCCAGGAGTTGTGGGTTGCCCCACATATCTCTGTGAGCAGTGGTCAATCTCCTGACCGGCACTTCCTGTTCACTCCCAACCTGCAGCTTTATGTTTCTCCATTGCACTTACCCACTTACAACCCCCTGCCTCTACCCACTCAAATTCCACTGAAGTCTAAACTTTATGAGGCAGGGGTTGTTTCTGTCACTGTACTGCCAAGCAAATGGAACAGTGCCACAAAAATCTGCTGAATGAATGTGTTTCTTCCTCTATAGGTATGTACAAAGGAAAAGTGTAAAGTACTTTCTATTCTTACTGTATATGTCCAGCAAAATGTAACTCCTTATTATCCTCTTCCATTTAGTCTACAACAACAAATGTGCCATGGGAAACTCTAGGTTTGTGAGCCTTTGCCCAAGGGCACAGCTACCAGTCTCGAGAGGAATGAGGTAAGCTTTACCACGACTTCTGGAAAAATACATCCTACATCCCAGTATTTATTCGATCATCAAATGAATATTTTCTGAGTGCCTAATTAACGCCAGACTCCATGCTAGGAACGGAATGGATAAAGCGATGAATAAACAGATAACATCAAAGAGGATTAGGGAGTGACAAACACTGTGGAGGGAAAGGACACCGGGTATGGTGTTGCAGGATGGATGTCTCCAACTCAGGAGAAAGGTCAGGGCCAGAAATAGAAATGTGGGAGTCATAAGAATACAGAGGAGATTTTCAAGCCCTATAACAGTTGAAGACCAGCAATCTGTCTCATTGAGATCACCTAAAAACTAAGTATAAATGATGAGAAGTGGGCCATCTTATAGAAACAGGATGTGATTTTACAGTTAATGATGTTTATCATTCAATTCAATACTTATTTGCTGATGGTTTACTGGAGTAATATGTTCATCACATTTTATAAGTAATATGCTATCTTATTTTTACAAATGAAGGTTTTTTTGTTTTTTTTTCTTTGCATCTGCTGGCTTCCTGAGGGAGGGGGTACTCTCTCATATCTGTTCTCAGTCTAGTGCGGTAGGGCTGAACTTTTGGTTTGGAATGTGGTAAGTTCTCTTTTGGGTTGAGCTTAACTTTCACTGCTCTTAAGCTATCTCTTTTAAATCTCTTTTAAAACTATCTCTACTGGAAAGACCCTATATCACGGGATACCTGGGTGGCTCAGTGGGTTAAGCCTCTGCCTTCAGCTCAGGTCATGGTCTCAGGGTCCTGGGATCGAGCCCCACATCGCATTGGGCTCTCTGCTCAGCAGGGAGCCTGCTTCCCCTTCTCTCTGCCTACCTCTCTGCCTACTTGTGATCTCTGTCTGTCAAATAAATAAAATCTTTTAAAAAACTCTGTTGTAGTCCCATGAGAGTAAAAAAGGTAAGTAATATCTCAGCATCATTATGAAAATAGCTTTGAGCTTGTGGATCCCCGAAAAAGACCTGAATACTCAGGAGTTCCCCAGGCCACCCTTTCAGAATTACTAATTTAGTCTAAAAAAGAAAAAGCATGTATTTGCATGCTAATTACCATAACATTTAAATTAGATCTATGTTTATTGTGTATCTCATCATCATAAAGTTGAATTTCTTTTTGAGTCTGTTCACTTAAAAGAAACAAAGAGCATTTCTGCAATATTTAAAGGTTTATTTCAATGTTCCAGAATTGTTGGTTACTAACCTTGATATCATTAATGTTGGCTATGGAAATTACGTTTATTAGACTCTGTTTTGTAGAAAACCATGTGTATTCATGTGACGTGGCAAACTATGTTTGTCATAGGAGATGGATATTACCCTCTACCATTAAACTTGTGAAAACTAACCTACTAGTTGTGGCTTAACTCATCTAGTTCCAAGTAATTCAAGCAGAGTAAACGATTACGCAGATGCACTTAGGACACTAGAGGCATTCTTCCTTGTAAAGAGTTATTTTTTTAGTATAACAAACACATCGCTGTTACAGATTAACTTTGAAGCACATGGAGCACCTCGGTTTCCCATGCCACCCTGCATCACCTCTCTGTCCCACTGACTAAGAGCCTGGGGCAAATGAAAAGTTGTAACTCCTTCATCAAAGAAGTTAAATCTCCAAAATAGTGATTCTTTTGTTTCTGCTCTAACTCAATCGTGTTGTTTGTATTTAATACAATTATACTTTTTTTTCTTTTTACATAAAGGACAAAATGCCATCAGTTGCTTGTCTTGACTTAGAAACAAGTATTCACAATCAAGAATAGTTACCCTTTCTCTTCCTCCTCCTGTAAAATAATATGACCACCACCACAAACCCCCATGCCAACCTCCTTCCACATTTTATTATTGTGACTCAGGGCCTCTTGTTTGATATTTATCATCAAAATCATTTCAGTTTATCTCAATTTTGCTCATGAAATTTTTGCAGAGGCAACAGACATTGGTGAGAGGAGGTGTCTGCAGTTTTTGTGGTCTATTACAATGATCTACAACAACTTTCTTCAAAATATGGCTCTCAGGCCATCAGCATCAGCATCTCCTTATCCTGCTGAAAATGCAGATTCTGGGACCCAAAGGAGAGCCTACTCCATGAGTCAGTCTGGAGACAGAGCTTGGGATTCTCTAAGCACAAGAAACTGACAATCTCTGGTCTAGAGTAGATCTTATATCAACTAATCTCCTTTACTGATGTTTTTTTACTTCAGACAGATTTCCTTTAAACTATCCCAGAACGATACTTCCTGAAACTCTCTCAACCCCAGAAACTCTCCACAAGTTTACTTATAAATAAGCCCCCGTCAACTGAGCGGGAATCCTACCGTAACAACTTACTTTTTGGGGGAAAGTGCTTTTTCTCCGTGTGAACAAGGAGACTCAGTGTGACCCAGGAGCTCCTGCCACTATCAGGAACAGATTCTTTGATTTGGGTGTGAGTAGAAGACGTGTATGCACCACTGAAATGCCTCTTTTGAACTCTCAGTAAACTGACTTGATTGCTTCTTTCCACAAGGCAGTCGGATTCACGCTTTTCATTTATCTCCTCCAGGAGACAGCGTTTGCCTTCTTTGAGCTTTCTAATTATTTCACTGGTTCTTCTCTTGGAAGTCATTATGCTGACAAACTAAACATCAAGTGATTCTTACTGTCCTGCAAACAAAGGACAAAGTACTATCAGTGACTGCTTGACCTCGCAGCCAATACTCATAGTCGGTTCCTCCTTCCCCTCCTGGAAAATACCACCCCCACTGCACCCCTCACCCCACATCTCACTCCATTTTATTATTGTTTCCGAAGGTCTTTTTTTTGTTTGATGTTTCTTCAGCGGAAAATCATCGTGAAAAGAGGATTTTACATTGAACTACATAAAAAATTAATGAGGTACCATATGTTGGCTAATTGAATTTAAATACATAAAAAAAGGGGGGAAAAGAGGATTGCAGTAAAAGAATATATTTCGGTTTTGAAACAAATACTATGTGTTGATTCTTGCTTTAAGGGACTCTTGTTTCTTTTCATTATAAAATAAAACATATTAATTGTAGAAAATTAAGAGAATGCAGAAAAGCATAAGGTAGACAAGCTAAAATCACTCTTGATCCAGAGACAACCAAATTAACATTTTGGATGTTTCTTTCCCAATAAATATCCAAAGGGATCTTATTATAAAAAGTACAGAAAGAGACATTAAATGGACTATGGCAGAACAGAAACTTAAAATCTTGAAGTATTGTTAAATATTTAGGAAGATTTTGCTTCTTAGGTCTATCAATTTGTCTTTTCAGACACGTGAAATACTTAAAAATCAAATATGTTAAATTTACAAAAGAAGTTCAAAATATTTAAATATTTAAAGTATTAAATAAGTTTGTAAGTGGACTGATTACTTAAAGGTGTTCAGTCTTCTCAATTTGGGTTAACTGAACATTAATTTCAGCGCCTTCCATTCAGGTCATGATCCCAGGGTCCCGAGATTGAATCCAGATGTCAATCTCAGGATCCCTGTTTACTGGGAACCCTGCTTCTCCCTCTCCCACTGCTTGCATTCCCTCTCTTGCTGTGTATCTCTCAGTCAAATAAATAAAATCTTAAAATATATATATATATATATATATATATATATACACACATACATATAAAATCAACTTTAATTTGAAATCCAAGTAACTATAAATGGTCCTTTTTACAAAGGCTCCTCTCAGACATTAAAAAAAATCTCACATTAACATTTTATATAGATGAACAGAACTTTCTCTTAAGTGACTATGGTAGACTACATTATTTAGACATAAATCCCAGTGAAAACTACTAAAAATTCTGGGGAAAGTTTTTTTTTTTTTAATTTGTTAATAATGAAATGATAAGAGAGTTAGAAAATAGCAGGTCCAAAATGAAGGAAAGCAAGAACAAGGACGTAGAGAGGTAGACAGAACCTGCGCTTGCCTGAGGACATCTTCTGATCCTGGAGGTTAAAGAAGTCATTTTGCTAGCCTAGAGGACAAGGGACAGAAAAATCAAAGCCCAAGCCTATGCATAGTGGAGAGTCTAAAGTAGACCTTTTCCATAGTAAGTTGGCGTCCAAAGGGTTACCCCCTGAGGGTGAGAGTGAAGACACAGTAAACTCACATTCCATCACGTACTTGCTGGAAGAATGTTGCTTTAGCATTAAGTGTAGCTCTGGGGGAAAACCCCTCCATGAAAAGTTGTAAGTGCTTCCTGACTCTCACATGGATTTTCAACCCAAATTCACAACTAGGGCAGTTGCAAGAAATACCAAAGTGGAAAACAAGAATGGGGTAAGAAATAGCAAGCTGAGGAGCAAGGTGGTAGCAAAAATTTAGCTAAGGGGGTTCCAGGCTGGGAAGACATCCAAGTAACTGACAGAAGCAAACTCAAGTCTTTTCTGGAAGAATTTCACCCTTGCCATCTGGGACTCCCCAACTTTCAAAGACAACAAATAGCACACAGCCAAGGATAACCAGTCAAGCACAAAGGTAGATGAGGCATCATAAAGTGAGAACAGCAGCAACAAAACCATGAAATCTACATATGTGAGAAGCATCAGATGAATTATAGAACAATTACACATACAACATCTAAAAAAACAAGAAAATAAGTTTGCAGCTATGTTCAGGAAACAAGAAGCCAAAAAGAATTTCTAGAAATAAAAAAATGTTATTAAGCAACATTTAATATAGGCTTAGCAGCAAATATGGATTCAGATGAAGAGATAATTAGAGGCCCGGGGAATAAATCAGAAGCCATTATCCTGAATGCAGCATAGAAGGACAAAAAAGACAAAAGGTATGAAAAAGCAAAATATGTGGAGGACACAGTGAGGAGGTCAAACCTACATGAAATGGGAAATCCAGAGGACAAAAGTGAGGCAAAGACAAGACATAAAAAGATGTTTGAGAAATATTCAGAACTGACAAATGATACCACTTCATAGACTCAAGAAGCTCAAAGAAAAACACTCAAGATTTTTTTTTTGTTAAATCCATGCTTAAAGTGGAATTTGAAAAAAATTAAAAGGAAATCTTAAAAGTCATGAGAAAATAAAAGGACAGTTGAACTAACAGCTGACCTCTCAAAAAGGAACAATAGAAGCCACAAAACAGAGAAATTATATTTTCAATGTGGTAAAGAAGTTATACAGATGGTAAGTCAGCACACAAAGAGATGCTCAGTCTCATTGATTATTAGGGAGATGTAAATCAATACTGCAGTGAGATACTGCCTATCATTAGAATGGCTGAAATTGAAAAGATTGACCAAATCAAGTGATGAAGATGTGGAGGAACTGGAACTCTCGGACACTAATGGTTAGGATGTAGAGTGGTACAACTACTTTGGAAAACAGTGCAGTAGTTAAAAAGTTAAACATATGTCTGCCCTATGTTCTACTCCTAGTATTTACCCAACAAAAGTGAAAGTCTCTATACAAGTGTATGAAGAAACTATCTGTACACAAGAAAATTTAGATATGAATGTTCATCACAGCTTTATTTTTATGAGCCAAGAAGTTCTACCAACCCAAATGTCCATCAACAGCTGAATGGATAAATTATGGTATATCCACACAATGGATACTACTCAGTTATAAAAAAGGAACATATTATTTTTTTAAGATTTTATTTTTATTTATTTGACAGACAGATCATAAGTAGGCAGAAAAGCAGGCAGAGAGAGAGGAGGAAGCAGGCTCCCGGCCAAGCAGAGAGCCCGGATGCGGGGCTCGATCCCAGGACTCTGGGATCATGACCTGAGCTGAAGGCAGAGGCTTTAACCCACTGAGCCACCCAGGCGCCCCTAATAAATATTTTTTGAATGAATGAAAAGTATATTACTTATAAATATTGACTCCTATTCACTTACTATGATATCATGAGAATTTTTCATGCCATCACATACAGGTCATTCATAATAAAAATGAAATATTTTAAGACAGTGTGGTAGTCTTTCACATGGAATTAAAATAATATATTTGATTAGTCCATTTATTGTTAGACTTGTAGGTTGTTTACACTTCGAACAGTACACTTTGAAATGTATTGAAGCACAAAAATCACACAAACACTGTTTTAGGAAACCCATCAGAGTCATCAGTTGGTCATTCCTGGATACACAAAAGGAGAAGAGGCGTATTTCAACATTCTCTGGCTAACACATAAATCTTACATGTATTTGTACTTGCAGAAGATAGTCCCTGAACAAAAGGAAATGGTTTAAGGGAGAATGGAATTTGAACCCTTTACCCCCTCCCCCTGTCCAAAGCCCAAGGAAGACTAGAATTTAATGCAAGATGGTAAAGAATTGTCTCAGGCAGATAATGCCATAGGAATGCTGTGAAACTCAACAGCATACAACAATAAACATTTATTCTCATGCTCAGTAGTGGATTGAGCTGGGCTGGGCTCACCTGAGAACTTGGCTTCTGGCTTAAAGGTCTGACTGGGCTTGGCTCCGCGGTGAAGGTTGAGCTTAGATCTGTTCCCAAAATTTTAGAACTGGGAAAAACAAAGAAATCTATTTTCCTCTAATCCAACATGTCAGAAGGGATCTACATCTCCTATCCTTATTTTGTTCCTAGGAATTTTAATAATATAATTTTTTTTAAGGTAAAGGATAGAAGAAAACAATTTTTTCTTGAACTACAGTTTCATTTTGCCACCTCTGGCAGGCATAGCATTTCCATTTTCCATTTCTGTTTCCTGACTCCCTGGAAAACCCTTGGTATTAAGCATATCTTTCACAGTAAAATTGGAGTTCAAGCTCATATAATGTAGTAACCCAATAAAAAGCAATGAACAACTGACCTTCTTAAATGTATAAATCCAGTAATCTTTGCTCACAAACATAAAAGAAAATATACAACCTAGCAGAAAATGAACACTTGGTACTCAAATGATTTAAGTAAACTTTCTCTTTAGACAAGATGTCAGTTGCAGACATGAAAAGAGAAAAGATGCCTTTTCAACTTTGGATCTAGCAAGTTTAAACTGAAAGAAGACAGAATATTTTACGTACTCAATTAACACTAAAGAACTGAATTGGCCTCAATAAGCCTAACTCTATTCCAATCACCAATTAATTATCCAGTGTAGTGGAAACAAAATATGGTTTTACTTAAATAGTTTAAATACATTATTTTTTGTCATCAGTTTCAACTTACTTTTACTAGAGATACTAGTTTGTCAGAATTTAGACTTTGTGAATTATATCCCTTCTAACACTTCTACTGTTATCCTCTCTAGGGGATGAAATAAAATTGGGACATGACTAAAGGAAAAGAAAACAAGGTACATTTTTATATGACACACAAAATAACTGTATGACCTTAGTTAAGTCACCTTCTCTGGGCACTCAGTTTCCTTAAATGTTAAGTGGAAATAATACCCAACTCTCAGAGTGTCACAAGGATTAAATGACCTAATATAGCCAATCCTTAATAAATGGTAACCTTTTTTAAAGATTTGTTTATTTATTTGAGAGATAGCACAAGCAGGGGCAGGAGCAGAGGGAGAGGGAGAGAGAGAATCTCAAGCAGACTCCCCACAGAGCTCAGAGCCTGACGAGGGGCTTGATCTCACAACCCTGAGATCATGACCTGAGCTGAAACCAAGAGTCAGAAGCTTAACCAGCAGAGCCACCCAGATGCTCCAAATGGTAACTTTAATACATCAGTTAGGCACTGTGAAATAAAGGATTTGGGCAATTGGAGAAATAGTATTTCTTGTCCCTCCAGTTATGTTTTGTTTTGTTTTGTTTGTCCCTCTAGTTATTGATCTGTTTACTTGCTATGTAGCCAGAATCAGCTACGTAATTTGTGGGGCCTAGTGAAAAATGAAATTGTAGGGCTCCTTACTGAAAATTTCAAGATGGCAATAGTAGAGCATTAAAGCAAGTGTGGAGCTCTTTTAAGCATAGGATCCCTGTGTTAGTGCAGAGGTCACATGCCTATGAAACTGACTCTGTGTATGATATAGTAACAGGATGATTTCTATGATTTATTCACCCAGTTTTAGTCTTTTAAATGGTGATAAGTGGGCACCTGGGTGGCTCAGTGGGTTGAGCCTCTGCCTTTGGCTCAGGTCGTGGTCTCGGGGTCCTGGGATCAAGTCCCGTATAGGGCTCTCTGTTCGGCAGGGGGCCTGGCTCTGCCTGCGTGTGGTCTCTCTGTCAAATAAATAAATAAAATCTTTAAAAAAATAAAATAAATGGCGATAAGTAATGTGCCTAACCTATGGTTTTTTAAAGGGCTTTGAGTGGCGCCTGGCTGGTTCAGTTGATGGAGCACGTGACTCTTGATCTCAGGGTTGTAAGTTCAAGCCCCACAATGGGTGTAGAGATAACTTTAAAAAAAAACAAAATCTTAAAAAGCCCACAAAAATTAAGGAAAGGGTTTTGAAAATATTAAGCATACACAGAGAGAATATCTTCATTATTCATGAATTCCATATTAGCAAATGTGTCTACTCATAAAAATTTGTTATCTCAAAATCAATACTTGTGACATTTTCATTCTCATTCCCAGAAATTTGCAGAGCAGCAAAAATTTTAGTCTCCTTGAGGTGCATATTCCCAGCTAAGGTCCAACAAGGGAACACTCTGCCTTCTTGCTTCAGCTCTCATACTATAAACAAGTGTCCTTTTCCTCATGTATTCAGTGTCATTATATTTTAGGATGCTCCCCTACCCCAGTTGAGTGCCAAAGTGTTGTCTGGTGCTCTGAACAGCGAGAAGGCTATAATGAGCCTTATATGTGTTAGATAAACTTTGTTCAGGTGTGACTTATAGTGCTTTTGGTTGTGAGTTCAATGTTAATGAATCAACAGTATGTATTAAATACTGTGTCTTTAAACAGATACATACCTAAAATAAGGTTACATATTGATTGGTTGACAAAAATGTTATGACCAGAGGCTCACAAGAATCTAACCCTCTTTTTCCCCTAGGAACAGTGACTGAATATTTGATCATTCAGTGTTTGGGGCCACTTTATAGAGCATAACTACTGCAATAACAAGAACCAACAGTGCAAATAGAGAAAATATACTACTGTTCCTACAGGTATGTTATCATAAATTACCTTTACTGTACAGCAACCGGAAGCCTATTTGAAGTCCACTGGTTTGCATCAGCCTACTGGAACGTTACCCTGGTGATGGAACATTATGATCTAAGCCATTCCAATGTTGTTCTATTCAAAGAACCCTAATTAAGAGAAACGTTAGAGTTAGAGAGACCGTTTACTTATCAGCTATATATCCTTGAATAAATTACTCAATCTCTCTTAATATCAGTTTCTTCATCTGAGATAAAGATATCAATTTCGTGAAGTTGCATGTTTGTGTGTGGGTGGTAGGAGGCAGGATGGGGCTGGAATTAAATGAGATATGCATGTAAATTAAATGAGAAATACATTTTTACATTGTGCCTGCTATTGATTTATTACATGTACTGATATTTCTTGAACATGTACTCGGTGCTTGGTATTGTTCTGGGTAGTGAGGACAAATGGGTACCTACCCCCACGAAGCTTAGAGTTTAAAGGTCTAAGGTAGGTATTTAGTAAATCATAGCTATTCTTACTGATTTTTTTAACCTCATATTTTACTTGGGAATTATTTTATTCATTTATCATTTTTTCTCAGAAGAGGAAGCCTCCCACAAAAACAGGTCTTCAGAAATACAAAAGTCATAATTTCTTTCTCTCTTTACAGGACTTTGTGATAGAAGAAATAAGATTGGTACTGAAGAAAGCAGTTCACAATGCCAGAGAAATGAATTCCCTAAGGAACTATAGGAAGGGTAGGCAAAAAAAGACCACCTGACTCTGCTGAGACTGGGGTAAAACAAACAAACAAACAAACAAACAAACAAGAAAACTCTTGAGGCTAATGCAGGTGGTTGCTGAGGATGAGAAGGTATTTTGCCACTGCTGGCTTTTTGTTTTTTAGCAAAGTTCCCAGATAATCCAAAAGGCTTCTAAGAGACCTAATTTGTTGGGCACAACTCTGGCATCTGAGGGCCAGGAGCTATATTCAAACCCTCTTACAGTGCAAGCTGGAGGAAGATTTCTCCCTCTGTGGGCTTCAGTGTCCTTAGCTGTGAAATGGGCTTCTATCACTACAGAGCTATTGTGAGGATTAAATGAGATAACACATGAAGGGACTTGGAAACCATAAAGTATATAAAGCAAATGTTGGGGAGGAGAAATTTTTCTCTACCCTCAAGCTTTTTCTGGCTGGTATAAGAATTAAATTAACATGAGACAGATAACAGGAAAGAATCAATCTAATTTGTATATACAGAGGTCCTACAGATATGGCTAAGGCAGGCAGCTTTTTTTTTTAACAGAGAAACAATAAATTAGTGAGGAATTGACAGGATAAAGAAAACTTATGTTTGGGAACTTCAACTAGTAAGGAATTCTAAACAGAATTCGGATGGGAGCTGTCAGTTAATAAAAGTAACAAGGTTTGTTTATATAGGCTTCGTCACCCTAAATTCTCTATCTGTGATGATAAGGATGTCTCTCTACCTTCTGATACAGGGAGGGTACCTTTCACATGGGAGGTTAGTTTCTTGCTCTCTGGGGACTAAGGAGAGTCAGTGTATCTCTCCTTTTTGCACTGGCTGTTTCTTAAGTAACTTTAATTCAAAATAATCAAGATGCCAACATAGCATATTTTGGAGTAGCCTACCCTGAGCCTTACCCTGAGCGTTATGAGTTTTTCTAAAATGTACATTGGTTAGATAGATTATTAATTCAGAAAGTTATGTGTGTTGTATCCAAGAGTAATTCTCCATCATTATTTTACAATGCAATTATTTGTCACATAAGAAAGCCAATTTGAGTAATTCTTAAGCCAACGATTTTTCTCTCACTCAGAGGTTACTCTCCCAGGAGAGAGTTCAGGCTCCATGTTAAGGTATCCTATTCCCATCTCCCTGGATTTACTCTGGCTTGCTACCATGAGTTTAGGGTAGGCCACCACAGGATGTAATGTTTTAGCATGAGCATTATTTTGAACTCCAATCAATCAATGCACATAAGCATGAAGGCATACCCAATGCTATAGGGTATAACTGGCATGAGAAATATGCTATAGGTTGTATCTGAGAGGCAAAAGCTGTCCTAGAATGCTTGTAGCAATGCCATTATTTTAAGGCAGTATCGATGTAAAGGTTTGTTAAAATTAGGTAAGCCTAGGGCTGGGGTGTTGACAATATTAATTCCCAGGCTTTAAAGGATGGTAATGTCTCTGAAGGCCAGGAAATGGGCTCTGGGGTGGTCTCTGGGAGAAGAGCATACAGAGGTTTAACAAAGTCTACAGAATCAGGAATCCATTGGCTGCAGTAGCCAACTACCCCCCAAAATGTACATAATAGCCACTTACTTGTCTGGGGGAGAGGGATGAACAAAAGTGACTCCAGGTGTTTTGGAGCCAGCTTTCCAATGCCCTGAGATCTCTCCTGTCCTACGTAGTGAACAGTTGTTTGCACCCACTGCAGTTTAAATGTGGAGGCTTTATGGCCTCATTCAGTCAGTGCCTTTAGGAGGATGAGGGAATCTATAAGAGCTCCCTGCTTGGTTTGATTATCCCCTGATTAAAATCAGAGGTGACAGGTAGAGATAAATCCTCTGAGCAGATGGTAGAGAAAGTCACATGAGTGTCAATTTAAAAATCCCATTCCTGGGGGGCCTGGGTGGCTCAGTGGGTTAAGCCTCTCCTTTGGCTCAGGTCATGATCTCAGGGTCCTGGGATCAAGCCCGGAATCTGGCTCTCTGCTCAGTGGGGAGCCTGCTTCCCCCTCTCTCTCTGCCTGCCTCTCTGCCTACTTGTGATCTCTGTCTGTCACATAAATAAATAAAATCTTAAAAAAAAAATCCCATTCCTGATCCTCTATTTTAAAAGTTAATGGTGGGCTTTGGGGTGTGACTGAGGCCTGGATGCCACTGTCATTTAAGGGCAAATTGTCCCTCAGGAGAAAAACAAATTCTCTCAGGGTGATGGGGCTTAGGGACATTGCTTCTTAAACTTTACTTTTTCATAAGTACAGGACAATTTCTCTTCCAGTGACCTGGATTCTTGCAATATCTATGATTGCCTGGAGGCGAACAGGGAGAACTCTGAATGGGCCTTGAATTACTCTCAGTCACGCTCTCACCTTTCCAAAGACTCAAGTTGCAAAGCAAGAATTGTTGCTATGAGTTCTTTTTTAATCCTGCTTTCCTGCTCTTTTCAAAGAATTAAGTAGCTGCCTCCGTTTTTATGCCTAGTGGCTGCCCTGACCAACCGACCATGTGGATTTGTTATTTGATATCAGGGAGAAAATATCCCACTAAAGCAGAAATTAAAGGTTTCTATGTCCCAGGGCTTCTGGATTTAATAAAGTCTGCCTTTGAAAAGTTTATATAAAACATGCAACAAAGGCTTTTATGCGCTCTTCTTTCTAAGTACATGGTTCAAACTCAGACCAATTTACTTTGAGGGAGAACACCTCTAACAGAGCTCCCATGCGAGCCTCCAGCTGAGCTGTTTCCTGGTATATGTGCAGGACAGCCTGGGAAAGGCTCAGACCATCCGCTTCCTCTGTGAGGGGGTTTTCTCCAGGGACCATCTAGCTTGTCTCCTCACCATCCTATAATCCTGGGTAGGAAGAACCCCCCCTTCATAGCTGGTCTAGGTCTCTGTGAGTGGGGTTGTAAATAACCACTAATCTTTCTAACTCATCTCTAAATTTGGTAGGATGTAGAGAACAAAGGCAAAAGAAAAAATTAAATTTCCTTCCGACTTACAGCCCATTGACAAGTCCTTGAGAGTGACCCACATTCCTCTAGGGACTCAACTGCCTCCTTAATACTTTGATCAGGGCAAAAGGCAGCCTTAGCTTAGCATTAGCACAAACTGCGGATCCTATTGGTCTTCTTTAACATATGGAAATCCCTTTGGAAACTTCCTTTATCTCTCCCCCCAACCCCAAGATACATGTTAGAAATCATCCTCCAAGCATATGGCCCACTGATATACACCTGAAGGGTCTCACGACTAAGGTTTTACTAGACAGTAGTAAATGACCTTGTCCTAACAACAGCAAGCCCCTCAAGGTGCTGGAAACCTTGCCCCCAAATTCCTTAGAGACTTCACCATCCCTACACCCCCTCCCAGCTTGAGAGTTACGATCAGCCACTCCTCATGACCCCAGTGCTGCTCTCTCTGCATGCTAGTCCTGTTCCCGAGCTTTCATAAAACCACCCCTTTTGCACCAAAGACACCTCAAGATTTCTTTCTTGACTGTTCACTACTGAACCCCAACATTTTCATATCACTCCAAGGGCAGAAGTAAAAGGATTTTATAATTTAAAAGATCTGCTGCTGTCCTGGGGACATGAATTCTTTGCCCTGGAGGTCCAGGATATGTGCACAAAGGACCTGGTACAGGAATGCCTGAAACCGGCAGAGCTTGATTCCGAGCCCTGGGAAGTAGGAGGAGTTGAATTGTAAGCATAGCGAAGCAAGCCCTGTTGCTCTCCCTGGGCACTTTTGCTAAATTCACTTCCTGACATTCAGTATTTACATAAGGAAACTGTATTTCCAGGACAATTTCTCATATTTTCAGAATACCTCATCATCAGTCTCTAAACTGTGACCAACAGAATCCTTTGAATTGGGAAACCAGGGAGCCTTCTTTAACCTGTGGATGATAGACATTAGAGACTTACAGCAGCTCGTCATGCTTTCATGAGACAACCAGGTCAGCAGAAAGTAGTACAGTGGTAGAATTTTAAGAAGCTTGCAAGGTTTTCGTTAAGGCTGGTGTGATTTGCCCAGTGAAGTGGATGCCCCGATCATTAGAGATCATAGGTGTACCCCAAGTGGGAAGTACATTTTTTAAACAGTTTTTGTTTTTTTAAACCCATTGTAAAGGCATCAGACTTGCCATGGGGAGAGGCTTTAACCCACCTGGAAAAACATACAAAGAGTAACAAGAACATATTGATCGCCCAGATGAAGTGGCAGATGAATGAAGTCCAGCTGTAGGTGCTCGGAGGGTCCAAAGGGAAGATAACTGAGGCCTCTGGAGACAAAACCAATTTTTTTAGGATTATGGACCTGACAAGTCGCACATTGCTCATGGACTGTTCTTGCAATTTTATACAAGTCTCCCCATCAACGTCTATAGTTTGAGTCATCTTAAATGCCTCATGGTGGGTAAAGGAATGCAAACCCCCCTCCAAAAAAATGGGATTTGCCAGGGACCTGGGAAAAACCCAGCAGCTGTCTTGGTTTTCCCATAGCCCTGACTGTTTAATTTACAACCATTGTTCAATTTCGCAGATTCAGGAGGGGACTGTTGCTATGTTACAAGGACATCAGGATGGGAAGAGTCTCTCTGTGAGGAGCCATTGTTTGTAGAAGCAGAATGTACTTGTCACATGTGCCCAAATCTTACAAATACAACATAAAGAAAACTTAGTATAACTTCTAATTTGGCAATGCTTCCTACATAATTTGACACATCAAATGAGCCTACTTAGTTCAGTAAATCTTTTGGAATGGTCCAGGTCAAAAAAACTTAAGCAGACCAAAAGTCTACAAACAAAACAAAACCAAAAAAACTCTTTATCCTTTTAACGTAGAGAAAACCAAATTTTAATTTTGTACCAACTTACTTTTGATATTAAAACGTACTCATTTTAATCTTAGTCCTGACCACCCATAAATTCCTTTCCAAGGATTCCTTTTTCATAAACCTCTGGCAACTTTCTTTTTTACATTCAGATTTTGTCCTGAGGTTTCCATCTTAAAATAACCAGCCTCACTTCGGACAGAATTACTTTCTTCTCCCTCAGCTAAAATGTATTCCCATCCCTCTTATTTATTATTTTTTTAAAATTATTTTTATTGGGGCACCTGGGTGGCTCAGTGGGTTACGCCTCTGCCTTCGGCTCAGGTCATGATCTCAGGGTCCTGGGATCGAGCCCCACATCAAGCTCTCTGCTCAGCGGGGAGCCTGCTTCCCCTCTCTCTCTCTCTGCCTCTCTGCCTACTTGTGACCTCTCTGTCTAATAAATAAATAAAAATTAAAAAAAAAAAATAAAAAAAAATAAAATTATTTTTATTAACATATAATGTATTATTTGCCCTAGGGGTACAGGTGTGTGAATCATCAGGCTTACACATTTCATAGCACTCACCATAGCACATACCCACCCCAATGTCCATCACCCAGCCACCCTATCCCTCTTATTTATTTTAACCAAAAATACACATCTTACTTCTTTTGCATGGAGTATGTTTCTCTTGTTAGAATTTTTTAGCTCTTAGAAACCTTAATTTCTAGTGAAAGCTAATAAGTAAGCAATGATGAACTCTGTTACACCAGTACTTTTTTAAGTTGGTTAACTGACATTTTGGTCCACGCTTATTTTGGGGTCCTCAACCTGATGGTTACTGATCGAAGTTCCTCAGAATACGAAACAGGCTTAGTAAGATTTGCTGTTTTTGCTACATATCTACAACTTCCAGGGCTATAGTTCTTAGACATAAGATATGCTGAAAGGTGGCACACTTGACCCTAGGATCCAAAGATCCCATTAGCTAAGGCTTTGGGTTTCTTAGAACCGAACTAATAATTAAAAGGAACATGCCACTGGATTTGGGGATTGTGTTTGACAGTTTACCTCACTGCGCTGAAATTTTCTTGAGGTTGGCAGGTGACCTAGTCTCAGTTTAACCCATTCTGTGACCTACTTATCCTATCACTGGAGTCTTCTTGAGGTGCCTAGAGCTCTAGCAGCCTTTAAATGGTTGACCCATGCCCACAGTTTTTGTGGCTTTTTGGCCTCTGAGATCCCCTCTAGCAGTAGCCTTTATCTCCACCAAACAAGACAAACAAACATGTGCACCTTAAAGTATTGGTAGTTACCCAGAGATAGATGTTTCTTCATCTTGACCACAAGAAGGGCCTGTGCACATACCATCAATTCCCATGGAACCTTGCTAAGGTTTTTCCCCGGGGGGACCTATGGCCTGAAAGGTTAGGGCCTTGGCTCTGGGGAGACCTTTCTCCAGCTGAGTCACGCTATAAGCAAAACTGCCAGCTCTCCTGAGCTCTAGGCTGACCTGTCAGCTCTTGTTGGCAGAGTAGCCAACTCAACTGGGCTCCAGCTGGCTCCAGGCATAATGCAACTATGCCAGCTCAGTTGGCTCCAGGCATAATCATGTCAGCTCAAGCTGACCTGCCCAGTAAAAGAAAGCCAATTAGACAGGGATCTTAAACACACAAAGAGCAGAGCTCAGAATCAACAGGGACTTATCCATAGCTCTTGGAAATGTGAGAAAGTCAACTCAAAGTATTCTCGGATACCACACCTGTTTTTCTTGTTGTCCCCAGACGCTGCCACAAGTTCACTTTGGATCCCATCACTGCCACCAAATCTGTTGACTAACAAAAATTCAACTGAGGAAATTTTTGAAGGTATAACTGGCTTCATTTAATCGATTCATAAATCAGGCAGAGCCCCATTTAGCAAGTAGAGGGGAGCTCCAAAGGGCTACAGAAAAGGTAAAAGGCTTTTAAAGGGAGAGAGGGAGTTGAAAAAAGGAAATTATTAGCAAAGAATCCATTGTTTTAGGCAAGGTCACCCTCCTAAGTAAACTTCCTAGTGCTGACCGGGAAATTCCCGTGTTGACTGGTTAAAGATTCTGGAACATTGAAACTGCTGTCAGGTTAGGTATTAAGCCTTGGTTTACTGACTTGGGGACTTAACCTACGTAACACCATTTTGGGCCTATGGTTTTCTTTTTAACAATCCAGAAAAATAAAGCAAGCGGGAGCTAATGTAATTGGATGCGCAGATCAACCCCTGGTTATCATTTATACTCCAACCCAATTCCTTGGGGGAAAAAATGAAGAGCAATTATCCTTATATTACCAATCCTTACTAAATAAAAAAATGCAGCTCTAGAGGCAATGCAAAGTCCATCTATTGCTTCTCACCAGTTCTAAAACTTCCCCTTATTTTTCTCATAAGGCTTGCAAAATTATTGGCCTTCAAAAACCAAAGTCTTTCTTGGGGAACTTACATTCTTTCTATGTCCTTTCAAGATATGAATCTTACCTTGTATTTGCAATATAAATACCTAGGAGGCATCTGAAACAACGCCAACCCTAAGACTAAATGGGGGACAGGGTTAGGGACCTTGTAAAGAACACGAAGTGCTCCACAGCTTCTATAAGATTACTTGTCAAGGACAAATATAAATCACGTGCCTTCTCTACAAATATTACCAGTAAAAAGCTTTAGCTATCCAAGCAGATAAACTTAACTAACAAACTAGTGAGTTTTGTATTTTTATACCTGTTTCATGCTAAAATTTAAAAATGGAAAGCTATAAAAACCTGTTTTATACACTATAAATATGATATTTTTCTACCTCCAGATAGTATTACCAAAATTAACTTGTAAGAGAGCTCTATTTGATTAGCCTAAAATTAAGCACTTATTACACATTCAAGCATTTCTAAATCTCAAAAAATAGAATAGAAACTAACCGTTTTTTCAAGTTCATGTGATCTAGGAAAATTTTCAGTAAATAAAAACTAAGCTTAAATTTGTTGGTTTAATTAATATAAGAAATACAGACAGCCAATAGACACATGAAAACATGTTCAACATCACTCATTAGTGAAATGCAAATCAAAACTACAATGAGATATTACCTCACCTTGTCAGAATGGCTCAAATCAAAAATATGAGAAAGAACAAGTGCTGGTGAGATGTGAAGAGAAAAGACCCTTCATATACCGTTGGTGGGAATGTAAACTGATGCAGCCACTGTGGAAACAGTATGGAAGTTGGTCAAAAAATTAAAAATAGAACCAACATATGATCCAGGAATCACACTACTGGGTATTTACCCAAAGAAAATAAAAACACTAATTTGAACATATATATGCACCCCTATATTTACTGCAATATTATTTACAATAGCAAAGATACGGAGGCAACCCAAGTGTCCATCCACAGATGAATGGATAAAGAAGATGTGATATATATGTTTTATACATAGAATGGAATATTAAATAACATACAATATATGCAGTGGAATATTACTCAGCCACAAAAGGAATTTTTTTGCCATTTGCAATGACATGGATGGACCTAGAGGGTATGACACTCAGTGGAGTAAGTCAGTCAGACAGAGACAAATATCATATGAGTTCACTCATATGTGGAAGTTAAGAAACAAAACAAATGAACAAACAGAAAAAAAGAGACAAACAAAAACACAGCCTCTTTTTTTTTTTTTTAAGATTATTTATTTGACAGACAGAAATCAGAAGTAGGCGGAGAGGCAGGCAGAGAGAGAAGGAAGCAGTCTCCCTGCCGAGCAGAGAGTCCGATGCGGGGCTCGATCCCAGGACCCTGGGACCATGACCCGAGCCGAAGGCAGAGGCTTTAACCCACTGAGCCACCCAGGTGCCCCCAAAAACACAGCCTCTTAAATACAGAAAACTGATGGCTACCAGAGGAAAGGTAAGTGGGGGGATGGGTGAAATTGGTGAAGGGGATTAAGGGTACACTTACTGTGATGAGCACTGAGCAATATATAAAATTGTCAACTCACTACATTGTACGCCTGAAACTAATATAACATTTTATGTTAATTACACTTCAGTTAAAAAAGAGGAAAAAAGTATGATGCGGATGCTAAAAACTATATATAGAGAGAGATGTGTCTTTTGAGTTACTGGCATTAAGTACGATACTTTTCTACTTTGGTTTACTAAAAGTCAAACAAGATCATGTTATCTTTGTTACCAAATTTGTCAGCAAAAAGTAAGTAACTTAAGATGATGGCTAACTGCTTTAATGTCTCATGAAATTTTCAGAAGCAATCTAAGTATTATTATTAATAAATAAATTAAAAAGATGAATAGTTCCAGCAAGCAAATTCAAAGGATTCAAAGGACCCCAAATGATCAGTTGCTACTCTTGCTGCCTTTATGTAAATAATCAGGCCAAGTTTATTCAAAGTAGACTTATTTTGCAAACAGATTAGTCTTAATTTGACTATCTTTTATAGAGATGACAGTATTTATAAAGAGAAAAATTATGTTTCAATAACAAAGCTTTGTGGATATTAGAAGCTAATATTATTCATTATAAACTGGACTGGATCCTAAAGTCTTCTAGCTACAAATCTCCAAACTCACATTTCCAATTTTTCTCCTACCATCTTGTCTTAGAATCATTAAGAACTAAAACTGTGCTTTTCCCAAAGCCATGCAAACTGAAGTTGGACAACTTGACATATAAACTTCAAGAGAATCACCACAACAGTTCATGTATGGACAATCCTTGTTGCCCATTGGTGTGAGGGCCATTCAGAGAAATGACCAGAGACACCCAAACTGCAAACAAGGAAAGTCTATCAGATTACCCATGTCTGCCCTCACTCCGTCTAGAAATGCTTCGAGGTGGACATCTAGAAATCCTTTCAACTGGCTACCCTCAGAACTCAGAGACAGGTTTAAAATTTACTCCAACCATTAACAGTTGCTTTTCTTTGCTCCACAGAAATGCCTCTTACTTAACACCTGATTGTTTGTACCATACAGGCCTAGCTTTGGTAGGCCGTCTGCAAGATAACCTCCTGAAATGAATTGAACTCAACTGACCTATTGTCAGGACAAAGAGGCTAGTTAGTTCGATGAGATGAAACAATCTACCAGTTCAACTTCTGGACAATGAAACTTCTTGGGGGAATTTTAAAGGAGGACTGTAGGGGAGTGAAAACTGCCAACCCAAACTGTGTTTCTTTAGCTCAACAGGAAGGAATTTGTAATCATGGGTGAAAAATGTCACTTCTATGTCTAACAAATCTGTTAAAAGAAAGGATTAGTAATTTTCTTCAGATAAATTAAGTTTACCCACTATATGGGACCAACCTACTCCCAGGAGTAGGAGACAGGTCTAATGGGGGTATGGGTAATGTGCTTCAATTTGTTCTTTTCTATTTTTTTTTAAAGATTTTATTTATTTATTTGACAGAGAGAAATATCACAAGTAGGCAGAGCAGCAGAGAGAGAGGGGGAAGCAGGCTCCCTGCTGAGCAGAGAGCCCGATGCGGGGCTCGATCCTAGGACCTTGAGATCATGACCTGAGCCAAAGGCAGAGGCTTAACCCACTGAGACAACCAGGTGCCCCTGTTCTATTGTTTATCCTTATTCTAATTTATGTTGTTTCCTCCCTTTATGAATTTCTTGCCACTCAGCTACTAACTCTCCACAACCACCAGCTCAGTATTTAATATGTGAAACTTCTAAGAAAGTCTTAGAGGAAGAAGCTGTTGAGGTTCAGGGCAGGCCACCCCAGGATGTGCTGCTTTGGAATGTGGATTAATTTAAGTTAAAAACAATCAAGACCTAAAAGGCACAGGAAGAACCTTTGACCTTCCCTCTGTCAACCTTACAAATAAAATGGCCAGTTACTTTATTTGGAAATAGCAGAGGAATTGCAATTCAGGGCAAGCAAGCTATGGTGAACCCTAGGCAAGTCCAAAGAAACGAAGGGAAGGTTAGCTTTTATTAGGTTTTAGAAGGAGATTGGGGAGGGTTGTTTTGAACAAAAGTTCATTGGAGAAGAAATAGAGTTTGGGGTTGTGGAGGTCTCTAACTGGCTGGAAGCAGTAATTAGTGTGTTGTTGCTGGGGCACAGAGGGATCTTTTCTTCTTTGTCTTAAAACCAAGAGATAAATACCTAGGTGGAAGATGTCCTCCCTTGTCAAGGTGATTCTTTTCTTCTTTTTTCCCTACTGGTTATGCAGGCTGCAAGGATGTGAGAGAGCTCCCCACCCCTCCGCCACCCCCATGAGAGCTTCGAGACTCCATTTAAAATGAGGTTTCTTTTTTTCTTTTTTTTTAAGATTTTATTTATTTATTTGAGAGAGAGGGAGAGAGAGAATGAGAAGGGGGAGGGTTAGAGGAAGAAGCAGACTCCCCGCTGAGCAGGGAGCCTGATGAGGGACTTGATCCTGGGACTCCAGGATCACGACCCAAGCCGAAGGCAGTCGCTCAACCAACTGAGCCACCCAGGCACCCTGAGGTTTCCTTTTTACTCATTTTCATACCCCTAACTTTCTAGAAGAGTTTAGGTAGAGGACCTGCTCCAGAAAGGGAACAATCACCATTGACAACTACATTATAACATGGACTAGGTGTGGTAAAGAGGGAGGAACCTCGCTAAGTTTACTTGCTAAAATTCCTGTGTCCCATTATTTCTGTATGGTCCAGAAAACATCTGTTCACCAGACATTTGCTCTGTTTCATCTTCCTGTGAATTACTTCCTTTCTTTTGAATTACTAGACCCCTACCCACTTCTCCTTAATTCAGGATGACATATATACCTCAGTTTGTCTGTCTTTGAAATCTCTTATGTTTACGTGGATTCCCCATGTGTACATTAATTAATGTTTTCTCCTCTTAATCTGTCTTATGTTGTCTTAATATTTTACTATTCTGAACTAAGAGAGTAAGGGGAAATTTTCCCCTCCCTGATAGCTATTCACTTCAAACCTTACCAAGGTCTTACTTCATTCCTACACTAAGGTTATAAGATAAAATACCAGGCATGCACAATCATGGCCAAATATGTGAAATTGAATTTAAAGCATGTTTAGGAGGGAAAGGGAAGATGGCAAAAGAACAGGGAACCCGCGTTTCATCCGGACTCTTGAATTCAGCTAGTTATCTGTCAAATCAGTCTGAACACCTGTGAACTCAACCGGATCTAAGAAAAGAATTGCTGCAATTCTGTAAATAGAAAAGTGACCACTTTTTGCAAGGTGGGGGTGCAGAGATGTGAATCGGAGGGGATATATCAGAAATTAAATGGCGGGAGGTGAGAGCCTCTGTAAGCCGGCTACTGGAAAGTGCTATAGCCCCAGAGTGCAAAATTGGAACTCTTAGAGATCTGTCTGCTCCTGTGAGAGACGTCCCTGCCTGAAAGGTACTCAGGTGGCGAAGTGGGGAGGAATCCTCGGTGCGACAGTGTGGTCTTAGGATCCCCAGGGCCACAGAAAGAACAGGGGGGCCTGAGTGTCACAGAGTTCCCAAGCATTAGAGTGAGGAAACCGGCTACAATTAGTGAGGCCCACAGTGGCCTCTCAGCTAGGGGTGGCCATAAACCAGGAACTCGGACGTGATCAGGAGACCACTCTCCAAGCAGGGGCCAGCAAGCAACAACCCCTGGGAGACCCAGCTCCTTCCAGAGGAGCAGCGCAGGTGTGTGTAGGATCAGGCAACAGCTTCCCGAGTAGAGGCCTTGTGACCCCCTGGACCCCAGTAAGACCCTGCTCCCCTACCTGGGAGGATCCCTGCGGATATGCACCACAGGCCTGCGGCGTGGTTCACACAAAAGGGACTGACTGCCTTTCCCTGAGAGGCACTGAAGAGAGGGGGCAGCAATCATTCACTTCTGGGACTGGAGATGGGGTGCCACCACTTTCACTTTTTAAAAAAAATCCTCTACAGCTGTTGGGGGGGACCTTCAGGGAACAAAAGCCACATAGAGAAATCCAAAGCAGCCCGGCAAGGGGCAATGCAACTCCACCCAGGAAAAGACACCAGAGAGTCAGTGCAGCAGGTGGGTCCCCCAGAAGACCAGCAGGAACATCAGGCAAAGATCCGTTTACTGATCACTCCGGACTGAAAAACTCCTGTGCTAGAGGAAAGTCATAGGTAGAATTCAAGGGCTTTTTCTCATGAGTCTTTAGTCTTTCAGTTCAAAATGTTTTTTCTTTTTCCTTTTTTTCCCTATTTAACTAGTTTCTTATTTATCAATTCTGTTTTTAAGACTTTTTAAACTTTCATTTTTTACATTTATATTTTATATATATACTCTTAATTTTTGGCTCCCTTTCACTGTATTCAATTATATGTAAATTAGACATAGACATATATAGATATGGATATATACACACATACATATATATATAAAAGTTTTTCTTTCTTTATAATTTTGGGATTTAGTGTCTTCTAACAAACAGACCAAAATACACCCAGGACAAAGTGGATCACCCTTTTTTGTCCACCTGTGAGATTATATTCTCTCTTTTTTACTTTTTATTTTTTTTCCCTTTCTTTTTTGGTTCTGACCTCTTCAGATTTGTCTAGTGTGTATTTCGCTGGGGTTGTGGTTGATATTTTTGACTTTGTACTCTTTGTCATCTATTCTTGTCTGGACAAAATGATTAGAAGGAGATGTTCACAGCAAAAGAAAGAACCAGAGGTAATACTCTCTTCCAAAGATCTAATTGATATGGATATAAGTAAAATGTCAGAAATTGAATTCAGAATAACGATTATAAGGTTACTAGCTGGGCTTGAGAAAAGCATGGAATACACTAGAGAATCTTTTAGTGCAGAAATAAAATCTAATCAAGCTGAAATTAAAAAATGCTTTAACTGAGATGCAGTCTAAAATGGATGGTCTAACAGTTAGGGTAAATGAGGCAGAAGAGAGAGTCATTGACACAGGAGACAAGTTGATGAAAAGCAAGGAAGCTGAGGAAAAGAGAGGAAAAACAATGGACCGTGAGGGGAGGCTTCAGGAAATCAGCAATACCATAAAATGAAACAATATTAGGGGCACCTGGGTGGCTCAGTCATTGGGTGTCTACCTTTGGCTCGGGTCATGATCCCAGGGTCCTGGGATCAAGCCCTGCATCGGGCTCCCCACTCGGTGGAAAGCCTGCTTCTCCCTCTCCAACTCCCGCTGCTTCTGTTCCCTCTCTCGCTGTGTTTCTCTCTGTCAAATAAATAAAATCTTTAAAAAACAAAACCAAACAAAAACAAAAAATAAAATAAAAACAGTATTAGAATTGGGTCCCAGAGGAAGAAGAAAGAGAGAGAGGGACACAAGGTATATTTGAGTAAATCACAGCTGAGAACTAACCTAATCTGCAGAAGGAAACAGGCATTCAAGTCCAGGAGGTAGAGAGAGCCCCCACTCGAAATCAATAAAAATAGATCAACACCTCAACAAATAACAATGAAGCTTGCCAATTCCAGAGACAAAGAGAAAATCCTGAGGGTAGCCTGAAACAAGCTGAAGGGTAGGAACATTAGACTGGCAGCAGACCTATCCACAGAGACCTGGCAGGCCAGAAAGGGCTGGTGTGATATATTCAGGATACTAAATGAGAAAAACATGCAGCTAAGAATACTTTATCCAGCAAGGCAGTCATTCAGAATGGGAGAGATTAAGAGCTTCCAGGACAAACAGAAACTAAAAGAATTTGTGATCACTAAACCAGCCCTGCAAGAAATATTAAAGGGGATCCTGTAAACAAAGAGAGAGCCTAAAAGGAACATATACCACAAAGGAATAGAGACAATATACAGAAACAGTGACTTTACAGATAGTGCAGTGGCACTAAATTTATATCTTTCAATAGTTATTCAGAATGTAAATGGGTTAAATGCTCCAATCAAAAGACACAGGGTGGACGCCTGGGTGGCTCAGTGGGTTAAAGCCTCTGTCTTCGGCTCAGGTCATGGTCCCAGGGTCCTGGGATCGAGCCCCACATAGGGCTCTCTGCTCAGCGGGGAGCCTGCTTCCTCCTCTCTCTCTCTGCCTGCCTCTCTGCCTACTTGTGATCTTTATCTGTCAAATAAATAAATAAAATCTTAAAAAAAAAAAAAAGACACAGCGTATCAGACTGGATATAAAAAGCAAGACCCATCAATATGCTGTCTATAAGAGACTAATTTTAGACCCAAAGTCACCTCCAGGTTGAAAAGTGAGGGGAGTGGAGGACAATTAATCATTTTAATGGACATCCAAGAAAAGCTGGGATAGCAATCCTTATATCAAACAAATTGGATTTTAAACCAAAGACTCTAGCAAGGATTGAAGAGAGACACTATATCATACTTACAGGGTCTATCCAACAAGAAGTTCTAACAATTTAAATATTTATGCTCCTAACTTGGGAGCAGCCAATTATATAAACCAATTAATAATAAAATTGAAGAAACACATTGATAATAATACAATAATATTGGAGACTTTAACACCCATTCACAGCAATGGACAGATAACCTAAGCAGGAGATCAACAAGGAAACAAGGGCTTTGAATGACACACTGGACCAGATGGACTTCACAGATATATACAGACCACTCCAATCTAAAGCAACAGAATACACATTCTTCTCAAGTGCACATGGAACATTCTCCAGAGTAGACTGTATAGTGGGTCACAAATCAGGTCTCACCAAGTACCAAAGACTGGAATTATTCCCTGCATATTTTTAGACCACAATGCTTTGGAAATGGAACTCAATCCCAAGAGGAAATTTGGAAGGAACTCAAATACTTGGAGGTTAAAAAGCATCCTACTAAAGAATGAATGGGTCAACTAGGAAATTAAAGAAAAGTTTAAAAAATTCATGTAAACAAATGAAAATGAAAACACAATTGTTCAAAACCTCCCGGATACAGCAAAGGCATTCCCAAGAGGGAAGTACACATCAATACAAGCCTTTCTCAAAAAATTAGGAAAGTCTTAAACACACAAGCTAACCTCCACCTAAAGGAGCTGGAGAAAGAATAGCAAATAAAACCTAAACCTAACAAGAGAAGAGAAATAATAAAGATTAGAGCAGAAATCAATGGAAAAGAAACCAAAAGAACAGCGGAACAGATCAATGAAACTAGAAGCTGGTCCTTTGAAAGAATAAGATTGATAAATGTCTAACTAGACTTATCAAAAAGAAAGTAGAAAGGACGCAAATTAATAAAATCATGAATGAAAGAGGAGAGATCATGACTAACACCAAGGATATACAAACAATTTTAAGAACATTCTATGAGCAACTATATGCCAACAAAATAGGCAATCTGGAAGAAACTGATGCATTTCTAGAAGCCTATAAATTACCAAAACGGAAACAGGAAGAAATAGAAAACCTGAATAGACCCATAACCAGCAAGGAAATTGAAGCAGTAATCAAACATCTCCAACAAATAAGAGCCCAGGGCTGGGAGGCTTCCCAGAGGATTTCTACTAAACATTTAAGCCGAAGGCAGCGGCTTAACCCATCGAGCCACCCAGGTGCCCCATCTACTAAACATTTAAAGAACTAATACCTATTCTTCTGAAACTGTTTAAAAAAAAAAAATTAGAAATGAAAGGAAAACGTCCAGACTCGTTCTATGAGACCAGCATTACCTTGAACCCAAAACCAGACAAAGACCCCACCAGAAAGGAGAATTACAGACCAATATCACTGATGAACATGGATGCCAAAATTCTCACCAAGATAATAGCCAATAGGATCCAACAGTACATTAAAAGGATTATTCACCACGACCAAGTGGAATTTATTCCTGGGCTTCAATGGTGGTTCAATATTTGCAAATCAATCAACATGATACATCACATTAAGAAAAAAAAAGGAGGGGCGCCTGGGTGGCTCAGTGGGTTAAGCCGCTGCCTTCGGCTCAGGTCATGATCTCAGGGTCCTGGGATCGAGTCCCGCATCGGGCTCTCTGCTCAGCAGGGAGCCTGCTTCCCTCTCTCTCTCTCTGCCTGCCTCTCCATCTACTTGTGATCTCTGTCAAATAAATAAATAAAATCTTAAAAAAAAAAAAAAAAGAAAAAAAAGGAGAAGAACTATAAGATTCTCTCAATTGATGCAGAAAAAGTATTTGACAAAATAGCAATCTTTCTTGATTAAAACCCTCCACAGTATAGGGATAAAGGGAATATACCTCAGTATCATAAAAGCCATCTACAAAAAACCCACAGTGAATATCATTCTCAAAAGGGAAAACCTGTGAGTTTTTCCCCTAAGGTCAGGGATGCCCACTCTCACCACTGTTGTTCATCATAGTACTAGAAGTCCCAGTCTCAGCACTGAGACAACAAAAAGAAATAAAAGGCATTCAAAGTGGCAAAGAAGAAGTCAAAGTCTCTCTCTTTGCAGATGACATGACACTTTATGTGGAAAACCCCAAAGATTCCACCACAAAAGTGCTAGAAGTCATACAGGAATTCAGCAACATGGCAGGATATAAAATTAATACACAGAAAGCAGTTACATTTTGGAGGGATGGGGTAATTGGATGATGGGCATTAAGGAGGGCACATGATAAGATGAGCACAGAGTCTGAAACTCATATTGTATGTTGGTTAATTGAATTTAAATTTAAAAAAAAGAAATGAGTTGGATACATATACACTAACAATAAAGAATCAGAACATTTCTATACACTAACACAGAAGAATCAGAAATTAAGGAGTCGATCCCATGTACATTTGCACCAAAAACCATAAGATACCTAGGAATAAGCCTAACCAAAGAGGTAAAGGGTCTGTACTCTAGAAACTATAAACCACTTACGAAAGAAATTGAGGAAGACACAAAGAATGGAAAAGCATTCCATGCTCATGGATTAGAAGAATAAATATTGTTAAAATGTCTATGCTGCCCAGAGCAATATATACATTCAATGCAATTTCTATCAAAATACCATTGACATTTTTCACAGAACAGGAACAATTAGTCCTAAAATTGGTATGGAACTAGAAAGGACCCCGAATAGCCAGGGACTGATGAAAAAGAAAAACAAAGCTGGTGGCTTCACAATGCCTGACTTCAAGCTCTATTACAAAGCTGTGATCAACAAGACAGTATGGTACTGGCACAAAAACCAACAAGTAGATAAGTGGAACAGAATAGAGAACCCAGAAATGGACCCTCAACTCTATGGTCAACTAATCTTCAACAAAGCAGGAAAGAACATCCAATGAAAAAAGGAGAGTCTTTTCAACAACTGGTATTGGGAAAATTGGATAACCACATGTAGAAGAATGAAACTGGACCATTTTCTTACACCATACACAAAGATATGCTCAAAATGGATGAAAGACCTAAATGTGAGACAGGAATCCATCAAAATCTTAGAGGAGAACACAGGCAGCAACCTCTTCAACCTCAGCCACAGCAAATTCTTGCTAGACACGTCTCCAAAAGAAAGGGAAACAAAAGCAAAAATGAACTATTGGGACTTCAAGATAAAAAGCTTTTGCACAGCAAAGGAAATAGTCAACAAAACTAAAAGGCAACCTACGAAATGGGAGAAGATATTTCAAACGACATGTCAGATAAAGGGCTAGTATTCAAGATCTATAAAGCACTTGGGATGCCTCTGTGGCTCAGTTGGTTAAGTGTCTGTCTTCAGCTCGGGTGGTGATCCCAGGATTCTGGGTTCGAGTCCCGCATGTGGCTCCTTGCAGTGGGAAGCCTGCTCTCCCTCTGTCTGCCACTCTCCCTGCTGTGCTCTGTCTCTCCTTCTCTCTCCTCTCTCTGACAAATAATTAAATAAATAAAATCTAAAAAAAAAAAAAAAAGAAAGAAAGAAAGAAAAGAAAATCATTAAAGATCTATAAAGCACTTATCAAACTCAACACCCAAAATACAAATAGCCCAGTCAGGAAATGGGCAGAAGACATGAATAGATACTTCTCCAAAGAAGACATACAAATGGCAGCAGACACATTGAAAAAATGCTCCACGTCACTTGCCATCAGGGAAATATAAATCAAAACCACAATGAGATACCACCTTATACCAGTTAGGATGGCTTAAATTAACAAGTCAGGCAACAACAAATGTTGGCAAGGATGCAGAGTAAGGGGAATCTTCTTACACTGTTGGTGGGAATGCAAGTCCATGCAGCCACTGTGGAAAACAGTATAGAGTTTCCTCAAGAAGTTAAAAATAGGGCTACCCTATAACCCAGAAACTGCACTAGTAGGCATTCACTCCAAAGATACAAATGTAGTGATCTGAAGGGGCACATGCACTCCAATGTTTATAGCAACAATGTCCACAATAGCCAAACTGTGGAAAGAGCCCAGATGTCCAAGGACAGATGAATGGATAAAGAAGATGGGGCATATTTATACAATGGACTATTACTCAGCCACCAGAAAGGATGAATACTTACCCTTTACTTCAGTGTGGATAGAACTGGAGGATATATGCTGAGCGAAATAAGTCAATCAGAGAAAGACAATTTATCATTTGGTTTCACTCATAAGTGGAATATAAGAAATAGTGTGGAGGATCATAGAGGAAGGGAGGGAAAACTGAGTGGGAAGCCATCAGAGAGGGAGAAAGACTACAAGATACTCTTAACTATACGAAACAAACTGAGGGTTGCTGGAGGGGGGGGCGATGGGGTAACTGGGTGATGGGCATCAAGTAGGGCACATGATGTGATGAGTGCTGGGTGTTATATGCAACTGAGGAATTATTGAATGCAACATCTGAAACTAATGATGTACTACCTGTTGGCTAATTAATTTTAAATAAAATAAAAATAAATAAATAAAATAAAGTGTGTTTATTTACATTTCAGAGGGAGAAAGGGCCTGATTTAACTTCTGATATAAATTAAATTTTACAGTTTTGCAATAATGGAGCTGGCCATTTTCCTAGTAGTCACTGTCACCTAAAAGCATTTGTTGTGTTAGATGCCAGTAACTCTGTATGAAATGAACTGTTGTCCAGGAGTAAAAATTTTTCTGTAATCTTCAAGTTTCTTTCATCTGGTCTAAAAATGAAATATACATGAGACAGATTAACAGGAGAAGAAAAAAAACCCAAATTTTAATCATGTACACATGGAGGGTAATGAAATTTGAGACCTAAGGAAATTGAAACCTACGGAAATGACCACAGCAAGAAGTTTTTATACTTCTTAGTCGAAGAGACAATAAATTTGTGAGGACTAGAAAGGAAAAAGAAAACTTATGGTCAGGAGCTTCAATTAGTAAGAATTTCTAAACAGAATGTGGGCTGAGGTAGTAAATGAGTAAAAAGTAACAGGGTTTGTTTATACGGCCTTCTTAGGCTCTAAATTCTCTACTTCTGGTGATAAGGATTCCCTATCTCTCTACCTCCTGGTACAGCGAGGGTACCTTCCACAAAGGAGATTTATTTCCCATTTTTCAAAGTGTTCCTTCAGTAGCTTTAATTCAAAGTAATCAACATGCCATTACGGCACACTTGGGGGACAACCTGCCCTGGGCCCCTACACTGCCAAGTAAAAATTTTTTTTAGGTACCGAGGGTGTTATAAAGTAAAATCCAGTCCCTGGCTTCAGGACGCTCAAATCTAGATGAGGGACAAAATATAAAGAAAAGCTAGGTAGCCGCCAGGCAATGTTCAGCGAGTAGCTCCAAGGGTGTTAATGGTCAGAAGAGGATGATAGCTCTAGGGGCTCCAATTATAGAGATAGACTAAGGAAGGGAATGGGAATGGAGTTGACCTGGACCATACAGAATGGGTGGGATCTGGCTAAATTAAGGGAAGATGCAGAGATCATGAGTCAGATTGCATGATAAACACAAACGTGGCATATTAGAGGCCTGGAGAGGACTAATATGGTGTGATTTCCTCTTCCCTGTGCTAGTCCTCCTCTGCTGTTGGTATGGCCTCCAGTCCACATACTCTATTAGCACCCTCATACTCCCAGGCCTGGGAATCAGGAATTTGTCTTGCCAATACATACAAACTACCATGCTCATGTATTTTTGTAATTTATAGTAAGAACAATACATCTGGCTTTCTCAACAAAGTTTCTTGCACAGAGCTTCTCAAACCTTGGGACTTTCCTGGGATGATTTCCTTATACTATTAATGAAATGACTTTTGGAAAGTACCTAGGGATGGGTTGGTTGCCAGAGGAACCAACCAACTGATGAAAGCATTGGAACTTTCAGTCCCCCACCCCATCCCTTCCATTTGGATTCTTTGTAAGAACTCAAGAAGCAAGACAAAAATACACAGAAGGGAAAACCCTGTGATTATTTTCTATGAATGTTAGACACACACACACACACACACACACACACACACACACACACACTATGTCTGGATGAGGAAAAAAACACACGGGAGGATTCTGATTTCCAGCCTCCTCTATTCCTCCATTCCCCAACTTAATCTCTACAACAGCAGAGATCTGGCCACTCAGGTGGACAGAGCACAGTAATAGTGGTGGAAGCTGAAGTCAAGTTGCTAAAGTCTACCCCCTTCCCCAAGAAACATGGTGGATTCTACATCTAGTAGCATGGTTCTGGTTTGCATCTTATGCTCTTAGGTTGCAGGAAACCTTTGCTCAGGAACAGCCACATCACTCTTGATAGCATCTTGGACCTTGGTTCCTGGATGCCATCCAGATATCATATTGCTGAACTGTTACTTATTCAAATCTCTCTCAGATGTGGCATTCCACACCCATAATGCAGCTCGGTCTCCTCTCGACTCCCAGCCAAGTGATGCTCCCAGTACTGTCCTCTCTGGCAGGGAAAGGTTTATGGTTTATACCTCCAAACATATGACATAAAGTATGATTCATACCTAAACTGGTCAATAAGTACCTACTATTGAAGGTTCAAGAGAGAGGAGGCAAGGTTAAGAGACTGGAATGATACTACAAAGGGATACTGCTGAGTTTTCCCTTTTCTGTACTCCATTATTTCCTTATGGAACTTTGTCAAATGAAGCATATGAATTTCGTCTAATCCTTTCTTTGGAAATATCTTATTTTACTTTTCATATATCATAGAAACTTAGAGTCAGAAATCTTAAATCTCACATAGTTGAATTTTCTTTCTTTTCTTTTTTAAAGATATATTAATTTGAGGGGGGAAGGACAGTGGGAGAGGAAGAGAGAATCCTCAAGCAGACTCCCCACTGAGTCTGGGCGTGGAGCCCCAAGCAGGGCTTGATCCCATGACCCCAAGATCACGACATGAGCTGAAACCAAGAGTCAGATGCTCAACCAAATGCACCAGCCAGGTGCCCCACATAGTCCATTTTCTATGGAATTCAGGCATCCTATCCGTAACACACCTGGTCCAACACAGATAACATCTGTTGTCTGGATATTGTCTGTTCGACTGCTGACCACCTCTGATAAGAAATCTGTCTCTTGCTAGGCCAAGGGTAGTTAGTATACGCCACCATATGCTGCCCTTTCAGGGCATTCTCAGAGTACTCTCTAGAAAGGGCTCTACAATCATAATTTCACTCTGAGAGCGCTTGCAGTAGCTCCAGGACAATGCAAGCAAGCTTCAATAGGCAGGATGGGGTCAAATATAAGATAACATGAGAACAAGATATAACTCTGAGGACAGACATGCGTTGATGGACAATGGCTTTAGGTAACATTTACTGAGTATATTACTGATTACTATTATTCACAGGTCAAGCACTATTTAAGCACTTTGTATTTACTAGCCATTTATTTCTCACAATAATTTCATGAATAATATTGTCTCTATTTTCTAACTGCAGAAACTGACGTACAGAGTAACTAATTCAAAGTCATGCAGCTGGAAAGTGAAAGAACTAGGATTTGAATCCAGGCCAACTGGATCTGAAGCCTGGACCCTAACCCCTATATAAGCTATCTTAAGAATGCCTGAACCATGTGCCAGGCACCATTCACTCATTTATTCCCCACAATAGCAATGTATTATTATGAAACAGCTAAGCAACTTGCCCAAGGTTGGGCAGCTAGTGAGTACTGAAGTGGGGACTCAAATTCAGGTAGCCTGTCTCTAGATATGCTCTTCTCCACTACTCTAAACCCCCTTCATGCTACGCTCCACATAGGTGGTGACAGTATCAGACACAGAACTGTGCCATAGGCAGGGAAGGCAAGTGACAAAATGGACAAGCCAGAATAGGTACCAGCTGGTGAAAATGTGTAGGGAAATTAGATACTGACTGTTACCCAGGATACCCAGAGGGCTCTCAATCCCATCCTTCTTGCTAAGGACTAGAGAAGGCAAATTATCTCTAGACAGAAGAAGCCTACACAATCAGAAAGAATGGCCTTGCAGAAGTACATTCAGGAAGCTGCCTCTGTGCAGAGAGGGAAGTTATGTTCAGATCTAATAGAAGACAATCGCCAACACACACTGGCTAATGGGGAAATGAACCTAATATAACCTGCCAGTTTCTTCTTTCAGGAAGGGGGTGGGAGGTTTGCAGAGATCTGAATGATCACTGTGACTATCTGGAATGGAGGTATGACAGGGCAAGTGAAGAAAGGTCCATTTAAAATTGTACCCACTGGATTCCCCTTCTAAACAGCTTTTCTGTGAACTATGTAGAAAGTTTCACGCTACATGAACTATTTAAAAAAATCACTCTGAAGGTTGCATAATACGTTGTGCTGTATATTGAGCAATGCAATTAGTATCTTTTTCCAAGACCCATAAAATAAACTTCTTAACTAAGACTGAAGTCCTTTGGAGGCCACATTTGGTTGTTTGTTCATTCAGAGAATATAGCTTAATACTCTGAAATACTATATAAATCAATGTTTAGAAAATCATATTTGCAGGGGAAATTTGCATGTTTTTAAAAAAAGGAATGGATTCATTTACAAAGCAAGTAATTATTTAAAATAGTCAATAATAATTCAATGATTGTTCGCTGCAGTCATTTAAGAAATAGCAGTAAATTTTCAGACTTGCCCTCATAGAGCTTACCTTCTGGTGGGGAGGGAGAAAATAACCAGAAAAAAAAAATAAGTAAAATACAGGACATTTCAGATAGTGGTAAGCACTAAGAAGAATTATGAAGGGAAGGGGACTAAGGAGGATGGGGCGGGGGGCATGTGGCAATTTATATAAGGTGGCCAAGGAAGACATTAAAATGCACATATTCCTTAAAGTTTAGGATTACGTAGTATTTCACCTGTACGGAGCGGTATCCGATATATATATCTGAGGCATATATCGGATATACATCACCAAAATAATAATATTAGGAGGCATTAAAAAGATGTAGAGGGTTTTAGGCTTCTAAATGGCAGCACTTTTAAAGATTAAACCCATAGTTAAATACTCCGGGTTTCAATTTCACTTTAATAAGGAGTATTTGGAGTCTTTCGGTTGTTTTTTTTTCCAAATTAGTTTCCTAAGTAGCAGCAGGCGGCACATTTTCTCTAGAAGACTCTCAAGGCTACGTACACGTGGTCTCGAGAGCAGGACCGGCTTCATTGTTTGATTCCCTGGGGCACCAGAGTCTGGAACATACACAAGTTTGGTACCTGGAGTCCCCGGAGCCCACTGCACCTGCGCGTCCAGTGAGCCGAGCTGCGGGAGGGGGTCCGAGGGAGAACCTTGAGTCACAGGGTCTGCTCGGCACGGCCCGTCGGTCCCGCCGGCCTCCGTCGTCAGCGGGGCGGGGGATTCCAACTTCACCAGGGGCAGATTGCTGACGAAATCTATGTGGGCTGAAGCGCATTCTGGTGTTTTTCCTCTGCCGAGGCGGCACGAATTTCTGAAATGGGGTCCTGTCTGCCCTAAAGGCGGGGTCGGATCCTGAGGCGCAGCTGTGCTGGGCCGAGGTCAAACTCGTCCTCGGCCTGCGTGTGGACCCCGCCCTCGAGCAGCCCCTCCGGCTGAGGAGCGCGATGCGCACCTCTTTGTCTCCCGCGTTTCTCCCGCCCCCTCGTTCTCAGTTCCGAGGGGCCGAGGTGCCCGGGCAGCCTCCCGCCCTCCCCTCCCGCTCACCCTCCCCACCCCCCCCACATCCCCTCCCGCCTCCACATCCCCTCCCGCCCTCTTCCCACGTTGTCTACTCTCGCCGACTGCATCTTTCCGCGGCAGAGAACGCGCGGCCTTAACCTTCCAGTCCCGCCTTCCTCCTCTCCACCCCGCAAATTTGCTCCCGCCTCATCCCTGACAGAAGCACCCCAATTGGCTCTCGCGCCGGGGGGGAAGACGCCCGCTGATTGGTCGGGTGACGCTCTTGGGGCGGGGCCTGGGGCAGGGTGACCGCAGGCCTGGAGGCGCGCGAGGACAGCTATTTCGCCCGCGGCCTCCGGTAGCGCCGGCTGGGTTTCGCGGGTCGCACCCAGGCTCACCCGGCCAGGGAAAGGGTTGCATGAGCGGTGGTCCAAAGGGTTGGGGTTGGGGTGCTGGGAGGGCCTCGGGTCCTGGGCGGGGGGTGCGGGGAGGGGGAGGAGGGCCGCGGCGCGGGGGAGCGCAGGGACATGGCACAGCTGGACGATGAGGAGGGGGGAGCGGTGGCACCCGGGCACCCGCCCGCGAATGGATACCTCCTGGTCCCGGGGGGCGAGCTCCCCGGAAAGCTAAGCGCCGAGCCGCAGAACGGGCTCAAAGCCGGCTGCCTGACCCTGAATGGAGTGTCTCGGGACAGCCTCGCGGCCGCCGCTCAAACCCTCAGCAGGCCTCAGACTCCGCTGGCTCCAGAGGAGGAGACCCAGACACGGCTGCTGCCCACGGGCCCCGGGGCCGAGGGCTCCCGGGTGCCCCAGACGGCGCTCTCTGCGCGGCGCTTTGTGGTGCTGCTGATCTTCAGCCTGTACTCGCTGGTGAACGCCTTTCAGTGGATCCAGTACAGCATCATCAGCAATGTCTTTGAGGGCTTCTATGGCGTCTCCTCCCTGCACATCGACTGGCTGTCCATGGTGTACATGCTGGCCTACGTGCCCCTCATCTTTCCGGCCACGTGGCTGCTGGACACCAGAGGCCTGCGGCTCACCGCCCTGCTGGGCTCCGGCCTCAACTGCCTGGGCGCCTGGATCAAGTGCGCCAGTGTCCAGCAGCATCTCTTCTGGGTCACCATGCTGGGCCAGTGCCTCTGCTCCGTGGCCCAGGTGTTCATCCTCGGCTTGCCCTCCCGCATCGCCTCGGTGTGGTTTGGGCCCAAGGAGGTATCCACAGCTTGTGCCACCGCCGTGCTGGGCAATCAGGTAAGAACTAGAGTGACACAGGAAAACCGGATGGATGGTTAAAGGACCAGATCAAGGCATAGGCCGGGTGAGCTAGGCATATGGATGGGGCCCTCAGGAGGCGGTTGTGTGTAAGTGCAGGGAAGGAGATGGGTCTTGGATTAAAGAGGGTATTTATTTGTAAGGACAGAACTTTGAAACCAGTTTGAAGTGAGCACCTTGTCATCTTGCTTTGAGAATTACCTGTAAAATAACTGAACTGGCCCATATATCCCTAACATCATAGAAAACTTGTCAGTGTAATAACCAGTGAGACTGAAGTAGGTATTTTTGCCATCCCCAGTGTATTCCTTGTAGAAGGAAGGTGTTGGATTCCAGGAAGTTTTTCTCCTTTTGAGTGATCAATGTGAACAGCACCTGTTTTATTTTATTTAGGCTTGTTTTACTTATGTATTTATTTTTCTAAAGTTTATTTATCTTTTGTAGTACTCTCTGCACCCAAGATGGGGCTGGAACTCATGACCCTGAGATCAAGAGTTGCACACTCTTCCGACTGAGTCAGCCAGGCTTCCTTCCTGTTTAAATTCATATGTTAGCAATCAGCAGAGTGCCTGGTACAAACAGTTATAAATGACAGCTAAATAAATGTTATGGTGGTAAAGACCTCTCACAACATTACTGAGTCCAATTCCAATTTTTAACAGTAAGAAAATGCAAGTCAGATCACAGATCATGGAACCCATTCTAAAAGGGTAGCTTATTTTGCCAATTCCCCCTTAAAGTTCTTCCTAGTCCTACTAACCTAACACCATAGGTTTAAATTCCAATAGCATTACTAAGCAGAATGAAGTGTGTGTGTGCGTTGTAATTGCAGATTGATTCTTTCATTGTCATTTAAAATTTGCATATTGGAGCCCTGTGATACTTTATGTACATTATGTTGAGTATTCATTCAGCTTGAGGAGAATGTAGTTAAAAACCTATATACCATGAACTTCACCTCTCTATGCCTATATTCCTACATGCTGTGTAACAAAAGAATGTTACTCTCTTACTTCCGATCTAACACTTGTTTCAAGATCACATAAGATTTACCTAAAATCCATAAAAAGACTAGCTCTACATGTTTATTACTTTATGCTTATCTTCTTTCTCTAAAAGTGCAAAAGAAAGGGTAGTTTGAACTGTAGTTGTTGTATATTCAAAATAATTTATAACTGATATTTTAGTTGGTTGCTTCCATATGTTTAGATAGGAACTCTTAAAGTATTTTTCATTTACAAAATTATATTCCATTTTCATACTTCATTGAGCATGACAGAAGTATTATTAACTCCATATCTGTGGATTATCTATTTATGGATAATAAATGGAAATGTCTTCTCAAGGCAGATTTCCCTCTGACGTTCAGCACACCTCTGCCTTCACGTACATTCTCCCTACGTGTTCTCGTCCTTCCCAGGCTACAGTAGCTGTGCACCTGTTCATGGCCCTCATTTTCAGCCTAAATTATGGAGTGATCATTTATATTAATATTCAACAGTACTGAGCATTCACCAAGAACCTGGAACCATGCTAAGTATTTTACATGCACTGTGTCCTTGAATTTAATAATATAAGGTAGGAACCATTAGTCTCTCCATTTTATAGATACAGAAACAGAGTTGAAGGGATGACCTTATTTTCCAGAAGCCACACAGCTAACTGATGGCAGCATTCACAGCCAAGTCTGTCTGATTCCTGCATCCTGGCTTTTCACTGTCTCTACTGCCAGGTCTCTAACCTGAGAGACCCTTTAAAAACATGGATCAGATCCTGTCATCTTTTGCTCTGCTTTGGACTCACCAGTGATTTCCCATAGTACCTAAAATCTAAACTCTTCACTCTGTGTTACAGAATCTTATACTAACATGTCTTCTTCGGCTCCTTAAACAACACTAAGCTTGAATTTTGCATGAGGGACTTTGCAGAAGCATTCTCTCAGCCTGGGATGTTCTTCCTCCTAGGATCACATTATTACATCCTTACCGTCACTCAACTCTCATTTAAACTCATTTTAAATTATCATTTTGTGGCCTTTCTTGAGGATCCCAGTCACTCTCTTATCACATCATTATACTATCTCCATACAGCGCTTATCACTGTCTGATATATTTATGCTCATATATTAATTGTTACTACTCATTTCCCATCCCCACCATTAGATTGTAAGTTTCATGAAAATAGGCATGTGGTCTGAATGTATACAGTTGTCTCACCAGCACTTAACACAGTGCCCAGCACATTATAGATTCTCCATAAAAATTTGTTGAATAAGTGGATGAGCTTCAGACTCATGTAGATACAGGCCAGCTGAATATTTCCATATGACCCAGCCCATCCAAATTTACCTCATCTCCTTGCTTATTTCTCCGCATTTCTATTGCCACTATCTTAACTTTGGCCACTGGCAGCCCTTACTTAGACATTGCTGGCTGATTTTCCTATCTGCAGCTCTTTTCTCTTTCCCTGTTACTCTCCACATCCATCCACAGTGGTCTTTCTAATGTGCAGATCTGTCCAGGGCACGCCCTTCTACTCTGCAGTGGCTTCTGTTGCCCGGAGGATAAAATTCAAACTCTCTAATGAGATGGCGGAAGACCCTTTGGATCTGCCTCCTGTCAACTCTCAGCTTCCCCTCTCCACATCCCCCCATTCCTCACATCCACATTCTTTCTCTGCTCTGAGGGGAATTGTCTGCTACTTCCAGCTTCTCACAAGGTCATGCTCTCCTCCTTCCTTTGTACATGATATTCCCTTGGCTGGGAACACGCAGATTTCATGTGGCAAACTCCACTTTCTTTTTCAGATCTTTGCTCCTCCAGAAACTTTTCCTGAACCCCAAGTCTATACAAAGTGGTCCTTCAAAGTAGTTTCTTAGCTAGGGCGACCGTTTGTTCAGTTAGCCAGGGATAATCCAGGTGTAGAGCTAACTATTCATTTAGTCCCTTTCACTCTGAATAGTGTTCTCATTGGCATGATAGATCCCATGATCATTGCAGGCTTTGTGCCCTCTACCTCTCCATCACTGTACTTACCATGCTGTCTTGTAATCACCTGTTTAATGGTCTCTATCCCGCTTTTTGTAAAGGAGCAAATGAAGTGTTTGGTGACTCTTAGTATCTCTCTCAGCCTCCATTTGGAAACCAGTCTAGGGCCCTTCCTCCTCATCTCCATCCCTGAAAAAATCTGCTGTCTTTCTCTTTTGAGCGCCTTTCATTTTATTTCTTTCATTGTGATCATCCTATCCAACCTTGTGTTTTTCTTACTAAGGCAAAATTCACATAACATAAAATTAACCATCTTAGATTATAGCGCAGTGTCATTTAATACTTTCACTGTATTGTACAACCATCCCTCTCTCTAGATCCAAAACATTTTCATTTACCCTCAAAGAAGACCCAATACCCACCAAGTTCATCTTTTCTGAACTTTACTTTACATATTTTTTTAAAGATTTTATTTATTTATTTGACAGAGATCACAAGTAGGCAGAGAGGCAGGCAGAAAGAGAGAGGAGGAAGAAGGCTCCCCGCCGAGCAGAGAGCCCCAATGCGGGGCTCGATCCCAGGACCCTGGGATCATGACCTGAGCCAGAGGCAGAGGCTTTAACCCACTGAGCCACGCAGGCGCCCCTGATCTACATATTCTTACTCCTCTTTTTGACTGTAATCATCTAAAGTATAAGAATGGTATCTTACCCATCTTTACAGCAGAATCATTCAAATAGTAGGAGTTTGTTGAATAGTGAAGGCATTTGTCAGCAACTACCCTTTAACAGTACAGTAGTGAGAAAAACCAACAAAACATTAGAACGTGGTGTTGTTTATTTATTTGGGTAATCTCTATACACAGTGTGGGGCTCGAACTCACGACCCCGAGATCAGGAGTCTCACGCTCCTCCAACTGAGCCAGCCCAGCACCCCAGAACATGGTGCTTTAGAATGTACACCTTACACCTTCAATACACAAGGTGTCTTCTCTATGCTGTATTAATGGCCAGTATGTCCTTTTTTTCTCTTATTAATAGTAGCTATTAACAGGATTGTTTATTTTTCAGCTTGGAACTGCTGTTGGCTTTTTGCTACCACCAGTTTTAGTGCCCAACACACAGAATGACACAGATCTGCTGGCTTGTAATATCAGTACCATGTTTTATGGGACATCATCCATCGCCACGTTTTTATGTCTTTTAACAGTAATTGGTAAGCAAATTATTTTCCCTGTTGCTTAAAGAGATAAATGCATGGCCAAAATATGGAAAACAAAGTAGCTGACCCTGAACATTTTCATGATAATATCTCGAATGCCATTTGCTTGTTTCATTCTTGCTGATGCATTTGTTCAGATAATGAATGCTACATCCCTAGGGATATGTTATGGTCAGCTACCATCTACTTTAATATCGTAAAGGGTTTGAAGACTAATTCATCTGATTTCTCTCCCTACTAACGGTTCTTCCCGCATAACCGTGGTTTCCAACATGCCACCTGCCTCCCGTTTGCATCTTCTTCTACATTTTCTGCGGCTTATGCTAACAAACCCAGGAACAAATCCTTGTCATGCTTTGAAATGATGCAAAGAGGCTGCAACCTTTTTTTTCTTTTTTAATGAGAAATCCTTCCAAGGATCCCTATTTTAACAATTAACTGGATCTGAACATGTTGACCAGTGAACGATCCTGGGCAGTGGTAAGCTGTTCCGCAGAGCCTCACACTGGCCACTGCCTGCTTGTTGGGCCACTCCAGCAAAGCACTGCTGTCACCACTCGTCCCTGAGTCCTCTCGTCGGGGCCTGTCTCTTGAAGCAGTCAGTCCAAATCAGCTGCAAGCAGCCATCATCAGTTTGGAAGAAGGTTTGGGAAGGTCTGCTTTTTAAAGTTTATTTATTTATTTTTAAAAGATTTTATTTATTTATTTGACAGACAGAGATCACAAGTAGGCAGAGAGGCAGGCAGAGAGAAAGGGGGAAGCAGGTTCCCCGCTGAGCAGAGAGCCCGATGCAGGGCTCGATCCCAGGACCACGGGATCATGACCTGAGCTGAAGGCAGAGGCTTTAACCCACTGAGCCATGCAGGTGCCCCTAAAGTTTATTTTTAATGGGAAAAAATTTTGCTCGCAGGGAGGACAGGTTTTTTTCAGGAATGTGGTTGATAGTATAACTGTAATATAGCCCTTTGGGCACTCAGTATATCTTAACTTGATTTGAGGAAGAAAGCAACTTGAAAGTTGAAAGATCATCTTTTATTCATTAATGTTTACATTAAATTGCATTATAGCTGGAGTTTTAAAATTTATAAGGTTAATTTTCACCATGGCTGTAATAGTAATGAAAAATTCAAATTTTGTGATCTCTAGATCACAAAGTTTTCAAAGGCGTGTAGGTGGAAGACTGTTTTGGTAGAGACTGCCTTTATAGATGAACTGCCCATACATTTAATTTACCTTCAGATAATGAAAAAAAATATTCTCTTGGTAGCATATAAAGTATTCTGACATGCCAAATCTCCTCATGGTTGTTTTTTTATGTTTCAGTTAGGGAGTGACATTTTTGCTGTGTATAGGACAAATCATCCCTGTACTATTTCAGCAGTTTAAAAAAGCTTTAAAAGAAATCTGCAGTTGACCCTTGAACAACATGGGTTTGAACTGCACACATTCATTTATACATGGGTTTTTTATAGTACTGTAAAAGTATACTGTAAAAGTACAGTATTTTTTCTTCCTTATGACTTTTTTTTTAAAGATTTTATTTATTTATTTATTTATTTATTTTTATTTTTTAAGATTTTACTTATTTATTGGACAGAGAGATCACAAAGTAGGCAGAGAGGCAGGCAGGAGAGAGAGGAGGAAGCAGGCTCCCTGTTGAGCAGAGAGCCTGATGCGGGGCTCGATCCCAGGACCCTGAGATCATGACCCAAGCCGAAGGCAAAGGCTTGAGCCACCCAAGCATGCCCCTCCTTATGACTTTCTTAGTAACATTTTCTTTTCTCTAGCTTACTTAATTTGAGAATACAATGTGTAACACATATAACGTACAAAATACGCGTCAATCAGCTATGTTATTGGTAAGGCTTGTGGTCAACAGTAGGCCATTAGTTGTTAAGTTTTGGGGGAATCAAAAGTTATACATGAATTTTCATCTGTAGGGGATTGGTGCCCCTAACCCCCATGTTGTTTAAGGGTCAACTCTATGTTTTTTAAAAATAAACTCTTAAGTCTACTTCTCCGGTAGCCATATTTGATTTGCTAGATAACATATAGTTTGTATATATTTTGCATAAATGGATCCTCTGTCAGCAGTAGGGATTATTAAAATGTAAAATCCTCCTTCCTGCGATTGCTTGTGTATCTTCACATCAATTCTGGTCTTCCTTTTTTTATTGTCTTTTCATTGCTTTATCTCTTTGGAAGAAATGAGAGAACAGGTTCTATATAAGATATCTCTACATGTGAAATTATATACATGACACATATGTGTTTAAGCATTTCTATAGGGGATGCTACAAATATAAGGTTTTTATTTCTCAAAGGAAGGGGACAGAAAGGCATTATTAATAGGTTTGACCTAGCACCTATGTTATTTGAGAAATTAAAGGAGACATATACATGTACATTATTACTAATTTATGCTCTCATATCTTCTGAATAGACAGTGGAGATGGAGCAGGGAAGAAAGGGCTCACTGTCAAGTTTTGCTTGGTGACCTGTAATCTTAACCTTAGGATACCAAGCATAGTATAAAAGCAAGATAATATACAGTAGTGACATGAATATCTTGGGTTGAAAATCATGACATTTATTTACTTATTTGTTTTTATTTCTTTAATTTTTTTTAAGATTTTTTTTTATTATTTATTCAACAGAGAGATAAAGAGCACAAGTAGACAGAGCACAAGTAGGCAGAAGGAGAGGAAGAAGCAGGCTTTCTGCTCAGTGGAGAGCCTGATGCAGGGCTCAATCCCAGGACCCTGGGATCATGACCTGAGCCGAAGGCAGCAGCTTAACCGACCAAGCCACCCAGGTGCCCTGAAAATCACGACATTTAAACAAAAAAATTTATCTGTTTTCCTTATTCTCAAATACTTGCTATTGAAGAAGATAGGGATTATTTTTAAAATCCCTACTTAAAGGCCCTTAATTACTAAAAGAAATCCAACTTCCTTCTAAATACTTCCCATAAATACTTTGGAAGCCCAACTAAATTTTATAAAGTAATTTGGCTTTGCTGTTGCTTTTCAGCAATGTGTCATGTACTAAATTGGTATTCAGCAGTCTTTCAAAAATACTATCTTGAGGTTTATGTCACGTACCACTGTTGCCCTCCCTCATGGAGCGTACTCGTGAATGTAGCATTTCTAAGAATCAATCTAAGCCTTCCACCAAATCTCACACTAATACCTCATTCTTCATACCCTACCCGATTGTGGCCTGTAGCATTTGGTGGTGTGGTAAGTACCAAACACGTTTGGCACACTCAATGCTGTATCATCTAATCCTCATAGGCATAGGAGGATGGTACTAATATCATTCCCATTTCGTAGAAAATTTGGTAGGAAAGTAGAACACAGCATTTAAGTGAATGTAATCTATCCATGGTCACAGTGAATACTAAAGGAGAAATTTGAGTCTAGGTACCCTAACTCCATATTTAAAATGTTATATATAAAAATATGTCATTTTAATTTTTATTTAGTCTTATTTTTATTCAAGTTTAAATTTCTCTTGTATAAGTGGTAATGCTGTTGTGTATGAAAGCTGTCCTTGTGTAGGAGGGCAGTAAACTCTGTCACTTAACTCAAGTGTCCAAATTGAAATCCTTAGCTTCCTGATTCACTAACATGAGTGGATGAGAGAAACCAGACATAAAGGCAATCAAAATATTTAACGTTAAGGTACTTAAACACATGCGTATATAACATATATGTAAAATTCTACTTTTGATTCTTATATTAAGGATATTTATAGATAGGCTGCTGTTGTAAACATTTAACAGAAATATGTTTTACTTACTCTGTAAGAATTTCAAGCATGTGAGATAAAGTCTCTGACTTTTGAAAGTAGGTATTCCTGGGGCACCTGGGTGGCTCAGTGGGTTAAGCATCTGACTTCCACTCAGGTCATGATTTCGGGGTCCTGGGATCAAGCCCCATGTTGGGCTCTGTGCTCAGAGGGAGTCTACTTCTCCCTTTCTCTCTCCCCCTACTTGTGCTCTCTCTCTCAAATAAGTGAGTAGATCTTTTTAAAGAAAAAAAGTAGTCCTGAAAATGACACTGTATTCTGCGTAGAATTCAAAAATTACAAGATTTTGCATATATTATATCATATAATCTTCATAAGAACTCATTATTTCCATTTTATGTATGAGAAAGCTATAGTTGAGAGGCAGGAATTGACTTCTTCTGAGTTACACAAAGATATGAGGCAGAGCCAGTATTCAAACCTATATGTATCTTGTACTAAGTTCATATGTGGAATGTCTGCTTGGGGGACAAATAATGAAATCAAAAGATAATGTTATTATCTAATTCCAAAAAGTACAAGTAGTCCTAAGCACAGTAGATTTCCTTCTTATTCTTCATGGGAGAAAGGGTTTGAATGTGGTGCCCCAAAATCCTTTGGCTACTTTGGAGAACAACTGCTTGAATGGTATTATTATTATTATTTTTTAAAGATTTTATTTATTTATTTGACAGAGATCACAAGTAGGCAGAGAGGCAGAGAGAGAGAAGAAGGGAAGCAGGCTCCCTGCCGAGCAGAGAGCCCAATGTGCGATGTGCAGGGTTCAATGTGCAATGTGCGGGGCTCGATCCCAGGACCCTGGGATCATGACCTGAGCCAAAGGCAGAGGCTTTAACCCACTGAGCCACCCAGGCACCCATATTATTAATAGTATTAATGTAAACTCTCTGCCCAGTGTGGGGCTTGAACTCATGACCTCGAGATCAAGAGTTGCATGCTCTACCGACTCAGCCAGCCAGGGGCCCCTGTAGTTAATTATTTTATTAGCATACAGTATTTGGTGGGGAGAGGAAAGAAGAAGTCTACCGCTTTTTAGTTTCAAAGGAAAGAAAAAGCCATATTTCATCTTTTGAAAGAAACAACGCAAAGTAAACAGAGTCATAGACCAGTGGTTTTCTGTTCCTCTGTTTCTTTTTCTTCCTATAGACTGAAACCTAACTTTAGTGTATTGTGTAGCTGATAGATACAGGCCTAATTTTGTTCAACAGGGCAGATGGCTACCTGAAACCAAATGCTATCACATCTTCAGAAAATAAATTCAGCAGAGCTGAAGACTAATCCGAATTGTTTTCTCTTTGCGTTTGAATTCAAATCTGAGCCATTTATACTTACTTTACCAGAGTAAATAAGAACCTAGTAAGAGATTGACGACTCACCAAATCCCCATGACTACCTTGTAAGCATGGTTTTTACATTCTGAAATTTTGTTTTATAACCACGTGAGTTGTGTATTACCACTGTTAGGAAAAAGAAATAGCTCCTCTCTTAACTAGGACCCAAAGAGGCTTTCCGGGAAGGACCACAGGCGTCCTCAATAGCAAGGAACAGTTAGGGAGAACAGAAGAGAAGGAAATGCAACAACTTAAACAGTGTATGTCTGCCAGTCCTCTGACACAAGGACGTTCAAAAGCAAATATTCAGGAGTATGTACCCTCTTGAATTACTTATGACACCTGTAAAAATAGAAGCCTGTTTTCAGATCTAGAGGTGTAATTATTGTATCAAATATTAGAAGAAAACAGATGCTAACTCAAGACAGTCCGCTAAAAGGTCAGCAACATAGTGGTTTGCTTATATCAGATGTTACTTGTAATTACAAATTGAAGTAAGTTTAGAAATGGAATTGTTGAATACGAACTAGAATATAAATTAATCTTGCTTAACTGAGAACGGAATAATCAGTGGGCAAGGTTGTGACATACTACTGATGGTTTTGCAGTTATGTGAATTGGCCAGATCTCCGAGTTGGAGTCCGTTTCAGAGGACTGGGAGGATATTCTTCAGAAATTAATGAAAATGAAAGGCTCAATCTATGACTTTAACTACCTCTTTAAGCTTAAATGGATTTCGTCTGCTCAGTAAGGAAGACCATGCATTTAATTACCTTTCCGTGTGTTTCCAGCATTCAAAGAAAAACCTCAGTATCCACCAAGCCAGGCACAAGCAGTTCTTCAAAAAAGCCCTTGTGCTGAGTACTCCTATAAGGAATCAATAAGGAACCTATTTAAAAACATTCCTTTTGTCCTTCTGTTGATCACTTACGGTAAGTGGTTTTCTTTTACTTTCTTTGATTTCTGTATAAAACTGAGCATTGTAGGGGCGCCTGGGTGGCTCAGTTGGTTAAGCGACTGCCTTCGGCTCAGGTCATGATCCCGGATTCCCAGGATCGAGTCCTGCATCGGGCTCCCAGCTCCATGGGGTGTCTGCTTGTCCCTCTGACCTTCTCCCCTCTCATGCTCTCTCTCTCTCTCACTCTCTCTCTCAAATAAATAAATTAAAATCTTTTAAAAAAACAAAATAAAACAAAACTGAGCATTGTAGATTCTTTTCATTTAATCTAGTGGTTTGAGCTTTAATTAATGAGATAGGTTTGTTAACTACAAAAATAATGATGGCATAGTCATAAACTTAAATTTTGAACTAAAAGCAAAAACTTCAAGATGGATTTTCTTCATAATTTCTTAACCTAATTTCTTAATAATTTCTTGATCTAATTTCTTTTCTTTTTAAAGATTTTTTTTTTTTAATTTATTTGACAGAGACATAGAGAGAAAGGGAACACAAGCAGAGAGAGTGGGAGAGGGAGGAGCAGACTTCCCGCTGAGCAGGGAGCCCGATGTGGGACTCGATCCCAGAACCCTGGGATCACGACCTGAGCCGAAGGCAGAGGCTTTAACCCACTGAGCCACCCAGGTGCCCCTTCTTGTGTTTTTAAAATAAAATATAATAGATCTCAAACAGATAAGCACTGTCTTCTCTTTTGAGTTTTCGCTGAGTATTTTAAGTCCTTTATGAACTGCCTTAATCATGTGGGAAATGTCATCAATAATCCCTTCCCTGCCCGTGTGCGAAGTGGCATCCATTTTGACTACTTGGGGTCGATACTAGACATTCATGCGATCACCTTAACCAGTTCAAACTTGAAACAATTCTTTTTTTTTTTTAATTTTTAAATATTTATTTATTTATTTATTTAATAAACATATAATGTATTTTTATCCCCAGGGGTACAGGTCTGTGAATCGCCAGGTCTACACACTTCACAGCGCTCACCATAGCACATACCCTCCCCAATGTCCATAGAAAAACAATTCTTATCCTTCTAGATATTTCAGGGTAACTGACGGATACTCACCCTGACACTATAGCTTTGACTGCAAACACCAACCCATTTGGTTCCCTTCGGAGTTTGCTGAAGTTTGTTTTTTATATCAACACCATTTATAAGAATGGCCAGCACCCCCTCTTTCTGTCTGGTCTTCAGAAGTCACTCTCCACTGTTCTTTCTCTTCTTGACAGCTTTTTGGGAGCACGCACCGTGGTTACATAACTGTTGTACAAGTCGTAACAAATTATGCCCTGACCTAAACTCTCACTCACCCTTTTATCAGGATTATTTCATCTTTTTCTCCTTTTTTTCTTTTTCAGTGATAATAGTTGAGCACAAAAGTAGAACATTTAATACAGTGAATTCCTATGCACCGATCATCATCCAGCTGTAATTAACAACATTTCGCTATTCTTGCTCTATCTCTTCCCTCTACCTTTTTCCTGAAATTTTTCTTCCCTGGAATATTTTTCTTTTTTAAGATTTTATTTATTTAGGGGACCCTGGGTGGCTCATTTATTTATTTTATTTTATTTATTTATTTGACACAGAGAGAGAGATTACAGTAGGCAGAGAGGCAGGCAGAGGGGGAGGGGGAAGCAGGCTCCCCGCTGAGTAGAGAGCCCGACGGGGGGCTCGATCCCAGGACCCTGAGATCATGACCTGAGCCCAAGGCAGAGGCTTTAACCCACTGAGCCACCCAGGTGCCCCTTCCCTGGAATATTTTTAAGTTAATCCCAGATGTTATATCCTATCCCCATTAAATACTTCAGCATGCCATAGTGCCTTTTCTTAATTTTCATGGTTACCTCCACTGGTTAGCTTAAACCTAAAACACATAACTAGGAAGTAAAGAAAATAACAGTGGGTGATTATTATCTGTAAGAGCAAATTCATTTTTGTAGCCTGTGGTTTAAGGAAGAAAGATTCCTACCCTCCTTCTCTTCTCACTGTCTCCCGAGATAAGACTTTCTTTGAGCCAATTTATAACCAGCCTCTTGTCACAGACACAGGCTCACACACATACACACACAAACATGCCTCCATGGGTTCATAGGCCATAAATTCTAGTCTCTGTAATTTTGTGCCATTATTCCTTTTACCTGAAATGTGCTCCTTTTTCCCCTTAAGCAGTCCTACAAGAGCTGGCTTAACATTTGCCTCACTTACTCTCTAATATAAATAATTAAATCTTAAAAAAATAAAAAGAAGGCAGGAAGAAGGCATTGAGAAACACTGTGGAGAGTTTGGTAATTCCCCAGGAGAGTTGGAAAATGTTCTCAAGCTTGTTTTCTTCACTGAAGGGGTGGCTAGTTAGGGATCATGGTTTTGAATGAGTGAGTCACATCACACCTTTTGACAGGGCCCTTATCTCCCTCCATAACTGCTATTATATATAAAGTTGGAGCAAACTTGCACCTGGGATAGACTGGATAGGGACTATATTCCTAGGACAGGTTTTCAGGATTATATACAGTGTCCCAAACTTAAGAACCAAAGAGTCTAAGACAACATTTTCTTGCGGTGAGGCTGTTGGGAGAGAACGTGTTCCTTCACTCTGCCACTTGTGCTATTTGCGATCTGAAACGCAGACAAATAATCTAGGCTCAGATAACAGTATTTCTTGCTCTTACGATCCTCTATCCTGATTCTTGCTATCTTTACTCCAGTCTGGAATAGATCCAAGACCCGTGGAAGATGCAGCCCAGGGGAGTACCCTCAGGCCAGTCTTCCTGGGCTTCCCCTGGCTAACCACACTGGGTCCCTCTGTGTATCTGAGCTCAGTGGGAAGTGAGCAGCAAAGGCCAGTTACTCAGGGTCCTTTGATACGATCTTTACACAGCTCTATGTCTCATCCTGCAATCTCCCATTTCAACAGGGCTCGTAAGGGAGCTTGACCAATGGTCAAGTTCCTGCGAGAGATGTAAGGGCCAAGGACGACAAAGATAATGTCAATGAAGAACAAGGTGAAGGACAGACACATCTCAGACACCAGGATGTATAAAGCGGTGGTAATTAAGATGCCGTGTGTAGTCTAGGGATAGACTATTCGGTTACTGGAACAGAGTAGAGATCCCAGTGACCTACTCTCTGTATGCGTGTGCAGGCCGGTTTGTATGATGGCCATGAAATTCTGCTAATGAAGATTCTCAGTGGCCAAACACGTCAAAAATTCAGTTATTATCGGTGCTGCGTGTTCAGGGCAAGTTGACAGCAAGGTGCTGCTCCCCTGAGTTGACTCAGGGATCCAGAATGACATCTTGGACCACACTGATAGGATCACTAGAGCAGCAAGTGGGACAGGTCACTTCTGCTCACATTGAAAGTCATGTGGCCATGGCCCTGAGTGTCTGGAAGGAGAAAAACTAGAATGCAGTAATCCTCTCGTTCCTAGCGTCACTTGTCACTCTGGTTTCAGCTCCCCGACCGGCACAGTCAGGTAGCACATGCTCCTCCTTCTGACCTGTTGCAGGGGGTCAGCACGAGCCTCACCCCGCGTCACACAGTTTAGGCCATTTACCCCATTTCATCTCATCACGTAGGTACTTTGTCATCTCACGTCATCACAATTAAAAGAAAAATACAGTATGATAAGATTTTGAGAGAGAGAGAGAGACCACATTTACCTAACTTTTATTATTGCATATTGTTGTAGTTTTTCTGTTTTATTATTGTTGTTGATCTCTACTGTGCCTGATTTATAATTAAACTTTACCACATGTATGTATATATGTATATACAGAAAAAAACATGGTATATGTAGGGTTTGGTACTATCTGCAGTTTCAGGCATCCTCTGGGGGACTAGGAACAAATCCCGTGCAGATAAGAGGGGACTGCTGTATTCGCAAACCGCTCTAATGACCAGAACGTGCATATATGAAAGCCAGGTACTTTGTATAAGAGAAAACATATAGTAAATTGTCCTGGGATAATTGATTATCCATATGGGATATGGGGGAAAAAAATTAGCTCTCTCTAGCATACCATGAAAAAAATGAATTGCAATGGATTAAAGACCAAAGGGTGAAAATTAAAACCTTCAAGTTCCAAGATAGGAAACCGGCTTTAATATTCTTAAAAGAATTTCTCGGGATGCCTGGGTGGCTCAGTCAGTTAAGCGTCTACCTTAGGCTCAGGTCAGGATCCCCCAGTCCTGGGATCGATCCCCATGTTGGGCTCCCTGCTCAGCAGGGGAGTCTGCTTCTCCCTCTCCCTCAGCCCCTCCCCCTGCTTGTGCTCTCTCTCTCTCTCTCTCACTCACTCACTCTCTCTTAAATAACTAAATAAAACCTTTTTTTTTTCAAGAAAGAATTTCTTAATATAACAAAGAGAAGGGATGCCTGGCTGGCTCAGTCGATAGAGCCTATGACTCTTAATCTTGGGGTTGAGACTTCAAGTCCCACATTGGGTGTAGAGATTACTTAAAAATAAAGTCTTAATAAATAAGCAAAACACACATAAACCCTAAAGGAAAAGATTGGTAAATATGATTACATTAAGATAATGGTCTTTTAGGGGTCCCTGGGTGGCTTAGTCACTTCAGCATCTAATTCTTGATTTCACAACTCAGGTCATAATCTCAGGGTCATGAGATCAAGCCCCCTGTGGGGCTCACACCAGACAAGAGCCCACTTAAGAGTCTCTCTAACCCTCTTCCTGTGCCCCTCCCCACCCTGCATGCACATTCTTTCTCTCTCTCTCTCTCTCAAAAAAAAAGTTAATGATCTTTTCTAAAAAGATACCATAAACAGTGAAAAGGCAGGACATAGACTATGAGAAAATGTGGTGCATATAACCAACGAAGGCTTAGTACCTACACTGTAGAAATAACTCCTACTGCTCAGTTAGAAAAGGGCAAAGAAGTTAAGGAAACCAGAAAGCATTTATGTGTTTGCATATGGCTCATATATGATGCTGAACCTTACTACTTACTATGTAATCAAGGAAATGCCAATCAAAACCAGGGTATGACACAGTACACATGCATTCAGATTGGCAAAGAAAATTTGTTTTAGTTTGATAAAAACATATATGGCAAGAATGTGAAGTAAAGGAAATCTGCTGGTAGTATAAACCAGTACAACTATTTTGAAGAACAATTTGACTATACCCAGAAAATAGACGTTCTACTCCTAGGTATATACTTAGAGAAACCCTTGTATACAATAACAAAAACATAATATTCATTGTAATATCATTTTAAATAGTGAAAAACTGGAAAAAATCTTAAGTGTCTATTGACTGGCCAGGAGATAATTAAATTGAAGTATATTCACATAATGGACTATCCTATAGTAGAGGAAAATTAATGAACTAGAATTTAAAGTATTGACTCAGGTAAATCTCAAAACCATAATATTGAATGATAAGAGCAAGCTACAGATAGATACAAATAATATATTTATATAAAGTTCAATCACATGCAAAATCATTCTAATTGTTATTTAGAGTTACACATATATTGTAATATCTAAAATGATAAGCACTGGGGGACCTGGGTGGCTCAGTCATGCGTCTGACTGTTTTGGCTCAGGTCATGATCTCAGGGTCCTAAGATCGAGCCCTGGGTTAGGCTCCCCATTCATTGGGGAGTCTGTGTCCTCCCCCCAGCTCCTACCCACTCGTGTGCTGTCTCTAAAATCAAGAAATAAATCTTTTTTTTTTTTTTGAGATTTTATTTATTTGGGGCGCCTGGGTGGCTCAGTGGGTTAAGCCTCTGCCTTCTGCTCAGGTCATGATCTCAGGGTCCTGGGATTGAGCCCCGCATCGGGCTCTCTGCTCAGCAGGGAGCCTGCTTCCCCTTCTTTCTGCCTGCCTCTCTGCCGACTTGTGATCTCTCTCTCTCTGTCAAATAAATAAATAAAATCTTTTAAAAAAGAAGATTTTATTTATTTGACAGAGAGGGAACACTGCAGAGGCAGTGGGAAAGGGAGAAGCAGACTCCCTGTTGAGCAGGGAGCCCGATCTGGCTCAATCCCAGGACCCTGGGATCATGACCTGAGCTGAAGACAGATGCTTAACCCACTGAGCCACCCAGGTGCCCTGCAAATCAATAAATAATCTTTAAAAAAAAAAAGTAAAATAAAATGAAAAGCACTAACATGAGGATCAGTGTTACCTCTGAGAAAGAGGTACATTGTTTTCTATGCTTGAAATATTTAATAATAAAGAAAGAAAGAATAAACTTAAGTCTCACCAGATTAAAAGGCTTACCTAAAGTCCTACAAATGTGCCAGGAATCAGCAGGATTCAAACCCAGTCACATGCTTTCTGATAACTTTTTTATTTTTCCTTTTTAAATATTCTCTAATTAATATTTTCTTACCAGTTGCCTTGAAGTCGTGAATGCAGGGGTGAGGTCTCTGAGGCAGGGTTCCGGTCTCATGATTGAACATTCATGAGCTTGCGTACGTTGTAGGAGCTCAGTGAGCAATCCGTTCAGGGCTTCATGGCTGTGTACAGTGTTCTGCACACAGACAGGAGTTATGGTTGACATATCTGAGTCTAAATAATGATAAATGGTGTAATGACAGAATTTTACCATTGTAATCTCTAGTAAGTTCAGATGTTAAATTGATCATTCCATCGTCTGAAAGGGAATGGCAAGAATTCTTCATTTTCTCTGGCAGCTGCGTGAGAAATGTGTTCTATATTCACCATTTTCCCGGAGTACTCATATCATCTAGTAAATGGTACATTTATAATTTCCCATTTATTATTGTAGGTATCATAACTGGAGCATTTTACTCAGTCTCAACATTATTAAATCAAATGATACTGACATATTATAAGGTGAGTTTCTGTCTATACTGTGTCATGCCCCTGGCCAAGAGTGTTTCTCAAACAGTGTCATTCCTGTTAGCATGATCATAAGATTAAAGATTTATTGGGATGTGGCTCGCTCAGTTGGTGGAACGTGCGACTCTTGATCTCAGGATTGTAGGTTCAAGCTCCACGTGGGATTACTTAAAAATGCAATCTTAAAAAAAGACTTATGACCTTGTTGCTTTAAAAGATTCTCATTTGTTTTAATTGAGAATACGTTTAATCCAATTTATAAAACACACAAGATGGAATGTGGAAGGTATGATTGCTGTGACAATACCCAAATCTTTTTCAGTACTTTTTAAAAGAAATGTGATTGGTTATATGGGAAAAAACAAACAATTTTAAGGGAAACCAACCCAAATATAAAGAAGTAAATATTAAGCTGTGACCTATCTTTGCTTTTGAAAAGAGAAAGCAGTTGTAATATAAAAAAACTATCAGATTAATCTGCTTCTCAGACTTCTGTGAATTACATGAGAATTCTAACAAAAATCATTGCACTTTTTAACCGTGGAGGTTCAAGAAAAATTTCTTGTATTTCTCCCACATTTTAGGTATTCTTTTTTTTCTGGTTTGAAAACCGAATGTACTTGATATGTGCTTTACCAGCCCCCCACCCCCCTCACCCTAACAGATGTACTAAATTTCCTACTATATTGTATGCTTAATTTTATCTGATTATTTCCATTGACTGTGAAAGGTATGAGAGTGTGAAAGATCTATTTGAATTAGAAGTATCTTATTAACTTCTTATGAAACATTTTTTAAAGGGAGAAGAAATCAATGCTGGAAGGATTGGGCTAACATTGGTAGTGGCCGGAATGGTGGGCTCTATTCTTTGTGGCTTGTGGCTAGATCATACCAAAACATACAAGTAAGTGATAGTAGATAAATGTATGGCGTACAAACCTAGGGTATTTGGGGCTTAATGGAAACTTTGCTTCTTATTTTAAGAAATTTTAAAAGTGCTATTATTACTAAAGGACTTGGATTCTAGACATTCTTAGATTCCCTTCACTTCTGAATGAAGTCTATATTTGTCTTATTTTATTGGTCGTACTTTAACTTTGAGAATTCGGATACCTTATGCAGCTTCTTCCCCTCCCCTATTCTGTAAAAGCCCTTTCTGAGAAATATTTGACTTCTGACAAATTTTATCCTGTTCTTTTCTCATGTTGTAAGCTTAAAAACAAGTAAACAAAAAGTCGTCTTTCCTACCAAAAAATTGTTATTGAGCATAAGGCATTTTGGTAAACTCCTAGGCATTTTGCCTAGGAGTGCTTGGCTGGTTCTGTTGATGGAGCATGAAACTCTTGATCTCAGCGTCATGAGTTCAAGCCCCATGTTGGGTATAGAGTTTACTTAAAAACAAAAAAATAATATACATACATACATACATAAATACAATCTTGGGAAAAAGTCTTTAAAAGTCTTTGCCTAAAGTGCCCCATACTATAGCACCACTTAACTATACTATAATACATAATATGAAAATACAGTATCAATTATACATTTATATAATCAAAATGCTAATACAAAAGAAGAACTTAGGAATAACAACTAGGAGACTGAAAAGGGATTTCAGGGGCAGCATCTTTTGCACTGGGCCTTAAAAGAATAGGTATATATATATTTTTATGATGTGTGACTCCATTCATATAAAGCTCATTTGCATTGTTAGAAGCCAAGATAGTGGCTACTCTCGGAGACAGGGAAGCAGTGATTGGAGGGGCCTTCTGGGGGTTGGTAATGGTTTTTTCTTTGGTTTTAGTGTTTTTTGTTTTTTTTTTTTTAATTTGAAGTACAGATGACATACAATATTGTATTAATTGCAGGTGTGCAGCATGGTGATTCAACAACTATTTTCGTTTTTTAGTTAAGTTTTCCATTCCAGTATAGTTACCATACAGTGTTAGTTTCAAGTGTACAATATAGTGATTCAACAATTCTACAGCTTCTCAGGGCTCGAGAGAGAAGTGTGCTCTCAATCCCCTTCCCCTGTTCCACCTGTCCTCTCACCGTCTCCCGCTGGTGACCATCACTTTGTTGACTGTAGTGAAGAGTCTGTTTCTTGGTTTTCTCTCTCTTTTGTTTTCCTTTGATTGTTTGTTTTGTTTCTCAAATTCCACATACGATTAAAATCCTATGGGATTTGTCTTTCCCTGACTGACTTATTTCATATGGCTAGATCTGTTCTCTAGATCGTCCCTGTTGTTGGAAATGGCAAGATCATTCATTTTTATGGGTGAATCATATTCCATCGTATATACATGCCACATCTTTATCCATTCATTATCGGTGGGCACCTGGGCTGCCTCCGTAGTTCGGGTACTGTAAATGATGCCGCAGGAATCAACAAAGGGGAGTGATTATTTTCCTTACTCAGTGCTCCCCCCAGTAAGTGTGGCTGCCATCTGTCGCCAGACAAAGTGGTTGCAATATTATTGACTATATTCCCCGTGCTGTACTTTTCATCCCCATGACTTATTTATTTTATAAATGGAGGTTTGTATCTCTTCTGGTCTTTTTTTTTTTTGTTTAAGATTTTACTAATTTATTTGACAGAGTAGGCAGAGAGGCAGGCAGAGAGAGAGGGGAAAGCAGACTCCCTGCGGAGCACAGAGCCCAATGTGGGGCTTGATCCCAGGACCCTGAGATCATGATCTGAGCTGAAGGCAGAGGCTTTAACCCACTGAGCCACCCAGGCGCCCCCTCTTCTGGTCTTGAAGAGGTGGCCTTATGTAGGAACCTATCCCCATGGACGCTGTGTGCCTAGCTGTTTTGGCTGATCAGTTAGAGCTGGATTTGGTCCAGGCCAGAGGTCCTGGGGTGCTCCATGCCGGAGGTCACCCTAGTGGGAGGGCTAGAGCTGGAGCACATTTGGGCCCAATGGTCCCAGGGGCTTCAAGCCAGGTCCACAGGGGCAGAGTAGCTGGACCTGGGGCAGGTGTGAGCCTGGGGGCGGGTGGGGGGGGCCTGAGGCACTCGTAGGCAGTCTGTGCCCTGGCTGCTCTGGGCTGCCCTGGCGGGGTGGCTAGAGCTAGAGCGAGTGCTGGCAGGGGTGCTCTGTACGGGGGCTGCCCAGGTAGGATGACTTGAGCTGGAGCAGATGCAGTCTGGGAGGGCTGCCCTTGCGGGACAGATGGAGCTAGTGTGAAGTAGTGGACTCTGTTCCCATCTGTGCCTTCGAGGGGCCACTGTAAACAGCGGCTATCACCAGCATCCCCAACTCCACAGTGAGTTCCAGCAGTTTCCCCACTGTTTGGCAGACATTTTAGGGTTACTAAATGATTTCCTCCACTCATAGTCTAGTTGCCCCTTAAGCCACTGTTGTTTTGGTTTTGGTTGTGCCCCGGGGCGGGTGAATCCGCACAGGGACAGCCCAGTGATATCCATCCCTACCGCAGGTCATTGGGTCTGCAGTGGGGTTCCCACTGGCACCCTGTCTGTCTCTCCTGCTGCTCTCTGTGTGGTCCCTCTACCCTTTATTATGCAGAAGCTGTTCAGTCCTCAGTTCTTCAGGAGGAATTGTTTTCTAGGTAGATTCTGTGTCTGTGGGAGGACATACATTCAGGGTCTTCCTAGGCTGCCATCTTGGGCCCCTAAACCAAGAATAGCTACATTTTTTAACAAGCAGAATCTTCCCATCTGCTTGGGAGAAATGAATGAGTGGAGCTATGGACAAATAAATGGAATGCGATAAAAGGAATGAAATATGGAATTATCACCTGTGTATCCTATGTACCTTTCAAGGCCCAACATATGTTTGATACCATTATGTAAGCCCTTCCCAAGATCCCTTATTGTGAAATTATCCAAGATAACTCTCCCATAATTTAAGACAGCACTTGCTGTGGTTTCTATTGTAAAATGGTTGCTTACAGTGAAACCAGTTCAGTCTGTAGATAAAGAGAACATATGTAAAAGATTAAAGTTATTACTAGCCTTTGGTCCACTTTACAATGAGAAAACATGGTAGGCATAGAAATGTCTTCTTTGTTGTCCTGATTTTGTCCTCAGAGTAATTGCCATTCATTCACCAAACTTGTGTTGTGGCCATAGTTCAGCGAGGGATTTTGACAAGTGATATAGCACCCCTGTCCTTGAGATATTTGTGGTCTAAATGGGGAAAATAAAGCGTTCATACATGAAAAATAAGAATAGAACAGACTAGGGGCACCTGGGTGGCTCAGTGGGTTAATCCTCTGCCTTCAGCTCAGGTCATGATCTCAGGGTCCTGGGATCGAGCCCCGCATCGGGCTCTCTGCTCAGCAAGGAGCCTGCTTCCCCCTTCTCCCCGCCTGCCTCTCTGCCTACTTGTGATCTCTGTCAAATAAATACATATAAAAAAAAAAAAAAGAATAGAACAGGCTAAAATAGATGTCCTACGCCCAATAGATGTCTGTCATGTGACAATTATATAGATTCTAAGTTGAGAAGGGAATTTGGAAGTAGAGACAACATTGTAAGCCGCAGTGGTTAGGAAAGGGCATTTGGAAGAGGTGGATTGTGAACTCAGTCGAGCTACAGACAGGAAACTCTCCCACTTGGTGGTACAAAGGTGATTGGATCCACATGAATATTTCTTCCTGTCTGAACATTGGATACGGTGTGAGTTTTGTCGGTTGCTGCTGCTGAATCTTAAATGTAAGCTTTAAAGTCCATGCTTTGGTAGAAACATCTTCCATACAAGGGAACCTGAATCTTGAAAACCAAAGAATTGATTATTACTGTATGGACAGAGCAATGGTTAGCGACATGATTTTTATATACCTAGGAAAATCAGGCAAAATACTAACAATTTTGTTTTTGTTTTAGACAGACTACTCTGATAGTTTACATTTTGTCTTTTTTGGGAATGGTTGTATTTACTTTCACATTGGACCTTGGATACATTATCGTCGTGTTTGTTACTGGAGGGATACTCGGGTAAGCATCATGTGTGTGTGTGCGCGCGTGTGTGTGTGTATGTAAGAGGAATGATAGCATGCTGTTACAATTCTGAAGTATTACTGCTGTGGTTGTAAATTTGTAGTTCATTCAAATGTCTTGTAATATTTTAAACTTTAAAGAATCTATCCCGGTGCCTGGGTGGTTCAGTGGGTTAAGCCTTTGCCTTCGGCTCAGGTCATGATCTCAGGGTCCTGGGATCAAGCCCAGCATCAGGCTCTCTGCTCAGCAGAGAGCCTGCTTCCCTTCACCCTCAGTCTGCCTCTCTGCCTCTCTTGTCATCTCTCTCTCTCTCTCTCTCTCTCTCTGTCAAATAAATAAATAAATAAATCTTAAAAAAAAAAAAAAAGAATCTATCCTGTGCACGTAAATGCATAATTATTTAAAAATAAAGAAAAAGTAGTTTAAAAATTTTTTGGTATATATGAGAAGTGAAAAATGGAAAAGTCTTTCTCAGTCCAGGTGTCTTTATTTAGTTAGAAAGACAATTGACTTCATAAATTAGAAGTAAATCTTTCTCACAAAAAGAAAAACTTAGGAATTGCTTTATTTCTCAGTTCTTCTGTTGTTGGGCTGATTGGTGAATAATAATAGGGTCTTACTTTCATATGTTAAGTTCAAAATATTCGGTTATCTGATCACTAGAATAGGCCTGAGAACTGGAATGATTGCCTCAATGTGGTACTATCCTTCAGGTAATTGTTTCTATAATTCTGGATTTATTTTCCTAGTTTCTTCATGACCGGTTACCTCCCATTGGGTTTTGAATTTGCTGTTGAAATCACTTACCCTGAATCTGAAGGTACTTCCTCTGGTCTTCTTAATGCTTCGGCCCAGGTAAACCTCTGATTTCTTTTAAGTTTCAGATAATTAGTTTGCTGACTTATTCTAGTGGATAACAAGTTTAAAAATTGTTTCTGTTTGAAAAATTCTGCCTTTTAGTGTTTCTAGAAGCTAAGTCATATGAATAAAATAGGAAAAGTTCTGGGGAAAAACATTGCACTGGTTTCAAAGAAGCAAATTTAACCATTATTTCTCTTATTTTAGATATTTGGAATTTTGTTCACATTGGCTCAAGGAAAGCTCACATCAGACTATGGTCCTAAGGCAGGGAACATTTTCCTTTGTATTTGGATGTTTCTAGGCATCCTTTTAACAGGTAAATTAGGGCATTTTCCCAGCAAACGTACTTATGTCATATTGTCTTTATATTTAGTTTTTATGTCTTTTTGTTCTCAATGGCTTGGCAGAACTCAAGGGGAAAAACAGAGATATAAAACAGGATATTGTCTTTTCTAAGAATATGAATCTACTAATTCGTTTTTCAGATTTTAACTTTAATACGATTACTATGCATAAAAAAACAAACTATTGTATTAAGAATCGGTGAAGATTCTGGAGTGGGCAGACCAGCTTCTTTCTGGCTATGTGACTTTAAACAAGTTACTTCACCTCTCAGATCCTCCTTTTCTCACTCATACAGCAGGGTATTAAAAAGCCTGCCCTAGAGGGTCGCTACGCAGATTGACTGTGGTGGTTCAGGAAAAGCTCCCAGCATCGTGTCTGGCACCTAGAACGTGCCTTCACGTCAGCAGTTACCATAGTGTGTGGTGGTGGAAACAGCACGTGGAATGGTTAGCCGGTTCTTACCCTGGTTAGGGATAATCAGAGTAGACATGGTCAAGAACAAGAGTAGAGCCCAGCCTGCCCAACCGCTAGAGAAGGGGCACAGAAGAGGGCTTTTATCTGTATTTTGTCTGGGTGCACTAGCATAAAGGTGGATTTAGAAGCAAAGTTCAACGTCCAGCAGCGTTTCTACACTTGTTTCTCCTGTCGGCTCACTTGGCTGATTTCTTTCTGCGTTCCTTTGCCCTATTCAGATGGCACTGTAAACTCTTCCATACAGTGTACACGGTGCTGAACACCAAGCCACACATCCTGCCTCCTCCCCTAGTACTTGACGCTCCAGTGATCCCAAACTACCTCCGGGGCCAGATTCTTGGCCGTTCTCCTCCCGTCTTGCATTCTTGGCATGTACTGTTTCCTGCCTGCCCAGAGTGCCTTCCTCTCCTTATCTGCTTGACAAGTTCCTACTCATTTTTCAAGTTTCAGTTCAAATGTGTCTCCTCTGGCAAGCCTTCCGTGATTTTCTCCGGACAGACAGAGACATTTTTTTTCTCTTTTGTTCCCACTGTACCTTCTATGTAACCCGCGTGGTTGCAGTGACCCTACTGTGTTATAGTCGTTTGCTGCCCATATTTCCTTAGGTTGGAGGATGCTGTAGGGAAAGGACTGTGCTTTTCATCTTTGTATCTTTGGTTCCTACCACCCTGTATTTGTTCACTAATGAATGAATTGCTAATTAAGTTAGTGGCATAGAGAAGCACTAGCATTTTTCTCATGCTACGAGGATGCTCTTGAATGTGGTGGTACAAACGTGTGCTGAATGGGACAACATCAAAAAAGACTTTGTACTGCTTCGAGAGAGATGCATTCATATATACCCTTTGGTGACTCCACTGATGTTTCTCTGTTTCAGCATTAATCAAGTCTGATCTCAAAAGACACAACATAAACATAGGAATTACGAACGGTGATATTAAAGCTGTAAGTAATGAATATTTTTATGACGCTGTTCCTGGAAATGTGTGACGTCAATGTGTCTAGTCCGCTGTTTTGTATCCCCGAGCCAGCTGTTGATCTGTCATTATGGCACATGCCAGAGGCTGTAAGGTGTTTTTATCTTCTGATTCTTTCTGCAGGTACCAGTTGAAGATAGTCCCACAGATCAAGAATCCAAAACCATGATGATGTCCAAGCAGTCAGAATCGGCAATTTGAGGCAAAGGAAAAAGTTAACATCATGTGATAGTTGAGCAGTAAGTCTCGATTTATATGTGACAGGAGGTGGATACTTACTTGAAAATTATTATGTGACCCTGGACTACAATTACTGTCTTGCTTCATTGTTAACGTAAAGCAAGATTTTACTTAAAATACTTGGGCTCGCCGCCTGTGAACACTACTGTTGATGTACCGAGCATCCCACTGTTAATCTCCTGTCGCTGATCAGAAAGTAAGCTTCTTGATGTGTATTTTCTGAAGGTGTTTTCTTTTTTACGGAAAATGGAAGGTCAGAGGCTTTCTAAAATGTTAATGTGGAGGTCTGGTTCTTTTAAGTCACATAGAAGTACATGCCATGCAGAACCCTGTGTACATTATATTACTCACTGGCTCCCTTTCCATTATTCTGACCAACTGTCCAGTCCACGTCAGTGGGCCTACCAACATGGCACCTCTGAGCCCTCACAGGACAGCACTGGGACGAGACTTCCACAGAAACCTCTAGGATTTTTCCAGTTTCCTCTGTTCTTGTTAAACAATGCTTTGTAACATGTACTGTCAGTGGCCATCAAAACTGTTCTGTGTTCACGCTGAACCCACGACCTTGGTCTTAGATTCGTGTTCTAATTAAGCTAAGGAGCCCAGACACAGGCTCATTATCTTGAGTTCTCTGCACTGCCTTCCTGTCATGGTCTAAATGCTAATACTGTTCTTTTCACTCCTACTTGAAATAAGAGTAATTTTGTACCCACTACCTTGTTCACTCTCTTTTTTTCAACACAGGCATACCTCGGGGATACTGCAGGGTCAGCTCCAGACCATTCAGAATAAAGCAAATATCACCATAAGTGATTGAGATCAATCCTTTGGTTTCCCAGTCCTTATAGAAGTCATGTTTATACTATTCTATAGTCCATTAAGTGTGCAGAGGACTGAAAGAACAATGTAGAGACCTTAAATGAAAAAAGACCTCTTGCCAAAAAATGCTAACCCTCATCTGAGCTCTCCGCAAATCATAACCGCCGATCCCAGATTACCATACTAAATAGAGTAATAATGATAAACTTTGAAATATTGCAAGAATTTCCAAAATGTGACCCAGACACACGAACAAGCAAATGCTGTTGGAAAAATGGCACCAATGAACTTGCTCGATGCAGGGTTGCCACAAACCTCCAATTTGTTTAAAAACAAACAACAACAACAAAAAACCACAGTATCTATGAAGGGCAGGAAATGAAAGCACAAAAAACGAGGTATGCCTGTGTATAACTTTCTAGCAGGAAATGCCATCGTATGTGTTGTTGGCTTTTTCATGATTTCTCGCATCGTGCCTAATACTTTGGCTTGAAGGTTGCAGAGATAAATCTATGGTAACGTAGCCCAGGGGTTCTCATTTGGTGGAGACCTCTGGAAATGCTGTCTTCATGCTGCACTATCGTGTGTATGCCTGTTCTCCTTCGAGGAACACTGTGCCCGGGTACGTGCTCTCTCCGTGGGCGGGGGAGTGTATTTTCTTCACCAGAGTGTACGTAGTCTCCACACTGTCGGAAAAAAGTCTGCTCTGTTACATGCTCAGGGTAAAGAAAATAGGACCAAACGTGTTTCTACAGTGCCTACCACTGTGTTTTGTTTACAGTGAGAATTTAAATGTTGTTCCTGTCCTGACTCTTTTAAGCTGATAGGAAAATATCTTTACAATAATGACATCTAAGCAGCCATGATACTCACATTATGTCCACATCAACCAAAAAAAAGGCCAGTTAGGTATACCCTTGAATACTCCTGCTAATTAGCAATTAGCAATTAATTTGCTAATTAGCAATTCTGATTTGGGCACGCTCTGTGCATTGCTTTATACTGAAATGATAACATTCTCTGTAATCAAACGACAGTAAATTATGTAGACTTTTACCCCGGAGAATATGTCACCAGGAGAACGTAGCTAGGAATCAGGAGCTCTGGGTCTGTGACCTGGGTCTGTTTCGAGCTCTCCCTGTCACTCCCTGGCCAGCATTTTCCTCATCCATAAAATGAATGAATGTGTCCACTTTGGCCTCAGAGATCTTTTTTGAATCTTAAATACCATCTGTCATGGGGTTGACCAGATCACTGAACCACAGAACTTGGGTCTAGTGAGAGAAGAATCTTCCCCTGGAGAATCCAGTCAGCAGCTGTGGTGGATACTTGGTGGATATGGGGAATTTAGCGTCTGCGTTTTGCTTTTTCTCTTCAGCGGGCAGGCTGACTGTGCTGAATCATTAACTTCCTTAGATATGTACGTCACAGGTTTTATGGCCAAAAATACATTCTAAAAATCTCTCCTAAATAATTATTTTTATTTTTGAGCTATCAGTTGTTTAAAATAATCATGTACTTCCTGAATTCCCGAGCTTTTGAAAAAAATCACAGGCAAGAGGTGAACTACTCTGTTTCTGAAAAGCAGCATATGCATATATGTCGTGTGTGTCTTTCTTTGTTGATTAGAAAAAGGAGGAAATAGGATGTTCCAAAACACAAAATGGAGTGATAATTTTTTCTGTATTTTGAGTCACACTTGTAACACGTCAAACAAGAATGTCATATAATTCTGTCTTATCTTTGGAAAATATAAGTGTTGGGTAACCCAACACTTGTGTAAGTTTTAATGAAGTGATTTTAGAAAGAAATTGGATGCTTTCGAAAGCTGTTGCATTTATAAATGTGGCAAGAAAAAAAAACACTAGCTTTTGCCTTTTGTGAATGTTGGAGAAATGTCTTTAAAAGTATGTTTGTGTGCAAACTCAGAGTATTGCCTGTATTAAGTCATCTTTCATGTTCTCATTTTTGCTTTTTGTACTATTTGTCGGCGTGCTTGTCCTTCAGGGTTTCAGACCTGAAATAAATTTATTTTTTTAATGGTCATTTTGTATAGCTTTTTTTTTCCCCCCAGTTCTGATCCTTACGTACCCATGGGGAGTGGAAAGGGACTGTACAATTTCAGAATGGGCCAAGGAGAGAGTTCTGTGGAGCACAAGGAGACAAAGGCCCCCAGGGTCAGACTAAACAGCAAAGTAGGACGGGCTTAATCTCTTCTCCTTGGGTGCCTGACTCCTCCTTGGGCAGACAGGTGTCTGCCGTGAGCCATCTGGGGACCTGACACCCATGCTGCAGACTTTCCCTTTGGGGACCTATATGGGACCTGATATCCCACAGCAGGTGTCATTTTTTCCTCAAGGCCTTGCTGATTAACATCATAAAACCAAACTATAAATTTCTTCATTGGAAAATCAGGTTTGATGAACTCTCGTTCTCGATGAGCTTCAGTGAGATAATACATAAGAAACATTTAGCAGAAAACTTGACATAGCCAATATGCCAAAGTTTCGGCTGCTATTTTTATGCACTTATGACTAGCACCAAATTACCACTTAAAAGTATTTAGATCTGAAGAGAGAAGTTCAAGTGACTTACATCACTGAGGTAAATTTGAGCTCCTGGAGAGCGGCCAATACAGAAGATATTTCTGGGGGAAGGGAGTGGTAACCACATTATTCAAATCAGACCTGGCAGGTGCCTGCCAACTCTACATCCTCCTGAAGCCAGTCCTGTATGCAAATAAACTGGTTGGCCACGATTAAGGAAAGTATCATTGAGACTGGAGGCTGGATGAGAAATTAGTCTAGGGCAGTGAATCCCAAAGGTTTTGGTCTCAGAATTCTTTTACACTTAGGAAACCTTGAGGAGCCTGGGTTGTCTGGGTGGCTCAGTGGGTTAAGCATCTGCCTTCAGCTCAGGTTATGATTTGGGGATCCTGGGATCGAGCCCCTTATCCAGCTCCTTGCTCTGTGGGAAGCCTGCTTCTCTCTCTCTCCCTCTGCCTGCTGCTCCCCCTGCTTGTGCTCTCCCCCACCCCATAAATAAAATCGTAAAGAATCATTGAAGAACCCAAAGAACTTTTTCTGGGTTACGGCTGTTAATGTTAATCATAGTAGAAACTAAAACAAAACTATTTTATTCATTTAAAAATAACTTCATTATATCTTAATAAATCACATTTAAAAAAAATATTTTATTTATTTATTTGAGAGAGAAAGAGAGAAAGAACAAGTAAGCAGTGCGGAGGGGCAGAGGGAGAGGGAGAAGCAGACTTTCTCCTGAGCAGGAAGCCTAACTCGAGGCTCAATCCCTGGACCCTGAGATCATGACCTGAGCCGAAGGCAGACACTTAACAAACTGAGCCACCCAGGAGTCCCTTAATTAATTACATTTTTATGAAAAATAATTACTTTCCAAAATAAATGTAGTGAGAACAATGACACTTTTTAAAAAAATAACATAATGTATTATTTGGCCCAGGGGTACAGGTCTGTGAATCATCAGGCTTACACATGACACTTTAATGTTGAAAGAGGTCAGAAATCTTCCATGTCTGGCTTCATAGAAGGCCACTGGATTTTCCTACCAGATCCTACATTCAGTCTGTAGAGATAGGCTATTTTGACATGTTTGAAGAAAAGCTTTGCACACATGCGCAGTTGGAAAAGGAGAAGTATTTTAGTAGCCTTTTCAGGGAATTGTGGATAGTCTTTTTTTTTTTTTAAAGATACTATTTATTTATTTATTTGACAGAGAGAGACATGGTGAGAAAGGGAACAGAAGCAGGGGGAGTAGGAGAGGGAGAAGTAGGCTCCCTGCTGAGCAGGGGGTCCAACATAGGGCTCCATCCCAAAACCCCAGGATCATGACCTGAGCCGAAGACAGACGCTCAACGACTGAGTCATCCAGGCAGCCCTGTGGATAGTTTTTAATACGATCACAAGTCGGAGCTGGTAGTATCTTAAAGACTAGTTGCTATGTGGACTCTGAAGCCATATCAGTAAACCTTTCCTGCTTTGTTAACATTAAAATCTAATGGTCCGTCTTGTACTTCCAATAGATCTTTTAACTATGCATGGTTTTGTAACATTCTGCGTTGGCATTTGGAAAGTATTATTTCACTGAGTTATGCAGCTCTTCCAAATATTGATTTATCCCATGATATGATGCCAGATAAATCACATTCGTTAAGACCTCTGATCTCATCAGAAATTCCTCTCAGTGCTGGGAAGCCGTCAAGCTCATACAAGTCTCCTAAGACTTGTTTTGGCAGATACAGGGTTTCCAGAATGCTAATTTTAGTTTGGAAACTTGATTCTTAACATTGAAGAGGGAAAAAAAAAAAAATCTGTCAATTGTTTCTTGAAACGAGGGACTCGCTTCATTGCTTTTTGAAAAAATACCTGCCAAAACCCCATCTGAATAACTCCAATGTATCTGTCAGCCATCCTTTCAAGTGAAAAATGACGTTCTTTGAAAATCAACTTCTCGTTCAGCCTGCATCTCAAACAAATGTACCGCAGCTTTTCCTTTTAGCAAGCTTCATCCTTGGGCGTGTTCAGAAGTGTGTGGTGCATACCTGCCGGTCCATCACACAATAGTGGAAAGTCACGTGCCCGAGGATCAGCGTTCAAGAGCTTTGACTTTTTGCATCAAGGCGAGTCTTCGGTGGCGCTGACTTTTTTTTTTTTTCACTGCCACCGAATGACGGGGAAGAACCCTTCGGCCACCAGAGCCGCGCTCGATGCCTGGGCCTTGATTCAGCGCGAAGTTTCCCCCCGTTTTTTCCATCCCTACCTCTAAGCCGTCCGAGCAAATGTCAGTGCAGTGAAAAAGGCGCATCGCTTCTTTCTAGGAGGATGCAAGAGTTCGACACAGGTCTTGGGGACTCCCAAGGTTCCACCGACCACACTTTGAGGACCACTCTTGTGGAAAAGAGGCTGGCTGTCATTGGTGCAGAGCAGACATGGACGGCAAGAGAAACCAGGGAGAGCAGTCAGGAGAGCAGGCTCGAAGTCCCAAGGCCTCTAAAGAGGGGCCCCATGGAAGAAAATCCATCGGAGACACAGCGGAGCCTGTGGGGAAAGAAAGGGAAAAACTGATAGTTTGTTAATGAATCAAAAGGAAGAGGGCAGGGAGGGGCAATGAAGATGCTCCCGAAGCCATAAAAATGTTAGCAGTACCGCTTCTCATTCTATTTTAATTATAATCAGTGTGGCAGTTCAAGATGAAGTTTCCAGTTTTACATAGCTTTGTAGGTAGCTAAACATTAAGGCAAAGGTCATAAAACTGAAATAAAATGACTACAGGGACACCTGGATGGCCCAGTTAGTTAAACGCCGGCCTTTGGCTTGGTCCAGGATCCTGGGATTGAGTCCCGCCTCGGGCTCCTTGCTCAGCTGGGAGCCTGCTTCTCCCTCTGCCTGCCCCTCCCCCTGCTTATGCTCTCTCTCTTCCTGTCAAATTAATAAATAAATTATATATATATATATATTTTTTTAAAGCCAACTATAGGGGGGCCTGGGTGGCTCAGTGGGTTAAGCCTCTGCCTTTGGCTCAAGTCATGGTCTCAGGGTCCTGGGATCAAGCCCTGCCTCGGGCTCTCTGCTCAGCAGGGAGCCTGCTTCCTCCTCTCCCTCTGCCTGCCTCTCTGCCCACTTGTGATCTCCCTCTGTCAAATGAATAAAATCTTTTAAAAAAAATTAAGCCAACCATATAGCGTTGTATCTGTAACTGTCGAACGATAATAAACAGGGCCTTTGAAATCTAAGAACTTTCACTAGAATCACAACCATTCTGATCTTCCACAGCCTCTCTAGGTAAGTGACCCATCTCCGAGGCCCTGCTGGCTGGTCTCACACACCGGCCTGTATCACACTGCCCCTCCGTCTCTGCGAGGCGAGCTAGTCATCTGCATAGGTGACAGCCTGCCCTGAAATGACTGCAGGGTTCTTGACAGGATCCTATGCCTGGAGGGTGCCTTTATGATGCCTCACAGGAGGTAAAACATCTTTGGGTCCCCAAAGAGAGGCAAGGTTTCAAACCCCACTGACCACCAAGGCGGAATACCTTATCTGAAATCTGAATTGGGGTCTGGGGTTGTCCTTGAGCAGGTTTGAATAGAAGGAAGGGGGAGATGTGGTCCGGAGACCCTAAAGCCTTGAGAAAAGAGGAGAATGATTGGGCGGGTCGGGGGGGGGGGGGACTCATTAAGGTATGCGAGCTTCGTGTTCCACTTAGACAAATGATGTGTTAGGCCTCCGTGGAATCTTGTTGGATGTATTCATTTGCACTTCCCCTTCCATTTTTTACTTTAAGCCCATGATGAAATGGTCACTGTAAAGAGAACAAACTGTCAGAAGCCGGTAGATGCTTGATTTCCAGCTGGAGCCTCCGGATCTTGATCAGTGGAGGCTGCCGGAGCACTTCCCTTTCCCGCACTTCCCTTTCCCAGAGACTTGCCTGACGTCCTCTAGGGACCGAAGTGGTCCCTAAGCCCTGAGATTAGCCAAAGGATTAAATTTTCATAAAGCCTCATCAGGCGTGAAAGCGAAGCTGAAGGAAGAGTGGCGGTGATTGCTTTTTCAGCAAAAAGCCTGAATCCTTCCAAACACATCCTGACGGAAAACAAAGACTGATAAGCTCTGGATTGTTCTGGCCAGGACAGGATTTGGGCCTGGAAAGAGGCTCCCAATGCACAATCAGAGTAGTATTAGAAAAGACGGCCCTGGAGGGGTGATGCAGGAACACAGACTCCTTCCCTGGGAACCCACGCAGGCGTCGGTGCTGTCATCCACAGGACAGTTTAGTTTGCTTGTACGGCTGGATTCCGTTACTGATGTGCATTATTTTATTTGCTCCTAGGCCCCGGGAAAGCATCCGTCACGGCGTGTAGAGTAAAAACATGTCCTCTGGGAATCTAAAGTCTAAGGTGAGAAACACGACTGTGATCTTGGGAAGAGAATTTAAACGGAGTTTCTGTTTCTTCTCTTACTACCTAGAATAATATTTCCTACCTTGTAGGTTTGTGGTGAGGATGAAATGTAAGTGGAAGGCACACCGTAGATCCTTAACTAAGAGATCCATTGTCACTCCCCCGGTGAGAAACAGTAAAGGTAGGGACTGACGCTGCTCACACAGCGAGCTGATTTGGGAGAACGTGTGTTCACGTGTTTGACCTTGACATTTTTTGTAGCAGCTGCCTTTATGATCATTGATATCCAAAGTACTTAGCCACTTCCGCGTACATGTGGGCACAACTCTGGGCATGGTGCAAAGAGAAACAAAACTGAATTCTAAAGACATGGTGAGATCTGGACAGACGGGGTGGAAGTCAGGGTGCTTAGTCACCAAAGAAGAAAACTGAGACTCTCAGGAAAAAGTGGTTTCTGTGTTTATTGCACAACCCACAACAAAGGAGGTTAAACAACAAGCTAAGAAGGAAGCTGCCCAAGAGTCCCCCACCCGTAGGCAGCTCTCTCTCCTTTCCTTTTCACTCACATGCATGCAGAACCTCACACAGATAGAAAGCACCTTGTGTATTTCATGTAATATCCTAGGCATTTTCCATGTTGCTACACGGCCTTGATAACCATTGTTTTATTTCTATTTTTATTTTTTCCAGTTTTATTGACATGTAATTGACATAGAACATTGTAGTAGTTTTAAGGTGTACACCATGAGTTGACATATGTGTATATTGTGAAACGATTGCCCAGTAAGGTTGGCTGATATCCAACCCCTCACACAGTTATACATTTTGTTTTTCTTGTAATGAGAACTTCTAGGATCCACTCTCTTAGTACCTTTCCAATAACCATTATTTAAAACAAAACAGGGCTTGGGACGCCTGGGTGGCTTAGTGGGTTAAAGCCTCTGCCTTCGGCTCAGGTCATGATCCCGGGGTCCTGGGATCGAGCCCCGAATCAGGATCTCTGCTCAGCAGGGATCATGCTTCCTCCTCTCTCTCTGCCTGCCTCTCTGCCTACTTGTGATCTCTCTCTGTCAAATAAATAAATAAAATAAAATAAAATAAAAAGCAAACAAAAAAAAATACAGGGTACCTGGGTGGCTCAGTCAGTTAAGCATCTGCCTTCAGCTCAGGTAATGATCCCAGGGTCCTGGGGTAGAGTCCCACATCAGGCTCCCTGCTGAGCAGGCAGTCTGGCTTTTCTCTATGCCCGTCCCCGCCCCCTGTTTGTGCATTCCATCTCTCTCTCTCTTGCAAAAATAAATAAATAAAATCTGGGACACCTGGGTGGCTCAGTGGATTAAGCCTCTGCCTTCAGCTCAGGTTATGATCTCAGGGTCCTGAGATCAAGCCCTGCATTGGGCTCTCTGCTCAGCAGGGAGCCTGCTTCCCCCTCTCTGCCTGTCTCTCTGCCTACTTGTGATCTCTCTCTCTCTCTGTCAAATAAATAAATAAAATCTTTAACAAATAAAGAAAGAAATAAATCTTTTAAAAAGTAAATAAAACAAGACAAAACAACAAATAACCATTAATTAAAATAGTTTTTTTTAAAGATTTTATTTATTTATTTGACAGACAGAGATCGCAAGTAAGCAGAGAGGCAGGTAGAGAGAGAGGAGGAAGCAGGCTCCCCGCTGAGCAGAGAGCCCGGTTTGGGGCTCGATCCCAGGACCTGGGATCAAGACCCAAGCCGAAGACTGAGGCTCGAACCCACTGAACCACCCAGGCGCCCCTAATTAAAATAGTTATTTTAAGTATATCCCCATCCGGCTGATATGCGGTAAATTGCTTAATGTTTCTGTACTAATGGACATGCATTCATTTACCTATTTGATGTGTATCGAGCACGTGCGATTGTGTCAGGGTTTATGGTAGGACCCGGAAATACAAAACAGTGTCCCTCTGAGCATTTGCACAGAGACTGAACACAAGCAAATGAAAAGGGAGAAGTAGGGAAGCCATGTTCCCTCGTGGGGGAACCAACATGCAGCCTCTCACCCTTAGAATCAGGTAGGGCTTTTCTCCTGTTTTGAACAGAGGAGGATCATGATACTTGGGAAGCCCCAATTTCATTGTTTTATGCCCCTGTTGTCTCTTGGCCCACCCTCCCCTCCTACTCTGTCAAAACCTTCTCTCAGCTCCCTTCATTTCACTGAGGTGTGAAAGCCTGAAAATGTAATCACGGATTGTATTTTTATTTTATTTTTTAAAGATGTTACTTATTTATTTGAGAGAGAGAGAGAGCAGACAGGGGGGCAGAGGCAGAGGGAGAGACAGAATCCTCAAGCAGACTTCCCACTGAGCGGGGAGCAGACATGGGGCCCCATCCCAGGACCCTGAGATCATGACCTGAGCCGGTCAGATGCTCCAGCCACCCAGGCGCCCCTGTATTTGTATTTTAAATTGGTCTAGGGTAAATGGATAAAGCTCAGACAGCCTCAATTATCTAGAAGGATTATGTGAGGCTTTGCACCTCCGTGTGTCCCTGAAATCATTCTACTTTAGGCTTGTGCATCTTTAACCAACCAGATTTCATTATTAGCTCTGAAAACGTGGCTGCTAGACCTTCACCCGGCAGCGGGCAGAAGACCCATTTCCACTCCAAAAAAAATGGGACGCGCACTCCCTCTACTGGTCATTTCGTGAACTGCTCCGGACTCCTTGCACTTTCACTAGATTGCTGAGGGGATGTGTGGGCGTGTTTAGGGGAGGAGGGACAGGCATGTGCCACTTCATTTTAGCCAGATCTCCAAACCAGGAGGAGTCACTTACCCCCTAACACCCACACCCACACCTACACCCACACCCACACACCCACACAGGTTAAACAAGTGAGTGTCTTCACACTCCCACTGTGGGCTACACAGCATGGGGCCGTGATGAATATTAGCCATTGACAACCTCTCACGTGTTTACTGACACTTTGGAGGCAAATACAGGCGTATCACATGTTATTGTGCTTTGCAGATGTTGCATTTTTCACCAGCTGAAGGCTTGAGGCAACCCTGCCCCGAGCAGGTCTCTTGGCGCCATTTTCCCAACAGCATGGGCTCACCTCGTGTCTCTGTGTCACATTCTGGTTATCCTTGCAATATTTCGAACGTTGTCATGATTATTACCTGTGAATTGCTGCAGTCTCATGGCGAAACCTGAGCCGCTGAGGACAAAGAGCGGCTTCTCGAGACGGGCTCTGAGGTTGAAGAAGCTGTGGGCATGAAGTGGCCACGGAGGGTTTAGAGTGTTCCAGAACCGGGTGGATAAATCAGTGGGAAGCTTTGAGAGGGTTGACTCAGTTGTGAAAGAAGTTCGACTGCGGGTAAAATGTTCTTGATGCTAACAGAGAAATGATTCACAAAAGGACGAGTCAACCAAGGCGGCAAACTGCGCTGTTGTCTTATTTTAAGAAATTGCCCCATCACCCCGGTCTTCACCCCAACCTCTGCTGCCTGATCCGCCAGCAGCCGTCAGCATCAAGGCCAGAGCCTCCAGCAGCAAAAAGATTCTGACTCACTAAAAGCTCAAATGGTGGTTAGCGTTTTTTAGTAATTAAGTATGTTTTAACTAAGGTATGTCTTTTGGGGGACATAACGCTGTGGCACACTTACTAGACTACAGTCCCCTGTAAACATCACTTTCACAGGCCCTGGGAAACCGAAGCATTCGTTGGACTCGCTTTTTTGTGATAGCCGAGCTGCGGTGGTGTTCTGGAACCGAACCCGTGGCACCTCCGAGGTAAGCCTGGTCCGGGGAGGTTGGTGGATAGGCTGACTCAGCTTAACTGTCTTGCACAACTTGTGTCATATGGGAAAAGTCACCGTGTTTTGCCGAAGACTGCTCCTCAGCGGAATCTGTGAGCCACGCCAGTGGTCCCCTGTTGTGTCCTCCAGCCATGCTGCCCCAGGCCTGTCCCGGTGCCACCGTGGGGGGAGTCCTCCCTTCCACAGGCAGCCGGCAGTTCAGCCGTGTGCTTTCTCCATCCCCATCCCTGCTGACCCAAAAGCGAGATGGCTGAGGCTGCTCTGACTGGAGTCGCCCAGGTGTCACCCACAGCACCCTTGGCCCTGCCTCCCAGCCCAGGGCTCCGGGCTTGGAACATGGCCTATGTTAACCAAAGGTTCTCCAACTCCAGTGTCCTCCGAGTCACCTGGACCGCTTACGGAGACACAAAGTGCTGAGCCCCAAGCCCAGAGGTTCTGACTCGGCAGGTCTGAGGCGAGGCCCAAGATTACAAATTCCTGGTAAATCCCCAGGTGAGGAGACGCTGCTGGCCCCAGGACCACACTTGGGGTGAGAACAGCTTTCCAGCCGCTGCCAGCTGGCCTTGCCTCCCCGGGCGGGCTGAACACACACATGGCCCCTTCGGGTGGTTCTACCTGGGCTCTGCGCCCCTCCCCCAGATGCTCCCCTTAGCTGCCCAAGAAATGCTCCCTGGGGCTTGACTGGAAACATGACCTTGTTGTTCTTTTCACTGTCCAGATGGGAGGCTTTTGTGGGTCCTCAGTGAAGAGGAACAAGGTAGGGGTCTGGTTTCTCAGACACCCGGCAGGTTCGGAGCCCAGCAGGTGCATCGGGGACCATGGCGGGGAAGGAAGGCAGGTGGTGCCGCTGGCTCGTCTCCAGCCTGCGGGGACCACAGCCAGAGGCCTTGACTTCTGTTCAGGAACAAACTTCCTCCCCCACAGAGCCCAGGGAGGGCCAGGCTGACCCCTGGGGAGTGTCAGCCTTCACTGCTCCCTGTCAGCCCTGTGCCTTGCTCCCCTCCCCTTTCCTCCGGGGACTCCGGACTGCTTCAGGAAACAGGGCGGGTTACAGGTGGGAGCAGGGGCACCGGGGTTAGAAAAACTGGCTTCAAGGAAAGCAGTTTCCTCCCCGGTGAAGACAGCAGACACCCCATCCCCACAGCCCCTGACTGCCACTAAGCCACGAAAGCAAGCAGCACCCTTACCTTGTCGGGAGAAAAGGCAGCAAAGGACAGAAGAGGCGGGAGGGGTAGCGGGGTGGGGGGTAACGACTCACCACTTCCAACAGGGAGAACTCCTGGGTTGAAACAAACGCCTTTCTTCTGAGAGAGTAACCTGGGGAGGACAGACATGGGTAATGTGAGCAATGAAAAGGTGAGTGTGGTTGAGGGGGTGGGGGAAGTCCGTGCCGGGTTCACGCTCTGGTACTTTAGTGAGGACAGAGGCGGGCAGAGGTGAGGCGGGCAGGGAGCAGGTGAGGGCAGGCTGCCCACGGAGTTGGTGCTTGAGCCGAGTCTGACAGGAGCAGCCACCTGTGCCCCTGGAGAGATCTCCTCCACTTCCCTGTCTTTCCCCACAGGGCCAGGCGGGTCTGTCCTTAGCAACAGCCCCGAATTCCCTGAGAGGCCGACCTCCCCCCTTCTCCGCTTCATCTCCAGCCTCCTCCTGCCCAGTCTGGGCCGACTTTCCTCCCCAAAGGGCACGCGGCTGGGAGGTTTTGCCCGTTCCTTCACGTTAGCACCCTCCCCGGACAGATGAGCTCTTTGGACACGGGAAAGATTCTCCCGAAATAGAGGGGTTTGCAGGAAGGCTGTCCCGCAGAGCAGACCAGATCCCACGAGCACCCCGGTCCGAGACTCGCACGCAGCTTCCCGACAGTAACTAGGGACGCCTTTGATTAAAAAAACAAACCAAACCCAAAAACCCCACAGATGGTTCAAGCCGGTTCCCAGAAACTGACTCCTCCGACCGGGGATGGGGCTGTGGAAGTTTTCACGAGTGTCTGACGAGCCCCGAAGCAACTGGGCTGTGGCCACCTTTGCCTAGGAAGGCTCCTCCTGCCTGTTCGGGGGCCTACTGGGGCTGTTGTTAAGTGGGGAGGATCCTCCTGAAACAGTGCTTTGGGGGCTCGGAAGATCCAACCACAGGTCTGGGTTAGGAAGGAGCCCCCAGATGACCAACCGAAGCATCGTCCAGGGCTGGGGAGAGGGCTCGGTGTGGCCCCCCTGCAGAAGGCTCCATGGGCAACATCGCCGACCCATTGGCTAGCAGAGCTGGCCAGGCTCCCCACTAAACAGTTAGGGTCCTACTTTCGGAGGGGATAATAACAAGCCCCATCTGTTGAGAACAGTCCCGAAGGCGTTCATGCACATGATCTCATCTGCCCCCGTGACAGAGGCCGCTTTGGTTCCTACAACCACAGCAGCACCGAAAGAAGGCTGGGCTTCAGCCGAGACCCGCCTCGAATTCCCCCATTCATCCCCGCCCCACAGGCCTGTAATCTAAGTAAAGTGGTGTATATGTGCTTGCAGACAATTTCCCAGCACCCCCACATCCTTCCTGAGGCCCCCTCTGTGCCTCCTATGGAAAATTCTGGAGCCTCACTAATTACAACCATTTTGCAGAAGAGTAAACTCAGACTCAGCCTTGCCAAGAGTTGCACAGCTAGGAAAGAATGGAGTCAGGGCCCCGCTCCTCCCTCCCTCGGGATGATTGCCCTGGGAAGGCCTCTCTCCTAGGCTCTGCTGCCTCCTCTGGGAAAGGGAGGTCAGAACCCCCAGGTCAGGAGTGGCTGGCGGAGCATCCATAAGACAGTTGCCTGGATGGGTCCACAGAGACCCTCAAGAAAGAAGGCCTCCCATACCCAACCTGTCTGGGGGAAGCCGCCCCTGGTTCCCCAAGGGAAGCCCCCTTCCTAAGTCCACTCCATGCCCTGGGCCTCCCCGTGAGGATGTGGGTCAGGGACAGAGGCTGGGGAAAGACATTCCCGGCATACAGAGGTAGACACTCTAAGTTCCAAATAATAATGATAAGGATGAGCTATACTGGTGACCACTGGTGACCCCCACATTTGGGGGTATCTGGAATCTTTTGGCAAAACAAGAAATCCCACGAACCACCCACACATACTGCTGAGCCAGACAACCGGAGAAAGAGTGAGTTCACCTGTGGGAGGCTCTTTGATAACAATTGTATATTGAATAAAGTTTAAAGTCGAAATCCGATCATGATTTTCTCATGTTTATTTTAGTGATGGTTACGTCTGCAGCAGAATATTTATCTTAAAGAAGCCCCCTTGGCTTTGGATACCTGTACTGTGAGGGGGCTGGGGCTCACCAGTGAACTCAGGAGAGCTGGGCATCAGGGAACCACCATCTAGACTTGGCTTAGGACTCACCCACACCTGGGGCTTGTGGGGGCCGGGCTATGCCTGGGACCCCATCTGTCCCTCCTTTAGATACACTGAGCTGTGGCTTTGCTCCCTCCTCTGCCCTCCCCCTCTCCGGCTCTGCTCTGCATCCATGGTTAGGAGCCCGGAGCGCAGAGATGGGCACCCTCCAGACCTTAGCCTTGCTCCAGGAAGAGGCTCCCCCTCCCACCTCAGGCCAATGTCCCAGTTCTAAGTTGGCTGGAGCCTCCCCCCTTGTCAGAGATGTTCCCAAGCCAGTGAAGGGCCTGGGAGCACAGGGCTGGGCAGTTAGCAAGGAGAAACTCTTGCTGTTGGATCCCATGGGTTCTGGATGCAAGAACTGCCTGGCAGCCAGCCAGCCCACAGGGATTCTGCAGTGGCGAGTGGGTAGCAGAGAGTGGAGGACAGAGCATACACAGGCTTTGGGGTGAGATCTTTTGAGTAAACGTTTACCCCGCCTCTAACGAGCAGTGTAACTCTGGACAGGTTACTAAACTCTCCGAGCTGAGTTTTACCATGTGTGTGGATTAAAGGAGACCATGACTTCAAGTCCCCCACACAGTGTAGGATGCTCTATAGACACGGGTCCTGTGTCCTACCTCCTCCCTTAGAATCTGCCTAGCCAGCAAGCCGGGCACATCCCCTGGGAACCCCAGAGCTACTCGGTCCTTCCATTAAAAATGACAAATCAGAGTCAGTCCCCAGAGTGCGGAGCCTCTGGCCCCCCGCTGTGTGTGAGGCCCAGGGACAAGGGAGAGAGCACGTGGTCTTCGTCTCTGGGCATTTCCTCCTCGTTAAGCTCAGATGTCACCCCCATCCCCGCAGTCGCCCATCACACAGGCGGGAGAGGACTGCACCCTGACGGGTCACCACATTTCCTCTTCTCCCTCCAGCATCTCCCCGCCCCCACCCCTCTAAGATCCCCAAGCTCCCGGTGGAGCCAGCCCTGGGCCCTCACGGTCCTCGCTGGCAGGGTCCCAGGTGGAGTTCTGTCTCCTCTCAGAGAAGAAGGACCTCTGCTTCTTCTGGTGTGCTGTGAGGCTGACGGAGCCTGCCCCTGACGGGGTCGTCAGGCCGATGGTAGAAGCCTCCCCAGCCGTGTTCGCCGAGTCTCCAGGTCAAGTAAACGTGGGTGGGTTTGGCCTTCGAGCAAAAGAGTTTGGGTTTGGCTCTGGGCTGGACTCTAGGCGAAGTCTTAACAACTGTCCACGAGGCTAGACTTGGGTGAGTTCCCTGCTACCCCTGTGGACACCCCCGTGCTTTCCAGAACTTTCCAGCCAATCTGTATGTATTAGCACCGCTGCCCCCTCAGCCTGAGTTAGTCTGGCGGGAGGGCGGGAGGCTGGGCTGTTGTTTGCTCTGCAGCCATTGGGTGGCAGTGTGACGCACTCTCCTACCCGCTGCCGGGGTGCTCAGACGCCGGGGCCAGAATTCCCTAAGGACTTGTTCTAAACATTTCTGTCCTGCTTCTTACTGGCTGTGTGGCTTTGGGCCACACAGCCTTTCTGAGCTTATCAGTCTTTCTGAGCTGGTTTTCTGATTCAGCACGTCTAAGGCAGGGCTGAGAATCTGCGTTTCTAACAAGTTCCCAGGCAGTATGGTTGCTGCTGTTCAGGGGATAGTATCAGGAGCTAAGAGCTCTCCCAGGTCCCTGGGAACCCAGGGGCCTGGGACCAGACTCTCTGATTTCAGGAATCAGGTGGAGGTGGCCACAGCTCCCTGGAAGGTTCCTCTGTTGATATCCCCCTCCCCCAGCATCCTTTGTCACTGAATCCCTAGGGCACCTCTCCACCAAAGCCCTCAATGGCCAAACAATTAACCTCTCTCCAACCACAGGAGTTCATCAGAGGGTACGTGTTATTGGAGAGAGAACAGGAATTGGAGGAAAGTAACTAGAGAAGGTCACAGACGAAGGAGACAGGAAGAGGGAGCTCTGTACAGGCACAGTGGTCCCAGGGCCCATCCCAGACGAGATAAGCACCGTGGGGCCTGGACGCCTGAGATCAGGAGACGGATCTTGCCAGCTCAGAAGACCCCTGGGGGCTAGATGCTCGAGGCCCCCAAACACTTCTTCCTGGCCCCATTCCCAGGCTCCTTGTGGCACGTGACTGAGTTCTGGCCAGTAGAAGTAGACTAAGGGATGCCTTTCCTGTCCTGGCCCACAAAAGGCTCCCTTGTGATCCTGCCCTCTCCCAGCCTGTGTGGCACTTGGATGTCACAGTCCTGGCCTTCCTCGAGAGTGACAGAGCCAGAGCCTTTGGCCTCCTACACAACAGCATGGAGCAGAGCCTCCCTCCTCCCTCCCCATGCCATTAGCCCGCACAGGACAGAAGCATGAACTCCTACTGCGTGAAGCTGCTGGGATCTCAGGATCTCCCTGTTAGGACAGCCAGCGCTCTCCTGACCCACGTATCTGATGCCTGCCCTGATGGCAAACGAGAAAGAGAGTAGATGCCACCACAACAGACAGCCATGCCGGTCTCTCCAGGAGCCTAATCAGAACACGCACGCTTAACGTCTCCTGCTCCAGGACAGTCAGAGTCACCACCTACCGAGTGTTACCAGGTGCCAGACACCCTTTGTCTTCACAATGTCCTTACTCCTCACAGCAACATGAGAGGTGGTGCTATTATGATCTCCATTTAGAAGGTTCAGAGCTGAGGGGGGCGGTTGGGGTGCTGTTAGGACGGTGTCCAGATCACACTGTGATAGCCTCTAGCAAGAGGTGGAGCTAAGACTGAATCCAGGATATCTGTCTCCAGCCCACACACTCTGAACTACACCATCTGCTCCCCCCGAGACTTGAGACCCAGTCCTCAGCTGTGAGGGGCTCACGCTGAATTGGGAAGACATGACAGATACCCAGGAGTATGAGTTTGGGACAGGGGGAGCAGAATTTTTCTGACCCTTGGGTTGCTTGCTGTGATACTGTGATCCATAAAAAGAAATAGATATTCGGTCTTCGTCACTGTTTCTGGCACAAGACTCTTAAAACTCTTGGAATTTCCTGTGATAAGAGTGATGAAGTGTCTTTGCTTATGGTAATGAGAGACTTCTGGAAATTACCTAAAGATGGGTAACTGGTTGCCAGGGGAACAAACCCTATGATTAGAAGGATAGAACTTTTGGTCTCATCCCCTCACACACATCTACCTCTGGGAAGGGGAGAGGGGGTGAAGGTTGCATCAGAAGCCAATGGCCAGTGATTTAATCAATTGGGCCTATGCGCTGAAAACTCCATAAAACCCCAAAAAGATTGGGTTCTGAGAGCTTTGTGTTGGTGAGTATGTGGAGATTCAGGGAGAGTATCTCACTTGGGCATGAAAGCCTTGAGACCTTTCCCTGTACCTTATCCCGTGCGTCTCTTCCATACACTCGTTTCTGAGTTATAAACTGGTCATTTAGTAGTCACTAAAATGTTTCCCTGAGTTCTGTGAGCCACTGTAGCAAATTAATCAAACCCAAGGAGGGGATCATGGGAACCTCTGATTTATAGCCAGTCGGTCAGGAGCCCAGGGAACTTGCAATTGTATCTGAAGTGGGATGGGGGCAGAGATTTCCTGGACTGAGCCTTTACCCTACAGGATCTGACCCTGTCTCCAGTAGGTACTGTCAGCGTGAGTTAAATTGTAGCACACCCTGCTGGTGTCCGAGAGTTGCCTGGCGGTGTTGGTCACCACCTACCACCCCCCTGGCCCCCAGATGTTGGAACTGACTTGCTAAATGCAGACACTGATGGCTCCCCCATAGAAGGAGAAGGAGGGAAGGAGGAAAGGAAGGTGAGATTAATGTAACAAAGACAGGTCCCCAGTAACTTCATCACTCAGTTCGATGAAATGATGTGTGAGTTTGGGGAACTCTGTGTGAATCACCCGATTCTCAAACTTCCCCTCCCGTCTGGCTCTCTGATCCATTCTGCTCCCTTCTCTCCTGCCTGTGATTTGAGGTCTGTTCCATGAGTTGAGCACAAGAGAGGGTCTGTTCACTGTTGGATCCCCAGCACCTTGAACAGTGCCAGGCACATAGTAGGTGCTCAGTAAATACTTCTGGAATGGATTAAGGGGGCAAGAAACACAGCTGGCTGGAACTTGGTACCAAGAGCCTGCATCTCCCCATGGAGTCTCAAATCATGGACTCGCTCGGGCAGAATCACGGACTTGCATGGGCAGTGGGACTCTTAAGAGGCCGTTTGGTCCATGCCTTGCTTCTACTGAGGACTGCCTGCCCATCACCCTCTCTCTCCTTTCCTCAAAGTCTTAATGAATGGCAGGGCTGAAGGAGACCTTTAGGGACCATCTAGCCCTGAGGGCCTCAAACTTGGCTGTGGACAGTATTCCAGGTTGTGGGAGACCTAGATCCACTCCCAAAGAATCTAACCTGATTTCCTTGGTCTGAGCATGGTCCCCCAGGTGGTACTAATGTGCAGCAAAGGTTTAGAACCAGGGATCCAGTCCAGCCACCCTCATGTTACAGGCTAAGCCTCAGTAAGGGGGAAGAGGAGTATTCAGGATTATTACCCGGTTTGTGTCAGGTCTGAGCCCCCAGATCCAATGAGTGCTCTTAGAAACTCATTTAGGACCGAACACCCTTCCCAAGGTCACACCCTTTCTTTCTTTCTTTCTTTCTTTCTTTCTTTCTTTCTTTCTTTCTT